>NC_047105.1:16487312-16813312 GCF_902500255.1 Thalassophryne amazonica
AGCAAAGTACAGTAACATGGAAAACAACAGAGGAATATGAAAAATATGAACTGTGACGTGCTAAATTGTTTTTAGAAAGGTATATATATGGCTGTGGGTTTTGTGTTAAATTCTACAATTCTTTTACACTGCTGTGACACGTCACAAAAGATACACCCCATAAGCAGGTTTGTGCTTGGTGACACATCCACACCACTCATTACCATTTAAATCAGTTATTACATTCACAATATATTTTTTTTTTTTTTCCTTTTCTTTGAGGTTATGTGACCACCAGGTTATGCTCGGTAGTTTGTCTGAATGTTAGAAGAGTTATGAAAAAAAGGCTAATGAACCAATTTCAGTCAAACATGGTGGAGCGGTGGGGTGTGGGCAGGTCACCCCGATTAAGGGGCGATTCCAGGACAGCAGTCAGGATCAAAGATCAGCAATCAAGCTCAAAGTGCAACAATTAGGTCTGAAATTCAACAATCAGAAAAGATCAGAAATGATCAAAGGTGAGCGGTAAGGATCACAGACCAGTGTCAAAGAAGAGTCATTAGGAACAAAGAACAGGATCGGGATCATAGGTCGCAAGCCAGATCAATGGTGTATATTCAGGATCCCATGACTGCCTAACCATAGGTGGAATTTAGGCCGAACTGTCTGGGTGGGGTTCAGGAGCAGAAACCAGTTACAGCACATGGACCCAGTATTCTTGCAGGTGACAACTGGTTTAGCTTCCACATGCTGAGGAACAGTGCTGAGCAGAAACCACAGTGGAGACAAATGTGATGATGATAGAAACTGGGCAACAAGGCAGGAACAAACTAGACCTAGAACTCAGGAGAAACCATGATGATGCTCTCAACGAACCAACAACAACAAATATAAAGTGAGAGTGAGAGAGAGAACAAAGACAGATGTACATGTGCTGATGAGGACACAACTCTTGACAGGTGTGTGATTACTAATGAAACCCAGGTATAAAAAAAACAAAAAAAAAAACAGACACGACAGTGTACACAGCCCATACCCACACACCAGAGGGAGACAGAGACATACAGTGGACAGACAAGCAGTGAATCAAAATGTGATAATAAAAACCAAAATCCACAAAAGTGGCAAGAACAGAGAGGAGAGGGGTGCATTAACCACTTGGCCACCACCCCTGCTTGGGAGAGGGGAAACAACAACAGAAAAACAAATCCAGTGAACCCAAACAAAATCCAGACCGTGATCCAGATCTGGTAGAAAAAAAACATATTGTCAGACTTGGACTGTATTATGATATGATGCTTTAAAATGAGGTGGGCTTCATAGATAATTGGCAAAGCTTCTGGGGAAAACCTGGTCTTGTTAGGAGAGACGGCATCCATCCCACTTTGGATGGAGCAGCTCTCATTTCTAGAAATCTGGCCAATTTTATTAAATCCTCCAAACCGTGACTACCCAGGGTTAGGACCAGGAAGCAGAGTTGTAGTCTTACACACCTCTCTGCAGCTTCTCTCCCCCTGCCATCCCCTCATTACCCCATCCCCGTAGAGACGGTGCCTGCTCCCAGACCACCAATAACCAGCAAAAATCTATTTAAGCATAAAAATTCAAAAAGAAAAAATAATATAGCACCTTCAATTGCATCACAGACTAAAACAGTTAAATGTGGTCTATCAAACATTAGGTCTCTCTCTAAGTCCCTGTTAGTAAATGATATAATAATTGATCAACATATTGATTTATTCTGCCTTACAGAAACCTGGTTACAGCATGGTTACACCCCCGAGTCACACTAACTGTCAGAATGCTCGTAGCACGGGCCGAGGCGGAGGATTAGCAGCAATCTTCCACTCCAGCTTATTAATTAATCAAAAACCCAGACAGAGCTTTAATTCATTTGAAAGCTTGACTCTTAGTCTTGTCCATCCAAGTTAGTCCCAAAATCCAGTTTTATTTGTTGTTATCAATCGTCCACCTGGTTGTTACTGTGAGTTTCTCTGTGAATTTTCGGACCTTTTGTCTGACTTAGTGCTTAGCTCAGATAAGATAATTATAGTGGGCGATTTTAACATCCACACAGATGCTGAGAATGACAGTCTCAACACTGCACTGATCATTTCTTAATAACATTTACATTTACTCTGATGGACTACCCAGCAGTGGGGAATAAGTTTCATTACAGTAGAAGTCTTTCAGAAAGCGCTGTAACTAGGTTTAAGGATATGATTCCTTCTTTATGTTCTCCAATGTCATATACCAACACAGTGCAGAGTAGCTACCTAAACTCTGTGAGTGAGACAGACTGTCTCGTCAATAGTTTTACATCCTCATTGAAGACAACTTTGGATGCTGTAGCTCCTCTGAAAAAGAGAGTCTTAAATCAGAAATGCCTGACTCCGTGGTATAACTCACAAACTCGCAGCTTAAAGCAGATAACCTGTAAGTTGGAGAGGAAATGGCGTCTCACTAATTTAGAAGATCTTCACGTAGCCTGGAAAAAGAGTCTGTTGCTCTATAAAAAAGCCCTCTGTAAAGCTAGGACATCTTACTACTCATCACTTATTGAAGAAAATAAGAACAACCCCAGGTTTCTTTTCAGCACTGTACCCAGGCTGACAAAGAGTCAGAGCTCTATTGAGCCGAGTATTCCTTTAACTAGTAATGACTTCATGACTTTCTTTGCTAATAAAATTTTAACTATTAGAGAAAAAATTACTCATAACCATCCCAAAGGCATATCGTTATCTTTGGCTGCTTTCAGTGATGCCGGTATTTGGTTAGACTCTTTCTCTCCGATTGTTCTGTCTGAGTTATTTTCATTAGTTACTTCCTCCAAACCATCAACATGTCTATTAGACCCCATTCCTACCAGGCTGCTCAAGGAAGCCCGACCATTAATTAATGCTTCGATCTTAAATATGATCAATCTATCTTTATTAGTTGGCTATGTACCACAGGTTTTTAAGGTGGCAGTAATTAAACCATTACTTAAAAAGCCATCACTTGACCCAGCTATCTTAGCTAATTATAGGCCAATCTCCAACCTTCCTTTTCTCTCAAAAATTCTTGAAAGGGTAGTTGTAAAACAGCTAACTGATCATCTGCAGAGGAATGGTCTATTTGAAGAGTTTCAGTCAGGTTTTAGAATACATCATAGTACAGAAACAGCATTAGTGAAGGTTACAAATGATCTTCTTTTGGCCTCAGACAGTGGACTCATCTCTGTGCTTGTCCTGTTAGACCTCAGTGCTGCTTTTGATACTGTTGACCATAAAATTTTATTACAGAGATTAGAGCATGCCATAGGTATTAAAGGCATTGCGCTGCGGTGGTTTGAATCATATTTATCTAATAGATTACAATTTGTTCATGTAAATGGGGAATCTTCTTCACAGACTAAGGTTAATTATGGAGTTCCACAAGGTTCGTGCTAGGACCAATTTTATTCACTTTATACATGCTTCCCTTAGGCAGTATTATTAGACAGCATTGCTTAAATTTCATTGTTACGCAGATGATACCCAGCTTTATCTATCCATGAAGCCAGAGGACACACACCAATTAGCTAAACTGCAGGATTGTCTTACAGACATAAAGACATGGATGACCTCTAATTTCCTGCTTTTAAACTCAGATAAAACTGAAGTTATTGTACTTGGCCCCACAAATCTTAGAAACATGGTGTCTAACCAGATCCTTACTCTGGATGGCATTACCCTGACCTCTAGTAATACTGTGAGAAATCTTGGAGTCATTTTTGATCAGGATATGTCTGTTGTGTGGGCCGCCGAAGAGGAGGTACTGCTGGCTCACCACCACCGGATGGCGCCCTGCTTGGAGTGCGGGCTTCAAGCACAAGAGGGCGCCAGAACCACTGGGAGTGACAGCCGTCAATCATCCTCAACACCAGCTGTCACTCATCATCTCATCATCACCATCACCATAAAAGCCGGGCGGCGACTCCACCTCCTCGCCGAGAATCTCTTACGATACAAGGTAATCTCTCTGCTGACTTATACGTCGAATAATAATCTGATCTGTTTTGCAGCTGTTTTTCCTGGTGGTATTCCTTGACTGGATTTCGGAGCTGCACGTGTGTATGATTGGAGGTGGAGGCTCTCCCTCACAAGAATCAGTAATCAAGGTTGCTGGGTGTGAGGATTCACACTCACTACCTTCTGTTTTTTCTGCCAGCAGTACCAGGGCCCGACACGGAGGACAGAGACCACCTGGGGACTCGGGGCTTGGCGGCTTCGGTGTTCTTCAGGCCGTTGGTGGTAGAAGCGGTGTGGGTCCCGGCTCTTCGTTCATCTGAGGTCTCCTATCTTCGAGCCTGCCCGCAATCCTCTTGTGTGTGATTGGCAGTACCTTTGTTTATTTTACGTTGTGTTCTTGTGCAACATTAAATTGTTACTCCTTCCCTTATCCATTGTCCGTTCATTAGCGCCCCCTGTTGTGGGTCCGTGTTACGAACACCTTCCAACAATGTCTTCATTCGCATATTAAGCAAATATGTAGGACTGCTTTTTTGCATTTGCGCAATATCTCTAAAATTAGAAAGGTCTTGTCTCAGAGTGATGCTGAAAAACTAATTCATTAGAAGGAGATTAGAAGGAGAGAGCATATTTCACCCATATTGGCCTCTCTTCATTGGCTTCCTGTTAATTCTAGAATAGAATTTAAAATTCTTCTTCTTACTTATAAGGTTTTGAATAATCAGGTCCCATCTTATCTTAGGGACCTCATAGTACCATATCACCCCAATAGAGCTCTCAGACTGCAGGCTTACTTGTAGTTCCTAGGGTTTTTAAGACTAGAATGGGAGACAGAGCCTTCAGCTTTCAGGCTCCTCTCCTCTGGAACCAGCTCCCAATTCAGATCAGGGAGACAGACACCCTCTCTACTTTTAAGATTAGGCTTAAAACCTTCCTTTATGCTAAAGCTTATAGTTAGGGCTGGATCAGCTGACCCTGAACCATCCCTTAGTTATGCTGCTATAGACTTAGACTGCTGGGGTTGTTCCCATGATGCACTGAGTGTTTCTTTCTCTTTTTGCTCTGTATGCACCACTTTGGCACTATATAAAAAAAAAAATTGATTGATTGATTGATTAGTGACTGATCTCTGCTCCCCTCCACAGCATGTCTTTTTCCTGGTTCTCTCCCTCAGCCCCAACCATTCCCAGCAGAAGACTGCCCCTCCCTGAGCCTGGTTCTGCTGGAGGTTTCTTCCTGTTAAAAGGGAGTTTTTTCCTTCCCACTGTTGCCAATTGCTTGCTCACAGGGGGTCGTTTTGACCGTTGGGGTTTTCCGTAATTATTGTATGGCTTTGTCTTACAATATAAAGCGCCTTGGGGCAACTGTTTGTTGTGATTTGGCGCTATATAAATAAAATTGATTTGATTTGATTTGAAAAGGGGGACTGCGTGAGTGTCCATCTAGTTTAAAGTGTGTATCACCTCAGGTTCTAAGGGTTACTTCTGAAAATATTCTTAAATTTCAGGTTTTAAAACAGGAATACCGCAATTATTTTGGAAAAATATATATTCTCTTTACTTTTACCCTGCTTCATCTGCTTCAAAACTGGACCAACTCTTCTTTGATATAAGGCAATAAAATCAATTTGTTTCTAATATCTTTCTGACTTTTTATATACATTAATTAAAAAAAAAATAAAAGGAGCACTTTTTAATCAGGGTACAGCATCAAGCCAGTTCAACTTCTGAGATATTGATCTGGTCATTTAAGTACCAGAGGGGGGCTGTTAATCAGTTAATCCGCCACCTTGGTGCAGTGGGTCCTGGGTTTCTTCTGGTGCATGACAATACCCAGCCTCATGTGGTGAGAGTATACAGTCGGTTCCTGGAGTATGAAGGAATTGATACTGACTGGCCCCCATGCTTGCCGATCCTAAATCCAATTGAACACCTCTTAGACATTGTTCCGGCCCATGCGACGCCACCAGGTCGTACCTCAGACTGGCCAGGAAGTAAGTGATGCCCTGGTCCAGAACTGCCCAAGGACACCATCCGCCAACTCATTAGGAGCATACCCCGACATAGTCAGGCATGCATACAAGCACATCAGGGGGGCAACACAAACTACAGAGTACCATTCTGTGTTGCTGCAATGAAATTTTGACTAAATTGACAAGCCTGCCACATCATTTTCAATTCAGCACTCTGTAAGTTGACAATTTTCATTTCCATCAACCAATGTGGCATACTTTCATTCCTAACACATTACCCAGTCCATATCAGGAAAAGATAACTAGCATGATTTTTTTTTTTTTAACCATTGAGATCTGATGCATTTTCAAAATTTAAATTTTTTTGGAATATAATTCCAGGCTCTACCATATTATATAATTTTACCTCAAAATTTAATAACTACTCCACAGCAGGCAATGCATTTTCACTGGGTTTATGGAAATGTGTTCATTCTTAAAGAAAACCAATCCAGGTCCAAAATTATCCTGGTTCTTCTATCCTCCCTGAAATTGTGTGGGATCTATTTATTCTATTACATGCTAAGTCAAAACCCAGTTCATTAGTTTTTGAGTATCCCACTAATAACATACAGCCAAAAACATAACCTCTTTGGTGGAGTTAAAAGCACTTCCATTAGCAAAACATGAGAAACTCATTTTCAATCAGCATGCAAAAAAATTGTCATAAAAAAATACTAGATGTCAGTTGCTGAGTGTGCACTTTGTAATAAACTGTACTCTGTGTCTACAGTAGATCTAAATCACTGTAAAACTGAAAGAAACCATCTTATCTTGCCTTTCAATACCAATGACAACTGCAGCTTGCGTGTCCAAGCCTGTTCTTAAGTTTCCAGTTGAAGCACATACTTTAGGTGAGTTGTAACCTGTTTGCAGTGTTTTGTTTTTGTATCTGCATCTATCCCTAATGCATACCCATTTTTCCTTGGACGAGAGACAAAATACATTTGGGCATTTCAATAGAGACTAGATCTCACACCTACAGGCAAATTAAAGACACTAACAAGAAGGGGCACTCAGACAGCACAACACCGGCCGCTCCTTAAGGCCACTGGGGAGAAGATTAATTGCGTGTGAATTGAGTATACAAATTTCGGGCGTCCGTTGTTGTCTGCAACAAAATTGGCCAAACATGAAAAAATTCCTCAGTATGAATTACGGATATATTAATAATGTATAGCGAATATATGACATACAATCACGGATGTATGACGCATTTATTGAGGAAACGGATCGGATGCATTGCAATTATCACAGACGTATTATGGAAGTATTGAGAATGCATTGCGCACGTGTTGCATAAACAGTGGTTGTATTGCGCGTGTGCGGCATCTGCATTGCGGTCACAAAAGAAGCGCACTCAGGCGTTTCAGCATCACTATTCACACCACCACCACAGCCTCTGGAGCAATTGCTGGACTTGGACAAGTTGATTGGTATGTTGTTGGATGGCAGCAACTATCACACTACGTCTTTGGGGATCCATAACTACATCTGTACGTCTCCACAGCTGGACTGGCAATGACTGGCAAGTATGTGGATTTCTGCTACATTTATATAGTACTTTGGGTTTACGTGAAGTGTTTGTTATGCATTTGCAAATTGTCCGCAAATCAGATACAAAGCAGACGTAATACAAACGCTTTATTCGTGGCCAATCTGTATGCAGTCGCTACAACTTATTTTAGTTCGTAATGTGGACGTGATAGGCACGCTATATATCCGTTTTACACACTGTCCCAGTCAGCTGCCAAGCCGCAATGCCCCGTCAGTTGCGGATATCAGCGGATATACAGTGGATAGACCGAGTATGTATTGAGTATGTAAGGCGGATGTCATCCGCAACCAAAATTTTGTGCAGCTCAAAAATCCTGGCAACGGAAAAGTGTGCCTTTGCGGATAATTGCAGATGTCGGCCAACTCATACAAGCATGTTTCACGGATATTGCGGATGTTTAGCGAATATAAACCAATTCTGTGCGCAATTCATGAGCAAATCTTCCAAAACGCCAGTGGGACCGGGCCTTTACATATTTGACACAGATTCATGTAAAATCCTTTTTGGTGATTGATAAATGTTTTGGTGTGGTACTTAATTATGTCAGTCCAAAAGTGAACCATTTTATCCTTGACTAACAAACAACCCTTCAACCGTCTTTAATCGATATTCACTCTAAACTGTTTGACCCTTCACCCACTAGGCGCAATATACAACATTCCTGTCCTTGCATGTCTGACATGTCTTTTGATATGCTTTGCTATGTCGTTTTTGGTGGTATGACCAAAGCAGATGGTCACCCCACTGAGTTTGCTCTGCTTGAGGTTTCTTCCTGAGAAAGATTTTCCTTCAATTTATTTAATTTATACAGCACCAAATCACAACAAAGTTGCCTCAAGGCGCTTCACACAAGTACCAAGTTCGCCATTGTCCTTGTCCAGGGGGTGAGTAGGGTTAGACTTTGTTCTTCTGTAACACCTTGGGGCAGCTGATTTTGTGATTTGGTGCCGTACAAATAAAATTAATTGAACCCGTCAAACACCATGTGAACAATGGAAAGTTTATATTTCGTTCTCTTCTCACTTTCACAGATATGCATCCTGGAAACTGACTAGGGATGGGTATCGAGAACCAGTTCCTTTCAGGTACTGTTAAGAAATGATTCGATCCATCGACATCAATAACCTTTTTGCTTAACGATTCCCTTATCGGTCCTTCAGAGTGGCAGTTGTTTTTGGGGGTGTTTGTCAGGAAAATGATCATTTCTCTACATTGATTACAGACCTGCAGCAGGTCTGTAATCAACTTTTCTGCAGCGCGGCTTTGCTTTGAACCTTGAACCAATCAAAGCAGTGCTTCGATCTATTGCTTCATTGATTCATTTTTTCTGTCACTTCATCTTAATTTTCCCCCGCTAAAACCCTAAAGAGCATATGTCTGTGAGTATTATTTACCTTTTTTATGTTAAACCGACCTGTTATGGTCTTCTGAAACAGTTGATAGATGTATTTTATAACTTAAAAACGGGACAGATGCTAACACGTTAGGATGTCTATGGCATTTTCAATGTTAAAGTTAGCATTAAGCAGTTGCAGCTGTCAGCAAGGTCGGGCGCATTTGTTTTCTGTATAATACGCGTTTGTTGTCGTAAAAGAGTCAAATGTATTGCAAATTGTAATATTTTTTAAATTGATTTTTGTTTATATATTAATAATAATAGCAACCACAACAATAATAGTAATAGTAACTAATCTAATGATTAGTTATTATATACAATTTTAGAGAAAGAGACAAAAAGAACCTGAATAAAAACACAACAGAAAATATAAAACCAACGAACAATGAACATACATAAATAAATACATTTATACATACATACGAGGTCTGTTAGAAAACTATCCGACAGTAGAGAAGCTTGAATCTTCGACTGGACTGGGTTGCTTGACGTGAGGATGTTTCGCTTCAAATCACAGAAGCTTCCTCAGCTAAAATTCTTGCTCTGGTAGTCTGACTTCTGTCTTGACTCTTGTAGAGAAGAATAAACCAGAAGCCAACAAAAGCTGGAGTTTTTTAACCTAACCAGACCCCACCTACCGAGAGGCTGACTGCTACAGGCTAGTGACTAAACAATAACTCTAATTAGCACCTATTGTGCTCTAGTTAGCACTCTCCTAATGACAGGACGGAAGCCTCCCCTGATGGCTCCCTTGACGACTCTCTCCTGATGATGTGAATGACTCATTACCATGAAAAAAAGACTGAAACTGCTTTGACCTGAGTACCACATTGTAAACAGGGGACAAAGCATGTCTGAGACCCGCTCCACGGTTAAGTGTTATATGGGTGGGGGGGCCTGGCTGCCTTTTTGTTTCTGTCCTTTGTTTCTCCTTCCAGGTGGCTTGCATTTGGGACTGAGTGGCTGTGTTGCTGAGGTTATCAGGACCTCACCCTGATCACCTGCGGCTCGTCAGGACTCACAGCTGAGGTGCATCTATATGGATTGGAACATGGTGGCATTTAAGACTGGAGTATACAGTGTGTATTTGCCAGAGACTCAACCTTGTGACCAGACGGGTGAGATCGTCGTCTCGGGAGCCATCTCATCATCAGTGGATGCAGAGAACGTCCAGGGTTTGATGCACGGTCTGTGAAAGAGGAGGGGGTGAGGTCTCACGCTCGTCAGCACACTTCCTGAGGTACGTTAGATTTTGTGACTAACATTTATACAGTCAGTAAATGTGGTGTCCCTCACACCTTTTTATATTGAGCTGTATGTTAGTCATGTATCGGCTTCCACTGCAGTGGAGTTTTGTGAACTGGATGTTCCATGCCTGCAGGTTGGGAAGCTGATTAGTAATCAAGCCAGGAAGTGTTTGCTGTTTGTACACCTTTAAGTGTTCTCTCTGTGTGTAGAGTGTGGACTCACATAATGGTTCCTTCTTTCACAGACTCGGTTTGTTGCGGCCACCTGGGGGGTGTCGGCGGGGTCCTTGGGTCCGAACAGCTTCTGGCTCCGGACCGTTAGCGCTGCTGGGAGCGCACCACGCCAGACCGCACTTTCTGTTATTTTTGTATCACTGTTATGTATTAAATTCAGTTAGCCTTTGTACCGTGCTCTGCTTATTTCATACTGGGTCCTTCAAACGCTGGTCGGTTCTCCGAGCTGCGTCCGACACATAACAGTTAAGGCTGAGTTTCAACTGTTTTACAAAGAATGCTTCCTTGACACCTCTCTCAAACCATGTCTTCTCTCTGGCTAAGATTTTAACTTCCTTGTCCTCAAACGTGTGGTTAGTGTCTTTCAGGTGGAGATGAACTGCAGACTGAGGTCCACTGGCGACCTCTCTGCGGTGCTGGTATAGCCTCTTGTGTAAAAGTTGCTTCGTCTCACCTATGCAACTTTTACAGATTTTTTACAGAGACTTTTATGGATTTGAATCATGTGCGCTTGCATCAGCCAAGCTTGAACCTTTGTCTGCATGCGTGAGTTTTTTCACACCTGTCGGCTGCGTCATTCGCCTGTGAGCACGCTTTGAGTGAGCAGTGGTCCACACCCCTCGTCGGATTTTTATTCTGAGGAAAAGGTCTGAACGATTTGGAGCTTTGCTGCATCAAATTTTTCCAGAAACTGTGAGAGACAGCCAGGTGGAAACCATTCGGAAGATTCAGACGGCTTTCAGGGACGATTCTATGGGGATCACACAGATTAAGGAGTGTTACAACCGGTTTAAAGATGGCGCACAATGGCGGAGGGCGCGCCGTGCTCCGAGCGGCAATCGACAGGCTGAAACGACCAGATCATTTCGAAACTGAACGCTGTGTTGATCCGGGACGTCGTCTGACTACTACAGAAATGGCAGAAGAGATGGACATACCACTTTTTTGGCACATTCCACTGTTACAGGAGTTTTTGTCATGGAAAGAGGAGCGGAGGAATTCGCCACGGAGCCGCTAATGGTGTGGGACAAAAGCACCTCTGTGTTGGTCTCACAGGACATGTTGTAACATGCCCAGCTCTTGCACCATTCGGAAGATTCAGACAGCTTTCAGTGGCTGTTCAGTCGTGTGACTATCCGAGAAATTGTGGACGAGCTGGACATGCCACAACATGTCCTGTGAGGCTTCATCACGGCGTTGCTTTTTGTCCCGCGTCATGAGTGGCTCCGTCCCGACGCGCAAATTCCTCCGCAAGTCTTGTCATGACAAAAGCTCCTGTAACAGTGGAATGTGCCGAAAAAGTGGTATGTCCACCTCTTCTGCCATTTCTGTAGTAGTCAGATGACGTCCCGGATCAACACAGCGTTCAGTTTGGAAATGATCTGGTCGTTTCAGCCTGTCGATCGCCGCTCGGAGCGCGGCGCACCCGCCGCCATTGTGCGCCGTCTTTAAACCGGTTGTAACACTCCTTAATCTGTGTGATCCCCATAGAATCGTCCCTGAAAGCCGTCTGAATCTTCCGAATGGTTTCCACCTGGCTGTCTCTCACAGTTTCTGGAAAAATTTGATGCAGCAAAGCTCCAAATCGTTCAGACATTTTCCCCAGAATAAAAATCCGACGAGGGGTGTGGACCACTGCTCACTCAAAGCGTGCTCACAGGCGAATGACGCAACCGACAGGCGTGAAAAAACTCACGCATGCGCACGAAGGTTCAAGCTTGGCTGATGCAAGCGCACATGATTCAAATCCATATAGTTTTTGCAAAAAATAAAAAGGTCGGATAGTTTTCTAACAGACCTCGTATATTCCTGTGAACACCTAGTGACTCTTACACCTCCATTTCATCCCTGTCTTATTTAAGTTTAATGACAGTTTGTTTCGGTCAAACCATATTTTCAATGTGTTAATTTCTTCAGTGATTTCCTCCAGAACTATCTGCCAAGATAGAAAACTGCTGCATCCTAGTAAAAGCAGAATACTACTGAAATGAATTTGAATAAGGAAAGTTGTTTTTTTTTTCCCCCTCACCAAAATGGATGCTGCATTCACTGCAGTTTGTCTGGAATAGCCCCAGATTGCATTTCAGAGCTTCTAGAATTCAAACATTTTCATGCGGGTGATGTTGGGGGTAATTTTGGGTTTCAGCTTTTTTTTGTTTTTCACCACTTTCATCCCTGAATATGTCAATCGTGAGTCACTTTTGTGCGGATTAAAGTTACTAACTGGGACTCCTGTCTTGTTGCGAGAAAGAAATGAGAATCATCCTCCGTTCTGTTCACACAGCTCCAAACGCTGCGCGGCTCTCTGCCAAGTCAAGTTAGAACGATAGAGTCCAGTCTGAATTAATAAATTCAAAGCGAAACACCATTTTGTTTATTTTTATTTATGTCCAGAGATCAAGGATACAGTGACCAATTTTATATTTATTTACTTTAAGACTCAATGAAATACATAGAAAACCTGTAAAGCCTACTTTTAGTACAAAATTCACAAGAGGTATCGATAAGGGAATCGATAAGGAATCAGATTGATAAGCAGAATCGATAATGGCATCGATAGCAATAAAATCTTATCAATACCCATCCCTAAAGCTGACAGTTTGAAATTTTGTCCATATCTTGAAAAACATCCAGGAGGGTCTCCATTGTGAACTGGAATATTCCATCATTGTGCCGTAGTCTTGTTTTAACAGTGGCACTTTTTAGTAACCACTTGCATCACTTGTGGTCAGACATGGTCTAACATCACAGGGAGGTGTCCCGGGAGCGTCACGGTTGTGATAAAGTGATACTGCGATACACAGACTGGATGGTCTAATCCTGCCATTACATCATCGAATTTTGCACTTGCATGTTGCCTAAATGTGCACTGTATCACAGTTGTAGACAAATGTAATACTCAAACACTGGTTTGTCATAGACAGTCCAAGACTTTCTGAAAAGAATATCTGTAAAAAGTAAAAACTGGGCTTTAACAATTCAGTTGTAAAAACTGGAGTCTCTTTCACCAGCAGCCATTCTAAATGTCCCTTATACACAGTATGACTTGGTTACACCTGAATATTTTTTGACTTGTTGCACGTCTGTGTGTTTTTCACATCACCCTTCAGACAGCAGAATAACGCTGTAAAAACAGAAGTGCCATGATTCTGTTACTGGGTCAATTTTATTGGTAAAAAGTGACTATAAATCGGAAGCGTCTGGCAGCCAGGCAGCAGAAAGCTGTTATATTTCACGACCAAATAAATCCTCAGAATTACAAGAATTTGATTCAATTTCATTCTCATTTGTAAAATGGATAACGTGTCAAGAGCAAGTGTCAGAAATGTCATACATTTTTTAAGAAAGTCTACAATATATTCTGCAAAATTATGTTGATTGAGATAAAAAATAAAAAAACATTCTGCACTGCTCTCTCATGAGTGAACTAAAACACACACACACACACACACACACACACACACACACACACACACACACACACACACACACACACACACACACACACACACACAGCTGATTTAAGGTCTGTGTCACAATAAAATGCAGGGAATTGTATCGCTTCAAGCATTTCCATCAACGAGCAGAAGCATAAAGAATAATTATTATGTTTCCTCCAAAAAGGAGGCCAGGGCAAAGCTCCCATACTAAAATGTTTAAAAAATTAATATTAATAATTTAATTTAATTAACAATGAAAAAATATTGTAAATTGTTGATCTGATATATCATTTTCATTACCCGCTTATTCCAGTTAAGGGTCATGGAGGACCAGGAGCGGTCATTGGGCGATAGGCGGGGTGCAGGCAAATTGTTTTTACACCTTGGAGCTGCCACACAAAACGGTAGACTAACTGCTCACTGATATATCAGAAATATGGAAATAGGGTTTCTGGTACTGATCAATTTATAAGTGTTTCACCCCTATTCAACAACCAATCTATTAGTAAGCACAAAAATTACATTAATCTGAGCTGATAAAAGGTAAACCGAGGGTAGAACAAACCACAACCTCTTGTTTTTCAGGCTGGAATTTTCTCCTCTCTCCAAAAATCATGGCTGTGGAATCCAAAATTGTGCCCATCACACTGTCATTAAGCTGTTTCTATGATAAACCAGACCATGGTCCTAACAACACTCAGTAAGTGTTTGGGAACTGAGGACACTAGTTGTTGAAGGTTTGTAGGTGGAATTCTTTCCCATTCTTGCTTGATGTACGACTTCAGTTGTTCAACTGTCGTATTGTCGTTGTCGTATTTTGCGCTTCATAATGCGTCACACATTTTCAGTGGGTGACAGGTCTGGACTGCAGGCAGGCCAGTCTAGTACCCACACTCTTTTTTGGGCTTTGAGGTCTGTGGACCAAAATCTGTTGATGGTTCCTCGCACCCATTTTGCAACCAGAGGAGAGCGATCCTTCCAGGCTGTTGCTCCCAGGCTTTGGAATGGTCTCCTGCTCTCTCTGTGCTCACTGGACTCTGTCGATACTTTTAAAAGCCAACTTAAGACTTTCTTTTTTACTCAAGCGTTTGCTTAGCTTTTGGGCTGCTCTGCTATCCTATGTTATGTTTTATGTTTTTATGTCTCGGCCATTGTCTGATGTTTTGTGTGGTATACTGTGCTTTTATGTTGTGAAGCACCTTGTGGCTCTTGTCTGTGAAAGGTGCTATATAAATAAAATTTACTTACTTACTTACTTACTACTCTTTTACCACGAAGCCACGCTGTTGTAACACGTGCAGAATGTGGCTTGGCATTGTCTTGCTGAAATAAGCAGGACGTCCCTTAAAAAGACGT
The DNA here is from genome assembly GCF_902500255.1 of Thalassophryne amazonica. NCBI lineage: Eukaryota > Metazoa > Chordata > Actinopteri > Batrachoidiformes > Batrachoididae > Thalassophryne > Thalassophryne amazonica. The sequence continues at coordinate 16,502,526 of NC_047105.1, forward strand.
TGCTTGGATGGCAGCATGTGTTGCTTCAAAACCTGGATGTATCTTTCAGCATTGTTGGTGCCATCACAGATGTGTAAGTTGCCCGTGCCATGGGCACTAACACACCCCCATACCATCACAGATACTAGCTTATGAACTTAGCGCTGGTAACAATCTGGATGGTCTTTTTCCTCTTTTGTCCAGAGGACACGACGTCCATGATTTCCAAAAGCAATTTGAAATGTGGACTCATCAGACCACAGCACACTTTTCTACTTTGCGTCTGTCCATTTTAAATGAGCTCGGGCCCAGAGAAGGCGGCGGCGTTTCTGGGTGTTGTTGATGTATGGCTTTCGCTTTGCATGGTAGAGTTTTAACTTGCACTTGTAGATGTAACGACGAACTGTGTTAACTGACAATGGTTTTCTGAAGTGTTCCTGAGCCCACGCAGTAAGATCCTTTACATAATGATGTTGGATTTTAATGCAGTGTCACCTGAGGGATCGAAGGTCACGGGCATTCAATGTTGGTTTTCGGCCTTGCCACTTACATGTAGAAAGTTCTTCAGATTCTCTGAATCTTCTCATTATATTATGGACTGTAGATGATGGAATGCCTAAATTCCTTGCAATTGAACATTGAGAAACATTGTTCTTAAACTGTTGGACTATTTTTTCATGCAGTTATTCACAAAGTGGTGATCCTTGCCCCATATTTGCTTGTGAATGTCTGAGCCTTTTGGGGATGCTTCTTTTATACTCAATCAAGACACTCACAATTAGTGTCCTCAGGTCCAAAATGCTTATTGAGTGTTGTTAGAAGGAAAGGTGATGCAACACAGTGGTAAACATACTGCCCTCCCAACTTTTTTGAAATGTGTTTCAGGCATCCATTTCAAAATGAGCAAATATTTGCACAAAAACAATAAAGTTTATCAGTTTGAACATTAAATATCTTGTCTTTGTGGTGTATTCAGTTGAATATAGGTTGAAGAGGATTTGCAAATCATTGTATTCTGTTTTTATTTACATTTCACACAACGTCCCAACTTCATTGGAATTGGGGTTGTATCTTTTTTTGTTCATCATCATTGTAATTAGATATGCCAACACCAAACTGAATCCTGTTCTTTATTATTTTTCAGTGCAAGTGATATCTGCCCCCCAATAAAAGTAAAATAAAAAACTTCCTACTGGCACCACACTAGTTTTTCTGAAAGAAATAAAATCATTTCACGCTTATATTTCAAATGCATATTGCTCATGTATGACAAAGTCTACCACAAAAAAATTACACCACTGGAACGAGCATGTCTTCATGAACATATTCACAAAATATAAAAGTAGGTATCTTGAACCAAACTATATTTATTAAAGTATCAAATACAGTGTTTCACCACAAACAGAAATGTAAAACAGAGTCACTGTACTTAAAATATGATGACAAATTCGTACATTAACCAATATTGGTATTACACCCGACCGCTAAATATAATCTCTGGACCCTCCACTGATAATATGATTATCTCAGCCAGCAAATGTATACAAGCATACTTATTTTCAGTTTCTGTAAGTCTCAAAAAGTAATGTATGTATTTTGACTCGTGTTTGCTGCCACTGGGGCTTCAGAAGCCTTCTCTATACCACAGTTTCTCCAGCCGACCCACTCAATGAGCGACGCAACAATGACTCTTTTGTGGGGGAAATTCACTTCGGCCTCTGAAGCATTGTTTCTGCATTCGTCACTGCGGTGCTCACGCATCATCTGTGCTGTGGCTACACTGCCATTAATATGGATGGCACAGACACCGTGTGGAAGAAGGGAGGATTGTATTCCAAGACAGCAGTTGCTTCTTTGAATGAACTTCACAGAAATGTACATTGTGAAGTTTAAATGAAAAGTACTGCCACAATACTTCTGCAGAAGAAAGCCATATTGACGAAGCAATGCTCCATTAACTGTTCCCTGCAGCGAATTGGATCGAGAAAGCGTTCGAGTGCCTCAAAATGCCAGAGATCTAACTGATATATCTGCATCGTTATGAATCAATAAGACAGCTGGTGCCTTGATTAAAAAGTCCAGCCGAACCATTTCAATACTGGAAGTCGCGTTAAAACGTTTCCTCTTAGAAAACCCGTCCAAAAAGTCTCAGTGACAGATACTGTGAACAACTTCCTTTGAAGGGAGGCATTTGGACAAATGATCAAACAGACTGCAGCTTAGAAAAATAGAAAGAGTTGAGAGTGGGATTGTGTGGAAGCTGTTCTTGAGGGGAAAATAAGATACATCACAGAATAGAAGAACTCCTACACACCCTGTCACTGACCTACATGGAGCTTGGAAAACTTGCCTGACGTGGTAATTGTGGTAGTGAATGTAGGGATGTTTCATGTAAGAAAAGGATAAGAATAAGTGCACATTTACACATTTGCTCCACGGCACACCCAAAGACTGTTTATAAAGGTAGACCTCAATTTACCATCAAACAAAATGAGTAACACAAAAAAATATGAATAAATAAAGATGACAGATTTGACACAATTGTTTTTAAATAGTCCCAAGTTTAATTCTAATCTGGAATGAACCCAGATTCATTGACCTTGTCCCCAAAGACCATGGCCTTCATTAAAATGAACTAATGAACAATGCTGGGGTGGACCTGAGTCTTCATACCATGTTTGGTAGAAATTAGCCAAATAACTTGTAAGGGGTAGACCAACATGTACGAGGTCTGTCAGAAAAGTATCGGACCTTTTTATTTTTTTCAAAAACCTGATGGATTTGAATCACGTGTGCTTGCATGAGCCAACCTTAAACCTTCGTGCGCACGTGTGATTTTTTTCACGCCTGTCGGTTGCGTCATTTGCTTGTAAGCAGCCTTTGTGTGAGGAAATGGCGGAACAACTGGAGCAGCGCGACTTCATCATATTTTGCCAGAAACTGGGCGACAGCCAGGTGGAAACCATTCGAATTATTCAGATAGCTTTCGGTGATAATCCTCTGGGCATCACACAGATTAAGGAGCGGTACAACCGGTTTAAAGACGTCTGCACAACGGTGGCGAGTGCGCCGCGCTTCGATCGGCATCAACACGCTGATGGCGCAGCAACAGCGCCTCTGTGATGAAGCCTCACAGGACATGTTGTGGCATGCTCACCTCGTCCACAATTTCTCGTATAGTCATTCGACTGAAAAGCCACCGAAAGCCATCTAAATCTTCCGAATGGTGCAAGAGCTGGGCATGTCAGGGCATGTCCTGTGAGGCTTCATCACAGAGGCGCTGTTTCTACGCCATCAGCTTTCTGCCGATGAATTTCGCCGCCACTCTTTTCATGGCAAAATCTTCTTTTACTATGGAATGTGCCGAAAAAGTGCTGATGTCCACCTCTTCCCCAATTTCTCGGATTCTTGCAAATAAATTAGCTTCACACAGGCGTCGTCTAACTGTTGCAGCACTTACAGGTAACTCCAGACTGTCTTTGATCATTCTGGAGCTGATCAGTGGGTGAGCCTTTGCCATTCTGGTTATTCCTCTATTCATTTTGATGGTTGTTTTCTGTTTTCTTCCACGCGTCTGTTTTTTTGGTCCATTTTAAAGCATTGGAGATCATAGTAGATGAACAGCCCATAATTTTTTGCACCTGCGTATAAGATTTCCCCTCTCCAATCAACTTTTTAATCAAACTACGCTGTTCTTCTGAACAATGTCTTGAACGTACCATTTTCCTCAGGCTTTCAAAGAGAAAAGAATGTTCAACAGGTGCTGGTTTCATCATATAGGGGACACCTGATTCACACCTGTTTGTTCCACAAAATTGACAAACTCACTGATTGAATGCCACACTACTATTATTGTGAACACCCCTTTTCTACTTTTTTTTTACTAATAGCTAGGGATGGGTATTGATAAGATTTTATCAATATCGATGCCATTATTGATTCTGCTTATCAATCCGATTCCTTATCGATTCCCTTATCGATACGTCTTGTGAATTTTGTACTAAAAGTAGGCTTTACAGGTTTTCTTTGTATTTCATTGAGTCTTAAAGTAAATACGCGTAAAAATGAAATTGGTCACTGTGTCCTTGATCTCTGGACATAAATAAAAATAAACAAAACGGTGTTTCGCTTTGAAGTTATTAATTCCGACTGGACTCTATCGTTCTAACTTTGTGCGGCAGAGAGCCGCACAGCATTTTGAGCTGTATGAACAGAACGGAGGACGATTCTCGTTTCTTTCTCGCAGCAAGACAGGAGTCCCAGTTAGTAACTTTAATCCACACAAAAGTGACTCACGATTGACATATTCAGGGATGAAAGTGGTGAAAAACAAAAAAAGCTGAAACCCAAAATTACCACCCAACACCACACACACGAAAATGTTTGAATTCTAGAAGCTCTGAAATGCAATCTGGGACTATTCCAGACAATAAACTGCAGTGAGTGCTGAATCCATTTAGGTGAGAAAAAAAAAAACTTTCCTTATTCAAATTCATTCCAGTAGCATTCTGCTCTTAGGTCTGGAGGAAATCACTGAAGAAATTAACACACTGAAAATATGGTTTGACAGAAACAAACTGCCATTAAACTTAAATAAGACAGGTATGAAATGGAAGTGTAAGAGTCACTAGGTGTTCACAGGAAACACTTATTTATTTCTGTATGTATGTATGTACTTATTTATTTATGTATGTTCATTGTTAGTTGGTTTTATATTTTCTGTTGTGTTTTTATTCAGGTTCTTTTTGTCTCTTTCTCTAAAATTGTATATAATCATTAGATTAGTTATTATTACTATTATTGTTGTGCTTGCTATTATTATTAATATATAAACAAAAATAAATTGAAAAAATATTACAATTAATTATTAAATTAATTAATAAAACAATTAATTAATAAAATTGATTGATTGATTGAAGCGTTTGTCATAAAAGAGTCAAATATGACAAACGCTTCAATCAATCAATCAATTTTATTTATATAGCGCCAAATCACAACAAACAGTTGCCCCAAGGCGCTTTATATTGTAAGGCAAGGCCATACAATAATTACGTAAAAACCCCAACGGTCAAAACGACCCCCTGTGAGCAAGCACTTGGCGACAGTGGGAAGGAAAAAACTCCCTTTTAACAGGAAGAAACCTCCAGCAGAACCAGGCTCAGGGAGGGGCAGTCTTCTGCTGGGACTGGTTGGGGCTGAGGGAGAGAACCAGGAAAAAGACATGCTGTGGAGGGGAGCAGAGATCAATCACTAATGATTAAATGCAGAGTGGTGCATACAGAGCAAAAACAGAAAGAAACACTCAGTGCATCATGGGAACCCCCCAGCAGTCTAAGTCTATAGCAGCATAACTAAGGGATGGTTCAGGGTCACCTGATCCAGCCCTAACTATAAGCTTTAGCAAAAAGGAAAGTTTTAAGCCTAATCTTAAAAGTAGAGAGGGTGTCTGTCTCCCTGATCCAAATTGGGAGCTGGTTCCACAGGAGAGGAGCCTGAAAGCTGAAGGCTCTGCCTCCCATTCTACTCTTACAAACCCTAGGAACTACAAGTAAGCCTGCAGTCTGAGAGCGAAGCGCTCTATTGGGATGATATGGTACTATGAGGTCCCTAAGATAAGATGGGACCTGATTATTCAAAACCTTATAAGTAAGAAGAAGAATTTTAAATTCTATTCTAGAATTAACAGGAAGCCAATGAAGAAAGGCCAATATGGGTGAGATATGCTCTCTCCTTCTAGTCCCCGTTAGTACTCTAGCTGCAGCATTTTGAATTAACTGAAGGCTTTTCAGGGAACTTTTAGGACAACCTGATAATAATGAATTACAATAGTCCAGCCTAGAGGAAATAAATGCATTAATTAGTTTTTCAGCATCACTCTGAGACAAGACCTTTCTAATTTTAGAGATATTGCGTAAATGCAAAAAAGCAGTCCTACATATTTGTTTAATATGCGCTTTGAATGACATATCCTGATCAAAATGACTCCAAGATTTCTCACAGTATTACTAGAGGTCAGGGTAATGCCATCCAGAGTAAGGATCTGGTTAGACACCATGAAGTACAATAACTTCAGTTTTATCTGAGTTTAAAAGCAGGAAATTAGAGGTAATCCATGTCTTTATGTCTGTAAGACAATCCTGCAGTTTAGCTAATTGGTGTGTGTCCTCTGGCTTCATGGATAGATAAAGCTGGGTATCATCTGCGCAACAATGAAAATTTAAGCAATGCCGTCTAATAATACTGCCTAAGGGAAGCATGTATAAAGTGAATAAAATTGGTCCTAACACAGAACCTTGTGGAACTCCATAATTAACCTTCGTCTGTAAAGAAGATTCCCCATTTACATGAACAAATTGTAATCTATTAGATAAATATGATTCAAACCACCGCAGCGCAGTGCCTTTAATACCTATGGCAAACGCTTGACAGCTGCAACTGCTTAATGCTAACATTAACATTGAAAATGCCATAGACATGCTAACGTGTTAGCATCTGTCCCGTTTTTAAGTTATAAAATACATCTATTAACTGTTTCAGAAGACCATAACAGGTCACTTTAACATAAAAAAGGTAAATAATACTCTCAGCCATATGCTCTTTAGGGTTTTACCGGGGGAAAGCGAAAGAAAAAATTAATCAACGAAGTAATGATCGAAGCACTGGTTCGATCTGCGAATCACTGCTTCGGTTGGTTCAAGGTTCAAAGCAAAGCCGCGCTGCAGAAAAGTTGATTACAGACCCGCTGCAGGGTCTGTAATCAATGTAGAGAAATTAGAATTTTCCTGACAAACACCCCCCAAAGCAAAGGCCACTCTGAAGGACCGATAAGGGAATCGTTAAGTAAAAAGGTTATTGATGTTGGTGGATCGAATCATTTCTTAACGATACCCGAAAGGAACCGGTTCTCGATACCCATCCCTACTACAACCCCTGGCAAAAATTATGGAATCACCGGCCTCAGAGGATGTTCATTCAGTTGGTAGAAAAAAAGCAGATCACAGACATGACACAAAACTAAAGTCATTTCAAATGGCAACTTTCTGGCTTTAAGAAACACTATAAGAAATCAAGAAAAAAAGATTGTGGCAGTCAGTAACGGTTACTTTTTTAGACCAAGCAGAGGAAAAAAATATGGAATCACTCAATTCTGAGGAAAAAATTATGGAATCACCCTGTAAATTTTCATCCCCCAAATTAACACCTGCATCAACTCAGATCTGCTCATTGACATTGACCCTATGCCATGACATTGACCCTATGTGTCTTTTTGCAAGGAATGTTTTTGCAGTTTTTGCTCTATGGCAAGATGCATTATCATCTTGAAAAATGATTTCATCATCCCCAAACATCCTTTCAATTGTCCAAAATATCAACATAAACTTGTGCATTTACTGATGATGTAATGACAGCCATCTCCCCAGTGCCTTTACCTGACATGCAGCCCCATATCATCAATGACTGTGGAAATTTACATGTTCTCTTCAGGCAGTCATCTTTGTAAATCTCATTGGAACGGCACAAAAAAAAAGTTCCAGCATCATCACCTTGCCCAATGCAGATTCGAGATTCATCACTGAATATGACTTTCATCCAGTCATCCACAGTCCACAATTGCTTTTCCTTAGCCCATTGTAACCTTGTTTTTTTTTCTGTTTAGGTGTTAATGATGCCTTTCGTTTAGCTTTTCTGTATGTAAATCCCATTTCCTTTAGGCGGTTTCTTACAGTTCGGTCACAGACGTTGACTCCAGTTTCCTCCCATTCGTTCCTCATTGTTTTGTTGTACATTTTTCAATTTTTGAGACATATTGCTTTAAGTTTTCTGTCTTGACGCTTTGTCTTCCTTGGTCTACCAGTATGTTTGCCTTTAACAACCTTCCCATGTTGTTTGTATTTGGTCCAGAGTTTAGACACAGCTGACTGTGAACAACCAACATCTTTTGCAACATTGCGTGATGATTTACTCTCTTTTAAGAGTTTGATAATCCTCTCCTTTGTTTCAATTGACATCTCTCGTGTTGGAGCCATGATTCATGTCAGTCCACTTGGTGCAACAGCTCTCCAAGGTGTGTTCACTCCTTTTTAGATGCAGACTAACGAGCAGATCTGATATGATGCAGGTGTTAGTTTTGGGGATGAAAATTTACAGGGTGATTCCATAATTTTTTCCTCAGAATTGAGTGATTCCATATTTTTTTCCTCTGCTTGGTCTAAAAAAGTAACCGTTACTGACTTCCACAATCTTTTTTTCTTGATTTCTTATAGTGTTTCTTAAAGCCAGAAAGTTGCCATTTGAAATGACTTTAGTTTTGTGTCATGTCTGTGATCTGCTTTTTTTCTACAAAATTAAACAACTGAATGAACATCCTCCGAGGCCGGTGATTCCATAATTTTTGCCAGGGGTTGTAATAGCCCAATTTCATAGCCTTAAGAGTGTGCATATCATGAATGCTTGGTCTTGTTGGATTTGTGAGAATCTGCTGAATCTACTGGTACCTTGTTTCCCATGTAACAATAAGAAATATACTCAAAACCTGGATTAATCTTTTTAGTCACACAGCACTACTATTGTTCTGAACACTACTTTATCTGCTGACTCAGTGGATTACCTTGTGCTACTCTGATATCTAATGTTATCAAATGATAAGTAGGTATTGTGACGTTTTTAAGCCACCTTGACACTTGCATGAATTTAGTCCCCGCAGTGACATGCAATTCATCGAGCCAATGCATGTCATTAGATGCTACACTTGAAAACCCACCTTGATACTTGCATGAATTTGATCCCTGCACTGGCATGCAACCTTGCATCCCAATGACTAAACTTGTCGTAAACCGTGCCAGGCCCTGCGCACAATGACACGCACTGACATGCAGTGTTTGCAAATAGGTTGCACAATGTTCACGAGTAGTTCATACAAGTGCCACAAAATTTATGTGTGCCAGAAATTTTGAATATTTCAAAATTTTCTTTGCACATTAGCACAGTTTATGAGGAGTTTATTCACTGACATGCAAGACTGCACGACGAGTTTAGCCAGCATGGGGATCAAATTTGCACAAGTGTCAAGCTGGCTTTCATCTGTATTGTAGTTCTTGATTGAATTCAGCCTGTGGGTAGCTTTAATTCAAAGTTCGATTTACATGATCTCGTGTGACTTCCGTAAACGTACACAGACAAAATATTGCAAAAGTAGCTGGAGGTTGGATTTGGAGCACAAAGACTGTGGTGACTGGAGGCATACCATAATTTTTCAGGGCATTACAAAGTGAGGCACAATAGTGGCTGTGGCCACCGTCAAATTCCTACACTCGCGCACAGTCACAGTGACAAGGAGAGGGGCTTTAGATGTTAGATCTAACATCTGGTGGCTTCTCACAGTATAAACTGCAACTCCAGCAGCCGTCGTCATTACGGAACATACTGGTGGTCTGTGGGGAAAGATCTACTTTTGGAGTGAGGCTCAAGTGGACATTCAAGGAAATGCAACGTTACACTCTTCTGTGTTGACTTCATTTTTCAGCACGAGAGGTTGCTACTTGGCTCCAATGGGCCTCTGGTTCTACCTAGAACTTATTATTTCTTCTTTCAGTGGAATATTTTGCAGATTTTTTTCACTATGTTGAACCAACTTCAGCCAAACGTGGGAGACACTGGTCAGTGGAATTTAAGGATGTCAATGAACAGTGGTGGACAACAGCAAATCCCAGTCCCACTGAATGCACAGCAAGTTACTGAACAGACTGTGACAGCGCCGCCCGCCACTTCAGGCCTTTCCTTAAGACAGAACAGCACACAAACAAACAGCACGACAATCCACTGACAACAACAAAGGGTGCCAGGCACAGACGATTCTGCCTCCAGCGCTCTTTCCATCTCACAAGCTTCTCCGAGGACTTCCTACCAAGAGATATGAATGTGAATCGGCCAATTATGGAACTGCAAACAGTTCACAGAGAACTAACAGAATGTCTCTTTCTTTGGCTGTCAAAAAGCATGACAGTTTGAGTGGGAAGCTCTTCACGGATGTTTGCACATTTCATGCATTTGCTTAAACATCACCTTATCCTACCAGAGATTTCTGAACACAGATATAGCTTAAGCCTGTGTTATTACAGTAGTGTTCAGAATAATAGTAGTGCTATGTGACTAAAAAGATTCATCCAGGTTTTGAGTATATTTCTTATTGTTACATGGGAAACAAGGTACCAGTAGATTCAGTAGATTCTCACAAATCCAACAAGACCAAGCATTCATGATATGCACACTCTTAAGGCTCTATGAAATTGGGCTATTAGTATAAAAAAGTAGAAAAGGGGGTTCCCAAACATTGTGCACAAAGGGCCAAGATGAATGTGACATTATACAGTAAACACAAAGTGATAACAGGGTTAGCTATGTTTATATAACACCTAAATAGGTTCTTGTCATTTGACTGGTGGATTATATGCCCCCTGGCATTGATTATTTGCCTCATTGTATGAAAAATTGTCCATTGCATGGTTCATGCTGTTTTTCATGGAATTTAGTTCAGTTTACTGTTTATTTTGGCTCCAAACCACTGAAAGACTCAAAGTACTTTGTCATAGAAATGCGATACGAGGAAGCTCAATACAGGAAGCTGTTCTCTGGGACATCTCTAGAGGCTGTAGAAGCACTGTCACATGACGAATTGGTCAAGTTCCAAGTGTGATTCTTCACTGGTTTGAGGAAACCAGTCTCAAGTACTTTTAGGTGTCATATAAAACAAATAATGTTTTCCCATTTCTTGCATTGATTCATTGTCTATACCAGTGATTCTCAACCGGGGTGCCGTGATCGATCGTCAGGGGTACCGTGGGCAATTATCCAATATCACCATTATCGGGTGTATGTGCTGTAATAGTGTGGCAAATGATGTAATGCTCTTTTATTCCAGTAGATGGCAGCAAAGCGTGCAGTAGCGCTGAGCCGTGTGCCGAGAAGGAGGCGTGATTGCCATTTTAATTCCGGGCAAGTTAGTGCTTTGCGTGCATAGAAGTTCACTTAGTCTCGTCAAGAAACAGGTGGAATATGCTGGAAAGCTGCGCATGTTGGCAAAGTCACAAACGGAGGAACAAGGGAGACAATATGTCCTTCCATAAGTAAGTGGTTTTGGTTATTGTTGTCACTTTGTCCGTGATATTTGGATGATAAACAGCTGTATGTCTCCTGCCGTACCTGTGTCGCCCGATGACACGGATCATTAATTTCACTTATGTGCAGTTGATATTTTCCACTGCTAGACCAATGTCTAGTTAAAATTCTTGTCGTTAGTGACTAAAAATTGTTCGACAAGACTGGGGAGTTTTTTGGGTTTTTTTGCACCTTAAAATAATGAGATTAATGACCCGCGCTGTGCTGCCACACACACACAGAGATGTGCACACACACACACCACTGACTTCATGAATGAAACTCTGTCAATAAAGGATAATTGTGTAAAAATATATATAAATGTATTGTAATGGTTTTAGGAGCCGCGCTGCGTTGAACAGCAGCAGCTCAGCCGAGCAGCGTAGCTTATCAGCGCAGATCCGTTTAACTTTCAACACTAATATTTGTGAATGTGTGTGTGTCAGAGTACATTTAATACTTTCCTGACATAATTTAATGTAATTTAATTTTACTGGCTCGATATCCAGGACAAAATAGCATTTTAACACGTATTTTGCGAGCATTTTTCTGTGTGTTCAGTCGCGAATCTCCATTGAAAATGCATTAACATCCGGGTACTTCGTCAATATTTTGCCCGGTTAGGAGGCGTCATGTCGCTGTCCATGAAGGGACGCTGTCATTTAGTGTGCAGCAATGGGACTACGCTCTCTAGTTCCTATATACAGCTCCATGACTATAGTATACTATGTTACGTCATATCTGTACCGTGTAGAGACAGTCAAGTTAGTGGTGCGTGACACGTGACACATGCCACGACACATGACAGTGGTGTGCCGCAGGATTTTGTAAATATAAAAAGGGTGCCGCAGCTCAAAAAAGGTTGAAAATCACTGGTCTATACCCTCTTATTGCAATTAAGAGTCACAGGGGAGAGGGTGCCTATCCCAGCGGTCACTGGGTGACAGGTGAGGTACACCCTGGACAGGACACCAGTCTATTGCAGGGCTCTATTTGTGCAGTGGAAACAATATTTTCATTCTTTGAAAGACGGAACGGTCTATTCAATGAGACGAAGGTGAGTGGGATAGAAAATTCCATCTTTCAATGAATGAAAATATTCTGACTGTCGTACTCGTAAACATTCATTATTTGTATAATCTTATTTCCAGGTTTGCCATCATGTTGTCACTCTTAAGCCATTCACACATGCATTATTCATTCAGAAAGCACTCTGGCCTTCATGTGCCCTTTCTACAATGGCAGTGATGTGATGGTGGTGTCACATTATTCAAGGGCACAGTGGGAATAACTTCCACCTCCCATCTGCTTCTACAGCTTCTCAACTCAGCACAACACTGAACAGAGATAGGAGTGTCCTGAATGTGCCGAGTGATTAATACGTATATAACAAACATGTTGAATTTCAGTGTAATCATTCAACACCATTTTTCAGCAAGGCACATAGTGTAACTGCCAGTAATATTAAAACATGGGTGTCGAAAAAAAGGATTTCATTAATGTTCAATTTTTTCCTGTGCAATTCTCTGCATTTTGTCTGTCTGATCCAGTTCAATTCCTATTTCTTTAAACAAATGGTAAATACACCGCATTTTTGAGTTTAAGAGGGTTTTTGTACTAATTTTTTTTTTTTTTAAGAATCTGACAGTATTAAGGCCCTTTCACACAGAGCGCGCAGCATAATCATTTTGTTGCTTCCACATGCGCAGAATGCATATTGGGGTGGATTTTGTGTTTCTGTGCCAGAGGTTGAAGAAGTCTCGCAGTCGCCATGTTTGTGAAAAGTCGTGTGTTCCTGAAAAAAAGCCAAAATAAAAAGTGAAAGACTCAGTCTGCACGTCATAACCACAAAATTAGGAGCAAAAAAACAGAAGAATAAGTGATGGACATCACCCTGCTCACAGGAGGTTTTTTCGGTGACTGTTCATAGTGAGACCGGGCACAGCTGAAGCAACCAGGGGGAGCTGAAGCGGCTGGCCCGGCCAAAGGTCCACAGACCTGATCAGAGATCAGAGAGCAGCTGGTGTGATTGACATTATAAATCCTTCACTTTTGGATATATATATATATATATATAGAGAGAGAGAGAGAGAGAGAGAGAGAGAGAGAGAGAGAGAGAGAGAGAGAGAGAGAGAGAGAGAGATTCTGCAAATTTGTCTGTGGTGAGTAATCTGAAAATAAAACGTTACATTGGTGCACCACTGAACAGTGAAATTTTATTGCTAACATTAGCTTAGCCTTTAGCTGCAGAATTAATCACTCAGTTCAGCTGACTGAATGTTTTATACTTGGAAATTGTTTCATTTATTTTTACCAAATAATTCTACACAAATTTTTTTAATTGTCACTTCTTTGACTACAAGAAAAGTCTCAACTTTAAACAACCTACATTTTTTTAATCTATCTAGTAATCAGACCATAAAGAAAACGATGTCACATGGATTTGCAGAATTGATGAATCCATACCGCAAGGGAGATCGTGAGATACAAGGCCTGATGCAGGTACTGCATGCTGCCGTCTGCGTTCGGGGATGACCCTGTCACAGGGACCGGTCTACTGATGGTGTGAGGAATGCTGGATGACCCATACCTGTGGTGCCAACGCCTACATGGACTTTATATTATTATGTTGTTTGATTTCCTGTTTTCTGTTTCTTCAGCTTTGTAAAATCTTACAGCCTAACTGTTAGAATGGCCTAAGCAGCGAGTCAACCCTTTGAATCTGGTCTGCTTGAGGTTTCTTCCTTAATATGATCAGAGGGAGTTTTTCCTTAACACTGTTGCCTGTGTGCTTGCTCTAGGGGTTGGTAAGGATAGACTTTACTTGTGTGAAGCATCTTGAAGCAGCTTTTGTTCTGATTTGGTGTTGTATAAATGAAAATAAATTCAATTAAAGAAAATAGGACAGCACTGTTTCGTGTTTCTTTATATTTGAAGAAATATATGTCTTCACTTGTCCCACATCAGGAACATTCACTTCAAAACTTCTAGTAATGGAACTGAACACCAAAAAAAAAAAAAAAAAAAAAAAAAAAAAATCAAAAGTCCAGAAGAAGAGAACATCTCTGCTCTTCAAAATGTGAGAAAAGTGCCCCCAAAAACTCCACCAAGAGATCCCAGGTGCAGAGGAGACCTTCATATGGTTAAATGTCGTGAGGGTCCAGCTCACTTGTCCTCTCCAAAAACTCACACCTGCTGCTACATGTCTAAATAACACAAAGGCTCTTTAAAGAACTATTATTTGAAAAAGCTGTTTCCCTTTATATTTTAACAAATAATGAATGACTCAAACATGTCCATGAAGTCAAAGTTAATTCAAAAAGACATATACACAGGTATAAGCCCTGCCCCTATTGTGTAGAATTTTTAAGGATTCACAATCACTATAATAGTCAAATTCATATTTTAGTAATTACTCTGACTTGATTACAACATTAAAAGCAATGGCATAGTCAATGAGGATGTAATTAAATGTTGAAATGACTAAATTTAAAAAATTATTTCATAATGAGGTTTATGTCACATTGAGAAATCCTTATAAACAGACACACTGCAGTCATTCTTACATCATATCCTGTTGTGTTTATAATGAATATTTATATTTATTTTCAGTGTCTTTTTTTCCTGGTTGAAATACAGATATGAATGAATGAATCTACCAGACTTAAACATGTTCACATTACTTTTTATGCTATTTTATTTGTCTAAAAATAAATGTCCAAGGTTCATTTTAATATTAACGGAGAAATCATCTCATCTGAAACAATAACAGATATGTTATGGTTTTAATTTACATAGGAACATCAAAAATTTCTAAAGGATGTTTTATTTTTTTCTGTTAACTTTTCTAATGAAAGAAACTTTTTTTTTAACTTCAAAATTTACAGTAATAAAAGTAATTTGTGGTAAAAAAAAAAAAAAACATTTTGGATTTTATTGAGAAAACTGCTGTGTATAAATGAGCAGTTCTGATGCTCCTCTGACTCACATTTCTGCACTCTGCAGTCTTCTGTGTTTGTCCTGATGCCCCGTTTCTATTGGATGCGCGAAGATGCGTCAGAGTGTGCAGCAGTGAAAGTTGGAATGAGTTGAACTGAAAAGCGGTGGTGCGCGCTCCCGGCAGAGCGTCGTTCAAGCTCAGGTTTTCGTATTGACGCAACGCTTCTCTTTCAAAATAATGGGTTTTAGAGCGATGCTCACCGCATTTGCACACTCTGTGCTAAAGGCCTTTTACTCTCCTCAAACTATCCAAGATTGTGTTGTAATGCAGGCATAGACATTAAGCAGTTTCAGGGACTTGGAGAATAATAGACCCATCCCTTCTATTGCTATTCTGACTTGTCCCATGTCGGCAAATGAATTACAAAGCCTTGGAAGCTCACAAATATTTCACAAATGGATAGGTGGTGGCCGACGACAGAGTCTTGGTGTTTTCAAGGGTAAGTTTATGCATTGATAAATTAAACATTTTCATCAGATGTTAGCATAAAGCAGCTAACTAATAATGATCATCTCCACTTGTAAATTAACATTTTTCTACATATAAAATGTAGCATGAGTGCAGCGGATATTTTATTACATCTGCCAAGTACATAATAAAATCTTCTGCATTTATTTGTCTGTCTGTCTGTCTGTCTGTTAGCAGGATTACATCAAAACTACTGCATGGATTTTGACGGCATTTTCACCACAGATATTAGGCCATGGAAGACTCCATTAAAGACTCCATTAACGTTTGGAGGCAATCCAGACTCTGGATCAAGATTTCACATTACAGTATATAGGCTTTGAGGGATTACATCAAAACTACTTTGTTGTATGGCTGGGGGGGCCTGGCTGCTGGTTTGTTTGCCTTTTGTGTTTCCTCCCAGGTGGCGTGCATTTGGGACTGAGTGGCTGTGTTGCTGAGGCTGTTAGGAGGACTTCACCCTGATCACCTGCGACTCGTCAGGACTCACAGCTGAGGTGCATCTGGAGGGATTGGAGTATGTTGGCATTTAAGACTGAAGTGCACAGTGTGCATTTGCCAGAGACTCGACCTTGTGACCAGACGGGTGAGATCGTCGTCTTGGGAGCCATCTCATCAGCAGCGGACGCTGAGAATGTCCAGGTTTGATGCACGGTCTGTGAAAGAGGAGAGGGTGAGGTCTCACGCTCGTCAGCACACTTCCTGAGGTACGTTGGATTTTGTGACTAACAGTTATACAGTCAGTAAATGTGGTGTCCCTCACACCTTATTGTATTGAGCTGTATGTTAGTCATGTATCAGCTTCCACTGCGGTGGTGATTTGTGAACGGGATGTTCCATGCCTGCAGGTTGGAAGCTGATCAGTAATCAAGCCAGGAAGTGTTTGCTGTTTGTACACCTTTAAGTGTTCTGTGTGTAGAGTGTGGACTCACATAATGGTTCCTTCTTTCACAGACTCGGTTGTTGCGGCCACCTGGGGGGTGTCGGCGGGGTCCTTGGGTCCGAAACAGCTTCTGGCTCCGGACCATTAGCGCTGCTGGGAGCGCACCACGCCAGACCGCACCTTTTATTATTATTATGATCACTGTTATGTATTAAATTCAGTTAGCCTTTGTACCGTGCTCTGCTTATTTCATACTGGGTCCTTCAAACGCTGGTCGGTTCTCCGAGCTGCGTCCGACACATAACAGTAGTCTCTGGCCAGACATCACGGACCCAGCGGTAGCAGAGACGGTAACGCGCCGGGAAGGCGGCAGCAGACGTTCAGTAGTTATCCGGATCAGTTGCGGGGCTCTCCGCCCGGAAGGTGCGTGTTTGAGAACCCATTACTGGATACTAATTTGTGCTCTCTTGCAGCCGTGTCCTGTGTTTGTGCCTTATCCGTGGGTCGTGGTGGAGTGTGACTGGCGACAGCTTCGCGTCACACTCCGACCGGATAAGAGGCTTAAACGGGAGCTGCAAGAGTGCGTTTGTAATGGGTTCACGCGCACGGCGGAGCTCTGTTAGCACGGGTCGCTGGGCTTCCTGTGCTACAGTCGTTGCCCCGTTTCCCCGGATAAAAGGTAACTATTGCGTCTGTTGTTTCAGCTCCGGCGTTATTTCGTTGAGCACATTTTGGTTGTGTTGCACACAGCTGCGCACGAAGATGCAGCTCGTTTGTTTTTTGTCACCAAAGGGGGTTTTTTCATTTTTTAGCACTCTGGTTCCCCCTTGTGGTGACTGAATCACGGTACCGTCAAGCTCTTGAGTAGGAACAGGTGTGTTCCATGTGGTTGAGCTTGACGGTATAACTCACTGATTTGTTTTGTGTTGGTTCATTTTGTGTGGGTGTGTTTTGAGTGGGTTTTTGTGGGCTTTTGTTTTTTTGTTGTCCACTGTTTGTCTGGGGGTGTGATCCTGCGGCCTTTGTTACACAAAAAAAAACAAAAAGGAAAGACGGGGACCCAAACAACTGTGTGTTGGTCTGTTTTTTTTTTTCTTTTGTTTCTTTTTGTTTCCCCCCTCCCCGGGGTTAGATGGAACGGTCCCCTGGGGGGTGATTGGGTGGTATTTGGGTTGTTTTTTTCTCTTTGTTTTTTGTTATGCCCTCTCTTCTCCTCTGACTCCAGCCGGGGGTGCCGTAGTGTCGGCATTGCTGGAGGGGTGCAGTTAGGTTGTACTGGGCGTTTCCCAGGTGGCCTCTGCACCCGGGAGGGGAGGGGGGGGGGTTTGGGGTTTTTGTTTTGTTTTTCCTCCCCCAGTTTCCACCCTCAGGGTTTGACTGTGGTGTCCTCTGGGGGGGAAAAGGCGTTGGGTCCATCTAGCCGTGGGCGGCCGGGGCTGGGTCCATTGGTCGTGTGGGGAGGCGTCTCCTGGGGTTGACGAGTGGTCCTCTGGGGGGCGCTGGTAGTCCCCGTGGGTGACGGTGGATCCCAGAGGGACCTCGGCCGTGGTTATTACTCCTGGAGCTGGCGGGTGGCCCTCTGGGGGGTGTTGGTCCCTGCGTGTCGTTTGGGGGGGAGGAGGGGGGGGGGTCTTTTGGCATTTTTGTTGTGTGTTTACATGTGGGTTGTTTTTCTTTTCTCCCCTTCCCTGGGGTTTGATGGGACGGTCCCCTGGGGAGGGGGGGGGGGGATGTTTTGGTTGTTTTGTTTTTGACTA
Source organism: Thalassophryne amazonica (assembly GCF_902500255.1). Lineage (NCBI taxonomy): Eukaryota > Metazoa > Chordata > Actinopteri > Batrachoidiformes > Batrachoididae > Thalassophryne > Thalassophryne amazonica. Next base: position 16,520,767 of record NC_047105.1, read on the forward strand.
ATCACACGTTTGGTTAAAGGCTGACCGCACAGGTGTAGGAACTCCTGGCCACACCTGTGCTAAGACTGTCAGAAACAAAGGCAAAGATGCAGCCAGTTCAACCAGTCTGTTGGAGGACTAACGCGGACGTGGTTTCCAGCCATGGTCCCTGGAGGGGGGTGTTTCTCCTGGGCCAGGTGTGTGTGGTCGCCGGGAGGCTTCCCGTGAGGGTGGGGTACTGTTGTATGGCTGGGGGGGCCTGGCTGCTGGTTTGTTTGCCTTTTGTGTTTCCTCCCAGGTGGCGTGCATTTGGGACTGAGTGGCTGTGTTGCTGAGGCTGTTAGGAGGACTTCACCCTGATCACCTGCGACTCGTCAGGACTCACAGCTGAGGTGCATCTGGAGGGATTGGAGTATGTTGGCATTTAAGACTGAAGTGCACAGTGTGCATTTGCCAGAGACTCGACCTTGTGACCAGACGGGTGAGATCGTCGTCTTGGGAGCCATCTCATCAGCAGCGGACGCTGAGAATGTCCAGGTTTGATGCACGGTCTGTGAAAGAGGAGAGGGTGAGGTCTCACGCTCGTCAGCACACTTCCTGAGGTACGTTGGATTTTGTGACTAACAGTTATACAGTCAGTAAATGTGGTGTCCCTCACACCTTATTGTATTGAGCTGTATGTTAGTCATGTATCAGCTTCCACTGCGGTGGTGATTTGTGAACGGGATGTTCCATGCCTGCAGGTTGGAAGCTGATCAGTAATCAAGCCAGGAAGTGTTTGCTGTTTGTACACCTTTAAGTGTTCTGTGTGTAGAGTGTGGACTCACATAATGGTTCCTTCTTTCACAGACTCGGTTGTTGCGGCCACCTGGGGGGTGTCGGCGGGGTCCTTGGGTCCGAAACAGCTTCTGGCTCCGGACCATTAGCGCTGCTGGGAGCGCACCACGCCAGACCGCACCTTTTATTATTATTATGATCACTGTTATGTATTAAATTCAGTTAGCCTTTGTACCGTGCTCTGCTTATTTCATACTGGGTCCTTCAAACGCTGGTCGGTTCTCCGAGCTGCGTCCGACACATAACATACTTCACGGATTCTCACCAAATATGCACCACAGACATGGAAGTCACCACTGAATTTTGGAGGTGATCCGGATTGGCGAACGTGTTTGCTCTTGTTTAATACAAATTTAGCTTTGATTTTTAAGTGAATCGTTTAGAGGCTCCTCTCAAGACATAATTTACACATTTTACTTCATAGCACTCCAGGTGCCCTGCGACAGACTAGCGTCTTGTCCAGGATGAACCCCGCCTCACGCCCTGTGACTGCTGGGATAGGCTCCAGTCCTCCCCCCACCCCCAATGAAGCAGTAGTTGGAGGAAGCGATTGAAGATGAGTGAGTGAGTGAGTGAGTGAGTGAGTGAGTGAGTGAGCACTCCAGGTTCAATATAGGATTTTTTTATATCGTTTGAAATTTGTAAACATGCAATAAACTTAATATAATGAAATGAACAACGCACATATTTTTTCCCCCGGGAGATTAACACAAGAGATGTTAGCTAGCCATTTTTCCTTTTATTGCTCAATTCCTCGGTCTGTTCACCCTGATTCTTAATTACTAATGCCATTCTGTGAAAAGATAACTGGATTTAATTCTGGTTTGTTTGTGCACCTAAATACAGCACAAAGTGCCATTTTTGCACCTCCATTCTACTTGTCAGTGCAGGGGTTCGTCATGGGGCTGTGCAGCTCTGCAATGAAAGGTGACATATCTCTTTGAATTTTACACAGTAAACTATAGTGTACCTCATGGTTCTGTTCTTGGCCCGTTACTATTCTCCCTTTATCGAGTTGTACTTGGTCAGAATATATATGTAGCATGCAGCTGCGAGAATAATTTTCACTGTTATGATGATGACACGCAGCTTTACAGCCTGGGTATGTAGATTATGTCTCTCACATTGCAAAATCAAGACTTGTCTACAGTGAAAAGCTGGCTGTCATCCAAATTTATACTTTTGAACTCAGAGAAGACTGAGAGGATTGTTACTTGTCCTGTTCGACAGCCACATGTTTATGACCATTCATTCATTCATTTTCTACTGATTATCCAGATCCCATCATTATGGCCAAATAACTCTCTGGGTGGCTGTGCCAGTCAACATCGTGAAAGAGTTGCAAATTCTCATGTTAGCGTTGATTAAACATTAATTTACAAATTAACCAGAAAACCATATTTTTTCACGGCTTTAATTATCGCCCACAGATGAACGGAGGTCCTTTAACCCACACATCCACTCTGCTACACCACATGTACCAACAAAAACTATTTTTACACCCACACAGTCCACACATATAACACAGGCAAATTAACAGAATGACTACAAATACCTCCAGCTAATTAACGTGTGCCAAAGCAATTAACAAAGCACTGTCACTGTGAATACTGGGAACTGTTGCACCCCTGTGACTTGACATCAAGTTATATCTGCAAATTATTTACACACACACACACTAAATACTGAAGAAAAAATAAAAAGGTCTATTCTGTCTATTAGATCTTTTTCAAGTAACATCAGAATGCAGTCAGAGAGTAGCAGTCAGAAAAATATTGTGTTAATCCTGCATAGGAAATAAGACATCATACTTGTGTAATTTGTTCATGTTTCCTGAATCTATAAAAGGTTTGGGATTGTAAAATTAACTGCAAATAAATCAACAAATGGAATTCCAAAGGTCTGCCATGTGGCACGATTTTAGTTCTGAGATGGTGCTGGTCCATGCTGCACATTTTAAGCTACAAACACCACAATGGGGGTGAAAACAATTATGAAGAAGCATCTCGTTAATGATGCCAGACTGTTGCTGACCCAACCAGTTTTTTGCAGCCAACTTGAGTTTCGGCATCTTTCTTTATGCCACGCCACACATCATGAAAACATCCCAAGTACCCTTGTCATGTGATTATCTGCCAGCTGAACGTGCGCTTCCGAGTTCTTGCAAACTAAACTGCTGAGTTAATGCCATTTTACTTCCTGCTGAGCATATTTTTGCAGTGACATCACTGCCCACTCCAGACAAGTGAAGTGCAGATTCACTTATCTCAGCAGCAACACTCATGTCTTTGGGTGCTCCACCTTGGCGATCAAGAGACACCTAGGAAGACTTTCTGGAGTCATGAGGTCGCTAGAGAGAAGTGTTTGGCAATGCCAATACCTCTGCAAAAGAAAAACTGTCCATGTCTTTACAATCTTACTGTTTCTTGTCTTACAGTATGGTTGTGAGCCCTCAACACTAATAAGTGACCAAAGGCAATGAGTAACTATCACTGGTACAAAGTTTGTTCAGAAGATCTTTGGGTACTACTGGACTGATTTTGTGCCAAACAAAGGGTTACTTACAACAGATAGAGTCAGATTTGGAGTATCACTTACATTTTGAGTGAACATCACCTACTACATTTTAGCCATGTGGTAAGTTTCTCTGGACATGATCCAGCAGGTGCCTTAATGTAGAGGACCCCAGCAACTGGAAAAGGCAAAGGGGATGTCCATGTTTCAGCAAGCTGTGGCAGATAGATGAAGGGGTTTTAAAAGCTACAGTCAGCCGTCACAATTGTCAGGCTGCTTTGAAAATCCAACAGTAACCTTTAGTGATGCCACATATTCACTCTGTAATATCAGGATTTGAGAACGGAATGTGCGCATTGATATTCAGATCAGTGCCTGTGCACAGTGTCTTCTCCATGCTGTCCTGTGCCAAGGTCTAGAAGCAGCAGTAAGCTCACTGAGCTCCAGGGGGAAAAAAGGAAACACTACCTGTTTTTTGCCAAGTGCTGCGCCTGCTCCAGCAAGTTCTAATGTATCCTGATTAGAGCCCGACCGATATGAATCCTTGGGAGTTGATACCAATATTTGCGAGATTAAAAAAAATTCCAATACCGATCTATCTGCCAATATAGAAATAGCAAATAGTGCCACGGGCACTGTAGCTCACCTGGCTGATACAAGACATGACAGTTTCAGCGAGGAAGTGGGCATGGCCAAACTTCAAAGATCGTATTAAAGTCAAAATTTAAAAAAAAAATCGTAAAACCCTTCAGATATGTTTTGGAGCTACCTACTAGCTACTCTTGTACCAAATTTCCACTTAAGAGCTTTAAAAGTGCTGACCAATGGCTCTAGGTGGCATTTTCAATATGGCCGCCGTGGCAGCCATGTTTGACATCGGATTGGAATGCCTCGAATAAACTTTCTTGATTTTATAGGATGGAACATTTATGCCAAGTTGCAGCTTCACTGGTTCAGCGGTTTCGGAGAAGAACATGTTTACACATGGCACCGATGACGACGGACAGGCAACCCACTGCATTAGCCCAATGGATCTAAACATAACCAACAACCAAAGGAATGTATGCTACAGTCGTGCTGCCTTCACTCATATTGGCAGTCGCCATGTCGTATCGTTCAGCATTTACATAAAATAGACTTCTCATCAGCATAATGACCATTTGTTCCTTGTCACAACAAAACATTCACTCTGATTTAAAATTAATGGCAGCTGGTCACTTTGCCTCCGTCTCTTGCAGCTAATGTGACCAAGGTTTCATGGGGACCCAGCCATGCTACACAACATTGTAAACAATGCTGCCCAAGCGCCCTCTGCTGGATAAACTACATAACGACACCATTTCCAACAGCCAGTCTTTTCTGCATCATTTATTCTGTAAAATGGAATACCTTTTTCAACACCGGAGTTTGCCGCTTGGCTGTTACAGGTGTAGAGAACATTTGTTAACATGAGTTGTGCTTGAGTTAGTGCTTGGCCATCTTCAAAAGGCAACATGTGGCAATAAATGAATACCAAAATCAATTCTGCAGAAAGCCATTTGTTTTCTATAAATGTAACCACTTCAGGAAGAAGCATGGCTTTGCATGAACCCACTCATCTTTACTTGTGGCATAATTTCACAGTTGTTACTGTTTGTTTCTGACATTAAGTTGTGCTGCCTCAGGTTATTTTCATTGCAAACCCAACAGTGTGTCTTCGGTGTGCATTGCATTTACTAAATACACATGAAAACAGGCTCTTAGTCACAGTTACAACATGCAATGCGCAGTCTCTCTACAGTAAAAGTCAACACACCCTGACAGGAAATAAAACCTAATACTTGGCTCATGTGTTGCCAGTGCAAATGAGATAAAATGTGAATTACCCCAAGTTTGTTTGTAATCTTGAACACCCTTTAGCACCAAGAGCAATTGACTTATTGTGTACGTGAGCATATACAGTCAGGTCCATAAGTATTTGGACAGTGAGCATTCTTTGTCATTTTGTAACCGTATGCCAACACAATGGAATTCAAAGCAAGCAGTAATCTTCAACTGGCTCAGATGAAGCCCACCCAGCCATAGAAAAAGTTGCAGTTCCTTGACTGGCCACTTGAAGCAAGCTCCAAAGGGAGCAGGTTCAAATTCAAGTCCATGTTAAACTGTCCAACTTTAGAGCAGAAATAAACATGTTTATAGCATGGTATGAAAAAACGGTTTTGGTCTCTATAGATAGTTTCCCCCTCCTGAAACTGTTTGAGGTTCAATCTTTTTTCTAAGTTCTTAGTTTAAGATACTTTAAGTCATGAAGTTATGTACAGTGGGTAAAATAAGTACTGAACACATCAACATTTATCTCAGTAAATATATTTCTAAAAGGTGCTATTGACATGAACTTTTCACCAGATGTTAGTAACAACCCAGGTAATCCACGTACAAAGAAATCAAACCATAGATGTTTATAAATTCTGTGTAATAATGTGAAATAACACAGGCAAAATGTACTAACACTTGAAGAAAGCGAGGTGCAAAAAGGCATGGAAAGCCAAGACACCAGCTGAAATCTATCAGTAATTAGAAAGCAATCCTGCCCCTTGTCAGTGCAAATTAATATCAGCTTCTTCAGTCTCATGTGATGCCCTATAAAAAGGTATGTCATTACCAACGTGTCACACAAGAAACATCCCATGATGGGTAAAAGCAAAGAGCTATCTCAAGATCTTCACAACCTTATTGTTTCAAAACATACTGATGAATTTAGTTACAGGATTTCTAAACTCCTGAATGTTCCAGTAAGCGCTGTTAGACCCATAATCCCGAAGTGGAAAGAACATCATTTCACCATAAACCAGCCTCGACCAGCCTCGCAAGATTTCTGACAGAGGAGTGAAAACAATAATCAGAAGAGTTGTCCAAGACCAAAGGCTCACTTGTGGAGAGCTTCAGAAAGACCTGTAATTAGCAGGTACAACTGTTTCAAAGAAAACAATAAGTAATGCACTCAACCACCACGGCCTGTATGCACGTTCAGCAAGCAAGACTCCATTGCTGAAGAAAAAGCATGTTGAAGCTCATTTGAAGTTTGCTGCACAACATTTAGACAAGCCTGTGAAATACTGGGAGAATATAGTCTGATTAGATGAAAACAAAATTTAACTCTTTGGATGCCATAATATACACCATAAATGACACTGCACAGCACCCCAAAAACACCACACCAACAGTGAAGTTTAGATGTGGGAACATCATGGTGTGGGGCTGTTTTTTAGCGTAGCACACTGGCAAACTTCATATAATTGAAGGAAGGATGAATGGAAAAATATACAGAGACATTCTCGATAAAAAAAAATCTGCTGCTGTCTACCAGGGTGAAGATGAAACAAGGGTGGACGTTTTAGCAAGATAGTGACAGCAAACACTCAAATGGTTTCAGAGAATGAAAAAAACAGCTGGTAGAATGGTCCAGCCAATCACCTAACTTGAATCCAACAGAAAATCTAATGTTAATAACTAAAGATCAGAGGTCATAGAAGCAGTCCATAAATCCTTCAAAATTTGTAGACTGCTTGTGTGGAAGAATGGGCCAAAATCACACCTGAGCAATGCATGCGACTAGTTTCTCCACACAGAAGACATCTTGAAGCTTCATTGCCAAAAAAGGCTTTTGTACGAATTATTACATACATTTCTGTAAGCGCATTCAATATTTTTCCCTGTGTCATTCCATTTTATTACACAAATCTCTGTACTTACACAAATTCCTGTACTTATCTGTTGTGGTTTCTTTGTGTGTGTGCATTTCTTGGTTTGTTACTGACATCTGGTGAAAATTTCATGTTAATAGCACCTTTAGAAATATATTTACTGAGAAAAATAGTGACGCATTCAATACTTATTTTACCTGCTGCGCTGTATAACTGAAAATGAATTGTACAACTTGGTACTAACAAGTAGTACTCAAGTTTGGTCTTGTTTCAATTCATCTCAGAATTGAAAACAATTCTCGCAGTCGCGTATACGTCCCTTCCGGCTAAAATAAGGCAAGAATTCGTACTTCCGCACACATGTGACTGGCCGCTCAGTGAAAACACGCTCGAGCTGCTTTTCAATTAAAATCAGCTACTTTTGTACCATGTCTGGCTTGTTTTTTCAGCCAGCTGAAGGTCGAGAATGATGAGATTTATTCACCAAGTTGGGGTTGGAGTCGTCAATAAAGTCAATTTAATTGACAATGGTTCTTTTCACAGCTTTGAAAAGTGACCAAACTGTATTTGTACTGAGTTCACCACCAGTAAATTATTATTTTAACAATTAACACACTAATGTGAGCATCAAAAGAGCTCATTATCTGTCTCAGACACGTTTACACTATGTTCAGTTTTGATATACTTTTGTAAAAAAATCTTTTGATCTAATACAATATTCAGGATGGACCCAAATTTCACTTTTGAATATTAACAGGGGCGAAGATATGGACCCATCCACACAGAGACAAGTTTACATATCCACAAAAATGAAGTATTGTAACAACAATTTGTCCAAACGGAACCGGCATTTTTGAAGCCGAACAAGTCCCACAGTGGATAGATCTCAAAACGCAGCCTTTATGTTTTTGTGTGTACAACCAATGTGCAACTTTGGTAAACAATGATGTCATCTTCTTCTGTGTTTGTACACAGCGTCCAAGCTTTATGCGCGTGCCTTGTCCACACGGAAACGGAATGTTCTGTATACGGTCCACAAACATGGCACCGTTTCAAGACCTATCTGAGTACATATGAAACCACTGAAAATGCTGTAGTATATATATATATATATATATATATATATATATATATATATTTATATATTTATTTGCCAGGACTGAATGTGGCACTGTAACGCTTCCACAAAAAAACAGCGAAGAAGATGTGCAGCATCCATGTAAAGCTTGGGTGCTGTACACAAACACAGAAGATGATGACATCATAATTTCGCAAAAGTTGTGTTTTGGACCAAAACACAAAGGTGGTGTTTTTGGATTTATCCACTCTGAAACCCATTTTCAAAATGTAGCATTTTCAGGTTCCAAAAATACCGGTTCCATGTGGACGAAACACCAATACGATACAAAACTTTTGTGGATATGCCTAAACTCATCTCCGTGTGGATGGGCCATAAAATCACAGACTTGAATACACTTAGGGGTTTTTTTTTTTTGTTTGTTTTTTTTTGTTCTTTTTCTTGACCACTCCAAAATTCCAAAGTCTTTGCCTTGACTCACAATCAACCCTTTAAGGTCTTGGTCTTAACTCTGACTCAGTATAAGTGGTCCATCCCTGTTACTACTACAGTAGTAGGGTAAATCTGACTGGAGTCGACTGATCTGACTGATTGACTACACAAGGAGGAGACCAGTGAGGGAAGCCACCAAGACATCCACAACAACTCTGAAGGACTAATAAATTTCTGTGGAGGTGATGGGGGAAAAATGTGCATGGTGCAACTTTTGCCTGTTGCATCACCAGTTCCACAACTTCAGGGTGGAATGTCACAGATGAGGGATTTTCATACAAGAACACATTAAATCTAGGCTCCTGTGTGCACTGTTTGTGCAAGTGCAACTTTCCAGGCTTGTATGTGTGGCAAGAGTTAAGCGTTTTCACTGGCAGTGAGGTTTTTAGCAGTTTAAGCTTCAGGCCAGGTGTGCACGGATTGTCTCTGTGCAAAATCTGTGACTCAGGAGAAAAAAATGCGATGCTGGGTGTCTAAAAACTAAACACACACACAAATAAAAAAAGAACTTTCACATCCGCCAAGCAGAAACAGCTTGAAATGCAAATGACTTGGTCAGAGGTTCCCAGTTCCCCCTCACCCCCATTCTGCTCAGAGTATAAGGGCAGTGTGAAATCCATCCCGGGAGGGGCTATTGTACTTTGGGAAGCAACCGTCACTGGAATGGAGGCCGGGATCTCTTTCTTTCAGCTGTAGTGCTGCTGGGAAACAGACAGACAGACAGCCAGACAGACAGGTGTCCACGAGACGAGCTGTCAATCAGTCACGCATCCTTCGTGGTGGTCAGGAAGTGGTACCATCCACCTCGCCACCCTGTGGACTCTCCAGGTTCATCGTCCACGATTGCGTGGATTTCTGCCATACCCATCCTGTCCTCTCCTTTCCTTGTCCACTCAGCTGTCAAACCGCCCCCCCCCCCCTCCTCCTCCTCCTCCATCCCCCTTGGAACAAAGCTGCTGTCTCTGCAGCACGCTGACCGAGCTGGGAGCGAGGAGGAGGAGGAATGTGTGTGTGGAAGCCTCTCACCTTCTTGTCTTCAGCAGTAGTCGCTTCCAGAAACTTCAAGCGCTCCCTGGTCACACTTTAATCCTCCTCACCGCCCATAAACTCGGATTTTTACGGCACCGTCAGATCTCTCATCTTTATTGACAGTGGAATTTCTCCTGTTGACTTTCCCACAAGTTCTCCCTGCACCGTGCGCACGAGCCGCTCTGGATGCTCCCTCCCCCCCTCGCCTCCCTCTTTTCCTCCCTTTTCCTCCTTCCTCTCTTTCGTAGATGTCTTCTTCGCCCCTCCAGCCTCTCCCTCTCTATGTCCTGGTTTCCTCCCTCCTCCAGACCCCCGCTGTTGCTGCTGCTGCTGCTGCTGTTCTTGCCGCTGCCTCCGCCGAGCGCTGTACAACAGCAGAACGCAAGGGGCGGGCTTTCAGATGCGACTGGCCAATGAGTGAGTGGCGATTCGTGTCGGCAGCTAATCGGAAAGCGGCGAGTGCAGCATGTGCGTCAAATCACAAAAAAAAAAGATGGGCGGAGCGAAAGAGCAGTGTGGGCAGCCCATATTTGAAACACTTCCGTGTGTGACGGAAGTTCACGCTGTCCTCAGATCAGTTCTGTTCATTTATTTACGGTTGACCGTCTTTGAAAAAAAGGCAAATGAGCTGATTTCTGTTCAGCAGTAGACATAATTTACCAAAGCAAAAAATGATGTGTCAATTAAATAAAACAAAAAAACGAATTATTTGTACAAAACAAAATTGATCGGCACAAACAAAACAAAGCACCAAACACACACTAAAGTTATTTGCTTTAAAAAAAATACAGAACTTGTTTGAAAACAAATTCACTGGAAATTTTAATGATCAAATGAGAAGAAAAATGTCGATAATATTGTTACAATAGTATAGTATACTTACATGCACACATACATCTTCAGCTACACAATTTTATCTGAGATTTGGGTCGCCGGGGCACCAGCAGGGGACCCCAAACTTCACTTTCATGTTATATATACAATAGCTGCCAAATATTTAATACTTATAAATAAATATACATAAGTGAAATGTGTCAGCACTGTTCACCTTTAAAAACCCATCAGTTATTTTGGGCAATAAAACTATATTATTTACTATATGTATGCCCTGACATTTACAACAAAATTAGGTAGGTAGGTAGGTAGGTAGGTAGGTAGGTAGGTAGGTAGGTAGGTAGGTAGGTAGGTAGGTAGGTAGATAGATAGATAGATAGATAGATAGATAGATAGATAGATAGATAGATAGATAGATAGATAGATAGATAGATAGATAGATAGATAGATAGATAGATAGATAGATAGATAGATAGATAGATAGATAGATAGATAGATAGATAGATAGATAGATAGATAGATAGATAGAAGTTGTGTTCCAAAGCAGGTACATAACTTGGTGGATGTGTCAATACGTGGCATCAACGTATGGCCTGATCTGATTATAATATTATTGGCCAATCCACTGTAGTATAGTATAGTATAGTATAGTATAGTATAGTATAGTAGCATGGTGGTTAAGTGGTTTGCACTGTTGCCTCACAGCAAGAAGGTCATGGGATCGATTCCCACCTGTGGAGTTTGTATGTCCTCCCCGTGTTTGTGTGGGTTCCCTCCGGGCACTCCGGCTTCCTCCCACATCTAAAGACATGCAGGTTGGGTTAACTGGAAACTTTAAATTGTTGGTAGGTGTGCGTGAATGTGTTTGTGGCCCTCTGAGAGACTGGTGTCCTGTCCAGGGTGTACTAGGGTCCCTTTATTGAGAGACTGGTGTCCTGTCCAGGGTGTACTAGGGTCCCTTTATTGAGAGACTGGTGTCCGGTCCAGGGTGTACTAGGGTCCCTTTATTGAGAGAGTGGTGTCCGGTCCAGGGTGTACTAGGGTCCCTTTATTGAGAGAGTGGTGTCAAATGAGAACATGGCACCATTTTGGGGCCAATTATGCTGAACTACTCAATGAACCTTTTATGTTTTCAACATTTTTTTATATCAGTTAACCACATACAGCAACACATCCAGGTACAGGTACTATCAAAATCAATATAAAAATAGTTAAGATACATGAATTTACAATTTATGATGATTTAATTCATTTAAAGCCTGATTTATGCTTCTGCTGCTCTGTAACTCCGTGTCATGCAATGACATGTATGACAGTTTTAAAGTTCTCCGTCTCTGGATTATGCTTTATTCTGAACTAATTTGACCCTCAACAAGCTTTTCTTTCTACAATCATCACCTCCAAATCAAAGGTAACCTGAACATTTTCCTTTTTTACCGACTTTGTGTTGTAAATGTGCAGACTTTCCTGATCCATTTGTAATCAGAGTGTGCACTGTAAAAACTATTATAATATGGTGGCAGATTGAAAGCAGAAAAGTGTCAAATCACACCCTTTTATGGTGTCTGATTTAACAGGTGCACGTTGAGCACGGTTTAAAAAAAATAAACAATTGGGCTTTTAATCAGGGAAATGACTCCGGTCCCACTTACAAGGAGTTTTATTGGAAATACATTGCGATCGGACCGGACATTTTATCCGATGTGAGTGAAAAATCTGTGATACCAAGTCTGTTATTTACAGTGTTTATTACATGGAAAGCAATACAAAAACATTGGGACGTTTTTTGTCCGATAACTGCGAATATCCGGTTTATACAATGACGGTTTAGGTGAGTTTTACTGTACATGGGACTGAACAGCAAATTTGACGATGAAGTCGCTTCCATCCCACACTGCCTTTACGTCCCCAATTTTTTTCTTCTGTTCAGATTTGAAGGGAAACTGTGCATCTTGAAGCCCTTGTTGTGTCTATTTATGCATCCAAATCCACAGCAATCTGGCATTTTCAGCGAATAAATAAAATCGCTGGGTTTAAATGCAGACTGATTAACAGCAAATGCCATTTTGGCCCCAAGATGGCACCAGGAGTCATGTGACTGTTTTTTGTTTTTTTTTCAGCTCATCATGTCGTTACTCTCTGAATTAAGGGACTCTAGGATGTACCCCACCTCTCGCCCTATGACTGCTGGGATAGGCTCCAGCCCCCCGTGACCCTTAATTGGAGTAAGCTGTTGAAGATGAGTGAGTGAGTATAGTGTAGTATAGGATAGCATGGCATAGTGTGTTGCACTGTCGTGTAGTATAGTATAGCACATTACAGTCTAGTATAACATATATAGTGTTAGTTTAGTGAAGTGTAGTGTGGTATAGTATAACATAACGCAGCATAGTATAGTAATAGCATAGCATATTGTAGTATAGCATGTCTTTTAAGCATGTTAGTTCTTATTTTGGTGTAATAATTTATAATTATCTTTTGGTTATTACTCATTATCTTCTTTCATGAGCATTTTGGTGCTTGTTTCATGCCGTTCCTGATTTTATGTATATGTCAAAGTAGAGTCTGTGATTGGTCGAATCGGAGATTGTACTAGTAGAGACTGCGATTCTACCAAGCCATTCCTTATCATGACAAGATGATATCTACACATAGAATTACAGCAATACCTTACTGTGGAAATTAGAAAATATCTGTCAAATCAACTTCACATTAGTGCCACACCATGCTCAAGTGATCACAGTAAGAAAGTAAAGTCGAGTCTCCGATCGGAGTTTCTACTGGGATTCTGTCAGTAGAGTCTCCGATCAGAGACTCTACTCGTAGAGACTCTGATCTCAGAAGCTAAGCAGGTTGGGGCCTGGTTAATACTTGGATGGGAGACCTCTTCAGAACACCAGGGGCATACTCTCATGCGCACCACCACTAGCTTAACCTATGGCAAGCTAAAAGTGGACGCTCTCGTTTTGGCCAAACAACTGTCCAGTTTATGGACATTCTGTGTTAGTACGCGTCCGACGTGGTTGATGAATTCCTGCGCAAAAAGTAGTTCCCAGATAATTGTGATATATTCCTATCTGGGAAGAGACACATTCTGTGTGTTGTCGCTCCAACGAGAGCAGCGCACTGAGCAGGGCGGCGAAAGTAGTCCGGCGAGTCCAATCTGTGGGTGAGCTATCCCACAATGCTAAAACAACAGAGATCTCACTTCAACAAGGGCAGGACTCTGAGCAGGGTACACCAAGGGTGGTGTGTGTTTCTCCAAACAAAACTGGAGTTGCGTCACGAAGGGCATCCGGCGTAAAACATGTGCCAACTACCAATGCAGATTCTGTTGTATCCACTGTGGCGACCTCGAACAAAACAGGAGTAGCTGAAAGGACAACAACAACATTAAGAATGTGTCAGTATAGTGCAGCGTAGTGTACTTTCATACAACAGCATGCAATAGCATAGTATAGCATACTATTAGTATAGTGTAGTGTAAACGCATAGGACAGCGTGCCATAGACTAGTATAGCATAGTATTAGTGTAGCATAGCAGTAATGTGTATGACTTTTCTTCCTCTTTTTATGTAACATTTAATGTCACTCAAGTGAAAAATGAATATATTAATATTATATCATTAATATCCTGTGTTGTAGCATAATGTCTAATATAGTAAGACAATATAGTGTTGTAGTAAATATGATACTGATAATAGACAGTGTTGCATTATCATGTCTGTTTTAGTCTTTTTTGTCAACCTGTGGACGTTTTGCTCTAAGCTTCTTCTTTCACTTCAGCTTTTTTGTCCCTTCTGACTGAAGTGGGGATCCTATTTCTGTATCACATTTCCATGCAGCACTGCAACACAAACAGGAAATGAAACCAATTTGAAGAAAGTTAATTGTCTGAAGTCTCCACGGCTCTGTTAATGACACACTCGCCTTTTGACTGCACATTTGAAAATGCAGTTCCTGTTTCCTCTTGAGGGAAAAGTCATCATGCCATGTGAATGTTGTCCAGAATATTTATTAAAACACATTGAACAAATACACAGAATACAAATAAAAAAAAGAGGACAATTCACTTTTTCATTCAATTGCTATAGAGCACAAATACGGGAACCATAACACTGCTTAGAACTCGTTGTCTGTCAATGCCCGGCCACACCGACTTCCCAAAGTGAACCGTCATGTAAAAACGCTTCACATGCTGTGCATTCGCTGCAGCAAAGGCGCCTTTTTAGGGCTCTTCTGGTAGCTTTTGAAGCCACATTAATAAGCATATACATACATTGTTAAGATATTTATATTAGACTGAAGCCTTTCGTTTTCTAAAAGACGTTACATTCATACTGACTTCAGTTTGATTGCATTTCATTTTGAGTGTTGTGTCGTTGACGGCATGGCCTGGTCATCACGCCAGAGAGAAAAGATTCTTGACTGATGAGCAACACACACACGGTGACACTGCGGTTCCATGGCAACACGTCCAGCAGACATTCATCTTTTTCAGCGTCATAACCGAAATTGACACCCGATGAAAAATGTTTCAAGTATATATATATATACATTGTTTCTGAGGTTCTATCTGTCAAGCAAACTCACAAAATACTCAAGTAACAGATGATATGAAGAGAAATCACACACACACACACACACACTCAAAAAAAAAAAAATCAATTTGAAAAAAATTACAAAAAAATAAAGAAAACATTAAGCAACAGCACACAAACTGATACTTTGCACTCTAAAAGTCACCTTATGAAGTTCATGAAGTGACATCTGACAATGTTTAGATTTCTTTTCGTAAAATGTTACTTCTGCAGCTGGTGTCAATTTTTTTTCACGTAATAAGATGTCGATCTTGTATGTATTTAAGAATTCAGAATGGAGAAAATAAATACATTTTTAAGAACACAATCTTGATATCGTTGCTCGACCCAAAGTCAAAATTTCAAAAATATTCAAGTTTTTAATGACAAATTTAGCTAGTTTTAACTCCAGTTTACCACTGTGTTAAAATGGCCTGAGATTATTTCAGACCTGGTTAATGTGTAATATGATACCAGTTTAAAATGGTCTTTAAACTATTTTAACCATCCTGTCATGGATAGAGTTATAACTTTGTAAATTAATCAGATTAAAACAAATTAAGACATATGGTTTATATCTGGTTAAAGACCATTTTAAATAGTTTATAAGCAGTTTAAAAAACAATCTAGCACTAACCTTACATTTTCTGAGTCGAGTTAAAATGCTCTAAATTACTAAGGATAAAACCATCTTAAAATACTTTATCATTCATTTAGAGTTGTATAAATCCAATTCAAACAAAAGTATGATCTGGTTCAAAATTGCTTAAAAGCACTCTAAACCGTCCTTACACTAATATTGTGTAAATCCAGTAAAATGTTGTAATTCATCAAGAATAAAGCCAGTTTAAGATATATCATACATTTTCAGCTGTTTTGCAACCAGATCAAAATTGGCTGTTGTTTGCTTTAAAAGGGTTTGATGGTGATTTCAGTCTTTCAAGCGTCAATTAAGCATAGTGTTAATCCTGGTAAAATCCTCTAATTTATGCAGACTAAAGTCAGTTTGAAATAGTTTAGAATTCATTCTGATCTGTTTAAAAACACTTCAAACAATGCTATTATCTAGTTTAAAATGAATTCAAAGAACTTTAAATCAATGTAGCTATAGTTTAAATTCCCTTAATATTACAACCAGTTTAAGGTCATTTAATAATCTTTTGAACTTTTTTGCATCAGGAGGCAATTTTAAACCAGGTAAAAGGGGTTCAAAGAGGATTCAAATTGGTCTAAACCAGATCAACCAGTTCATACCAAATTTATATATACTACATGTTGGAACAGTTCAAGAAATTTGTTATCTTTATCTAAAGAAATTATTGAAACAAAGTATTCTCAAATATTCAGTGATGCTTTTCCTGCCATTTAACTAAAACGTTTCAGTATTTCTGTTTTAAAACAGTCCAAACATAATTAATACAAATATGTCACATACCTAATGATGGGAACATGTAATGTTACTTGTATTTGGAAAAAAAAGATGTATGTGGTTAACATTTAAAGTTTGTTCATACAAAAGATACATAGTAAATTTTGAGATTGTTTTACTTGATGGATAGTCACTTTAGATTATGATAATACAGATAATGGAAACATAACTTTGAAAGTGAAAGAGAAAACTAAAAATAATAATGTTGTTGGTCCTCATAATTAGTTGCAAAGAGATGAATTCAACAAATTTAGCTTTTGACTGTGACACTAAATTACATGGGCAACCATTAGAGTGCAAACTTCCACCAAGGCACAGAACCCCCCCACCCCCACCCCAGTCTAATGAGTCTGGGTTCTGCCCCTTTTCTTGCACTTTCACTCCAAAATGTGCAATTTCTGTTGGAGGGTAAAACTCAAACCTTTCAACACATTTTGGTGAAAGATTAATTAAACTCCCTATCTCATTGAATTTAACATTTCTTGGCCTCCACCCATGTATGTAGTTCTGCCCAAAATGTGATGTCATCTTTTCCATTCCACTTTCAGCAGGTTTTGCAAAAACTTGTTGAAGTACCACACACAAAAACCCCCCCCACATATTTAAAAAATAAAATAAAATTCAAGTTTCCTAAAAATCCATTCACTAATAAAATAGCATAGCTTGTACTTTCAAAATAAATAAATAAATAAATAAATAAATACACAAACACATATATGAAATAAAATGATTAAAAATTACTGGGCTCTCTGTTCGTACAGATTGGAATGAAATCCAGATATGTTTTCACCAAGGTCGTGCGTTTTTAACATGCCCATTTATAAAACTGTTTAAAATGTTTTATATTCTGCTTCTTTCCAGCTTTTCCAGCAAGTTAATATACATCGCCAATTCTCCTGACAACAGAATGTGTTCATAAAAATGCAGTCATCTGTTATTTAAATGAATCCATTATCATTAGCCAAAGAAATGACCAGTTTCTGTGGCTGCCTGTTGCTTTAAGTGGAAAGGAGCTGCTGAATGCCACACCCTTTCTCTGCATGGAGGAGGAGCAAGCCGAGTCCCAATTCAGGGTCTGCATCCATCTAAGGCTGTATTTGTTGGCCAGATATGTCATAACTGGCACGACTAGGCTGTCACATTTCAAAGGCTCCCTGGAGTGTGGCCGACGTGTACGGCCTTCTTTCCCCCAAAAAAGACCAACTTAAGTGTATCATTCACAGCCCAAACATTCCCATGAGTCACTGCATGATTTTTTTTCCCCAAGACAAAACAGTTGGTAAAAAACAAAGAAAAACAACAAAAAGACACTTTCAGGATCCATTTGTACAATTGTAAATAAGTAATGTTTATAATTAGAGTAGAAATAAATACTGAGAAATGATTGCCAAATGGGTTACACCCACTAACCTAGTTTATCACGACCAGCTGTTAAGTTTCCTACGCGTTAGGGGATAGGGGCGGTAAAGCTAATGACACAATAGCAAAATGCTCCGTGGGCTAGATCGCCTCATTTCAGAATGATTCATTCTGGCCTCTGCAGACCTGAAACCTGAAGGCCTTTGTGGGACGCAGTCCTTCCAAGGATGCAGACCTTGAAATGGGACACTGCCACTGCCTCGCTTTCTCCTACAGACTGAGAGCATCTGACAGGACAAACAGAATACAGCCTTCCGTGACATATGTCACAGATAAGTCAAACCAATTTTGCACTATATGACCCCTTTAAATGTTCACAACATTGAGTGATTTGCGTTCCAAGCCAGAGACAAAGTTCCCATCACGCCTCATGAAAACAAGTTCATTTATTTTTGAGTAATCCCACTCGCACTCCACCAAAACCTCACCGGCCGATGCAATTAGAGCCGTTACCTCTGTGGAGGAAATACATCAAAGAACAAAAGCATAGGCTCTCTAATCTGCTGGGAACAGTCCCTTTAATGGTGCCAAACAAATAATGACCCAACGACTTTGCCAAAATACACCTTAATTCAACAAAAGATTTTTTTTAAAAAAAAGCTTGGGTTTGTTTTGTATCTTCTTGTTCACAATGAAATGGATCTGAGAAAGTCTCGGTGATGAAACGCCGTAGTCCTCCACTCAAGAACTCCCCGTTTTGTGGATGTAGACCAGATGTGATGTTGTTGATAGTGCAGTCCACCGGTCACCGCCCCGGGGTTCAGCTCTACACCCACCAGTGACATTCAAATGTAGATTTAAAAAAAAAAAAAAGAAAGGAAATGAAATCACAAATAACCTACCGTACACATGAATATTCAGTTTTCTTCCAGACCTGTAAAACTCACCGACGTTCCCACGGATCCGTTTGCTTGACACTGAGCCGGCCTTTTGATTTGATCTATGTATATGTACTTTGCGGTGATTAGGCCTATGTGAGGTAAATTAAGCAGCAGTCTGTGAATATATATACAGTACAAGGTCGTCTGCAGATTTGGCAGCGATGATTCTCTCCTATGACCAGCAGGTGGCAGTCTTTAGAGGCTTCAGATAGTCTGCGTCCAGTTACTGCATACACGAGAATGACTTCTGACAGTTTGAAATGAGCAAGTCTGTGTCCCAGATTGAAATTAAAGGAGTCTGACGGTCAAAAATCCAACTGGTGTCAAAGTGTGACTCCACTCCACAGGGAACGAGCTGCAGCGGGTCACAGTGAAGAGATGAAGAAAAGCAGCAGAGTGCACGCGGAATGAAAGAGTCGAGGCTGGCACGAACAGAACATACATTCCAAGACTTAGATTGAACCCGATTAAAGAGCATCAAGATCACTGAGTTTCCACTTGTAGTGCAGCAAATGAACCACAAAAAAAAAAATCTGAAAAGCTGCTGCTCTTCCACTGCCTGTGAAACTGGATCCTCAATAGATAAAAGTGCAATTATTAAGACAGATACGTCTGCGTGAAGGTCCTCATCCGCACACAGACAGCGAGTCGATCTTTAAGAGGGAGGCGGCTGTGAGCAACGAGCAGAAGGACAAGGATGACGACAAAGCGGAAAAGACGTGCGGCTGTCATCCATCCCTGCCAGTCACAGACCTCAGATCAGTGTGGCAGAGCTGATCTTCAGTCCTCAATACAGATGACATCAGTGGGTTTGCCTGACTTAAGATCAGGGGTCGCCACGTCCCTCAAAGAGTCAATTGACTTCTTGTCCAGATGGCTTGTAGGGGGTGGGGGTCCATTGGATGACACTAAAACAAGAAGAGATTGGAATATTTAAAAAAAAAAATGCATTGTGACGAGGGGAAAAACACATATAAGTTGTGACAAAAAACAAAAAAACAAAGTGCAACTTATACTAAAAAAAATAAAAAAATAAAAATCACTGAATATTTACCACATCAGTTTTATTGCATATATAAATCGTACTGTGGAATAAGTGGCATCTGTCAAACAAATGTATTGTGAAGAGATCAAATATATATAAATCGCAGTGTAGAATAAGTCACACCAGTCAAAAAAATGCATTGTGAAGACAGAAAAAAAACACATAAGTTACATAGTATAAGAAAAAAAAATGCACTGTAGAGAGAGAAAAAAGTCGAAGAACCTCCCAAACTAGTATATATATATAAAAAACAGTGCAATTATATATATATTTTTAAAAATCACTAAATATTTACCACAACATCAGTTTTATTGATCCCTTGGGAAGACTTCCTCAGGGAAATTGAGGGAGCAGCACACAGGGTAAGAAGCACACAGAATATCAAAAGTGAAAGAAAAAAGAAAATCAGTTTACAAATATAAATACTAGACATACTGATCAATACTGGTTTACTGGCTACTACTTTTCCTCTTATTCCTGACCTCTGTCTTCCTGTTACTCCTTCATCCCCTGGGTGTATTGCCGTATTGATATAGTTTTATTGAATATATGTATATAAATTGCAGTGTAGAATAAGTCACACCAGTCAAAAAAATTGCACTACAGAGAGAGAAAAAAATCGCAGAGCCTCCCAAACTAGCATATATATATATATAAAAAAAAACAGTGCAATTATATATATATATATTAAATCACTAAATATTTACCACATCAGTTTTATTAGATTAGATTCGACAGAACATTACTAATTTCAATTTCCCTTGGGAAGACTCCCTCAGGGAAATTGAGGGAGCAGCACACAGGGTAAGAAGCACACAGAATATCAAAAGTGAAAGAAAAAAGAAAAACAGCTTACAAATATAAATATGAATACACAATATAAATACTAGACATACTGATCAATACTGGTTTACTGGCTACTACTTTTCCTCTCATTCCTGACCTCTGTCTTCCTGTTACTCCTCCATCCCCTGGGTGTACTGCCGTATTGCTATAGTTTTATTGCATATATACATCATACTGTGGAATAAGTCGCAACTGTCAAACAAATGCATTGTGAAGAGGGGAAAAACACATATAAATTGCACCGTAGTATGAGTCGCACAAGTAAAAAAAAAAGGCACTGTGAAGAGGGAAAAATATTTATATAAATCAAATCAGAGTATAAGTCACAGGGCCTGCCAAACTAGTAAAACAACAACAACAAAGAAAAAAAGTGCAACTTATACAAACAAGAAATTCACAAAATATTTACCAAAACATGAGTTTTATTACTGTAGTTTGTGTGAAAAGAGATGCTTCTCAATACAGACCACAGCTGGTGACATCACAGGAATGCAAAGGATTGTGGGGAAAGCGTAACAATAAATAATCGCGTACTTGTTTTATTAATTGCAAAGTTTTATGCTGCCTGTTGTGGGCAGCATACTGATGTTCCTTACAGCTTGTTAAAATAATGTCCACAAGTGATTTTGATGCCGCAGTTAATAAACAACATGACCTCATGAGTGACCGGTAGGTGTGTCGGTGGTGGATGGCTGTAGAGGTTGTTGCCATCTACTGGCACATTTATTTGGTTTTCATATTGTTTGTCTCTCTGCTGTGCCCACACAGAAAAAACTCAACCTCCATTTCACAAAAATTGATGTTCTTCGCTTTCTTAGTCAACATTCCAGTGAGGATCACCAGCAACAAACTGATGTTTTGTTGCCATATATGGTTAACTGTGTGTACATGAATATTAATGTACACAAACATGTGCGATCTATCAAAAGCCACTGCATACTGACGTGCTTGATTAGTAAAGATGTTTTTGTACTGACACGCATACTAAATTTTGTTCATACAACATCATTTGGAGCCTTTTTCTATTCACAGTTTAATAAACGAGGGCCCAGATTTAAAGGCAGCACGTCCACTTGAAGGTGTGATATCAGCTTAACGATTAGTTATTAACGCTCTGCTCCCACTCGCTTTGATAAGTCAACAGCAAACCTCAAACAGTTGGTCCTCACCGCTAACATAGGGCCCCAGCGGCATCTGGCTGTAGTTGACCATAGGCTGCCCGCCTGGACCTCTGAATCCTCCTCCAAAGCTGCTGCTGTACATCTGAGAGCATCCAAATCCACCCTGGTTAAAAGGCTGAGGGACACACAGAGAAACATTAGAGACACCCCTGCACGCCAGAAGACAATGGGAGGGTCTACTGGTCATACGGCCCACTGGTCATAGGGTCTATTGGTCCTAGGGTCCAGTGGTGTATATATTGTTGGTGTATATTACAACCCCAAACTGATTTTAAAGTTCACAAATACGAGGGCTGTCAATAAAGTATAGGTCCTTTTTATTTTTTTCAAAAACTATATTGATTTCATTCATATGTTTTTACGTCAGACATGCTTGAACCCTCGTGCGCATGCGTGAGTTTTTCCACGCCTGTCGGTGACGTTTTCTCATATACTCACTCCACTGAAAGCCATCAAAAGCCGCCTGGATTTTACAAATGGTTATCAACACGGAGGTGTTTTTCCTGTGCCGCCGCACCGCGCCGGCTGCGTCCCGACGCGCGGACCCGTCTGCACGTCTTTCATTAAAAAAATCTCCTTTAACAGTGGAATATCCGGATAAAATGCTGAAACTGACTTCTTCTGAAACTTCTCTGTTCTCTCACGACGTCCTGGATCAATAGAGCCTGAAATGTGGAGGTTTTCAGCTTGAAACAGGCTGACGATGGCGCCTGAGAGCGCTGCGCGACGTCCTGCTCCGTGGGAAGTCCTTAAAGCGACAGTATCACCTCAAAATCTCTCATCAGCCGTTAAAATTTTCACAGAAAACCAGCTTAATTTTTCGAACTGTGTCCACTTCGATGTGCCTCACAGGTTTAGAAAAAATTTTGATCAAACAAAGCGCCAGTCTCTCAGCAACTTCTCAGACAAAGGAATTCCGACGAGGGGCTGGACAACTCCTCCCACAAGGAGTGCTCACAGGCGAATGACGTCACCGACAGGCGTGGAAAAACTCACGCATGCGCACGAGGGTTCAAGCATGTCTGACGTAAAAACATATGAATGAAATCCATATAGTTTTTGAAAAAAATAAAAAGGACCTATACTTTATTGACAGACCTCGTAAATGCAATCTATCTACAAAACAAGAAGCGTCTGTGTGTGGGTATGTCGCTCGCATATCTCTCTGACTCTTTGTCAGATCAGCCTCAGCTTTTGGATATGGATTGTGCATGGCACGATGATGTGCTTCCTTTATAGTGAAAATTTTGTGGATTAATTTTCAAAACCTTTATTTTGAAACCTCTATTTTGATTAACGTAACATTCATACTTCCAACATGGCCTGGCTCGCTGATGTTACTGGTAGCAAAGTTAAAAAACATCAGATATTTCATGTTGCTCAAACCTTTTCACAATAAAACATTTAATGCCAGCATTCCAGCAAATACTTTTATTGTGAAAGGCATGCTGTCAGTGTTCCTTGCAACTGAGATTAACTTGACAACACTGAGGAGACTAGCTGAAATCCATTTTTTGATAACACCAACAAATTTCACACTATTTGTGCAACGTTTCAGTAAGTACATAAGCTGAATAAAATCTTAAATGTGCTGTGAGTTCAAGTTTAAATAAACTGTTCAGGAGGTGGCAGTGGTGGGCACAGTTCAGCTAATCCGATAATAGATAATTATCGAAGCTAATGTTTTTGCTAGCGGATTAGCTTTTCAGATACATTTTTAAGCCATCATAGGACCGATTATCTTGCGATAAATTTAGTTCAGATAATTTTTAGTTCTAGAACATTTTTTTGCTGGTAAAGTTGGCAAAATGTAAAGGTCAAAAACGTTTGTAAACCCTAAAATCAAACATTTTAGTCCGTCTGTTGTGCATTTGTGGCAGACTGGCTGCCTGTCGCTTGCTGATGATGTCTTCATTAAGCGCAAGACGTGATTGGCCGGTTGAAGCAGGGAGCATTGTGGGGAGTGTATTCAGGTTCACTTTGGATGTTACACTATTACCTTCCGCGGTGGAGTTGCAGTCCGGCTTATATAGTGGTGTAGAATGAGTGACAGCTGGTGCGATGAGTGACAGCTGTCACTTCTTCTGGGTCTGGCGCCCTCTCATGCTTGGAGCCCGCACTCCAAGCAGGGCGCCCTCTGGTGGTGGTGGGCCAGCAGTACCTCCTCTTCAGCGGCCCACATAACACGCTCAACACAAACAAAATGGGCTAATTATAACATTATTTTATTTTATTTCTTTGTGGCTAACGGGATAACTTAATTGCCAAGACTCGGTGGGGGAGAGGAGGTCTCACAGTGCAGCTGTGTGTACAGAGGGACTTTTCTTCACCGTTTAGACACGGTTTTGGATTTTTTTTAAAAAGGACGCTTTATTTCTTCAGATGAATCCCACTGAAATTAACAGGTAAGAATTTATATTTACTAACGTGTCTTTTACTCTACCAATCACTGCAGTAATAGACGTATTTCGGTTGTTTAAGCCACAGGGTTTAAAGCGTGTTTTTAGTTTGTGTATATAATACCAAGATAAACTGTGACTTCTAATACTGTGTTTTACTGCTTTTGAAAGATGATGACAGTGTTTGGGGTTTTATTTTTTATTCATTAATTTTTCGTGGGTTCTTATGTGTTTGTGATCCTTGAATTTACCCAACAGCAAAAAGTGAAATTGAAACTGGTTTATCAGAAGCCGACAGTGTAATCTGATGTGGCCGTGTCCGAATAAATACTAAAAGTTATTGGTTAACGTTATCTGTAATAAAGATAATTTTTTTTAGCAGTTTATTGGTTTAGCGTCATAAAAGATAACTTTTCATTTATCAGATTAATGGTTATCGAAGCTAACTTTTTGGTTAGCTGTGCCCACCACTGGGAGGTGCGATACTGAACTGCTGTTTCAAATATTCTGAATGTTCTGTTTAATTTTGTCTGCGTCTCTTCCAACAACCTGTTTAATAGAAATCCTTTTATTTTCATATAATTGATAATAAAACTGATTTTTTTAAACAATATCAAAAATTTTATTCAAATAATACTATAATATAACCTCTCTGTACATACCACCTTCAAACACAGCCTCATACGACCATCCACGAGAAATCTACTTAAGCTCCCAATTTTCTATAGGAATACAAAGTAGCTGATATTTTTCATGGGTGGTAATAAACTGTGCTTTTTCTATAATGATTTTAACTGAAAGGGCAGGAAATTAAAATAAAGATAAATATCAACTTTATTTGTCCCAAAGGAAAGTTTTGTGAATAACCATTTATTATTTGGCACATTTATGTTGGGAAAGTGTCAGTACACGGACCCACAACAGGGGGCGCAAATGAACGGACAATGGAGAAAGTCAAATAACAAGGCTTTACTGTTGTGAACGTGCACAACGAATACAACCAATCACGAAATGGACAACAGTCAATTCACAAAAGTGTCGTGTGAGCAGGCTCGAAGATAGGAGACGCCTCTCCAAGGTAAGACCCGAACCACACGGCTTCCTCCGCCACAGGACCCCGGAAATACTGGAGCCGCCAAGTCCCGAACTCCCAGGTGGCCACTGCCTCCGCGTGTCGGACCTGGTACTGCTGGCGAGGAACAAAGAACAGTTAAATGGGGGCGCGTTTGCACCCAAGACTCCGAACAGCAGGGAAGTTACCTCCACCTCTTGTTGGAACAGTAATCCACAAGCTATACACTAATCCAAAAGGATACACTCCGTCAGCTTTGATACGTTACCTCGTAGGTAGAAACGATATCTCGGCAATGAGGTGGAAGTGCCGTCCTGCTGATATACCCCACAGATGATTGCCGTCAGCTGTCTCAGGTGATGGGTGACAGCTGTCACCGTAGCTGCTCACGTGAGGCGGCGGCGCCCTCTGGTGCCTGGAGCCCGCACTCCAGGCAGGGCGCCCTCTGGTGGTGGTGGGCCAGCAGTACCTCCTCTTCAGCGGCCCACACAACAATTTAGTTGATGTCGTGTTTTACAACTGGCAAGGTTGAAATATTTCCTTAGTTCAGAGTTTGTCTGGTTACCAGGGACTGATTAATGGTGATATCAACATCCACTGTTCACTGTTGTTATCTAATATCCCTAATTTCCTGAAAAATATTCCTGTCAACTCTCCATTTTCGTTCATCCTTGACCCAAAATACATAAACACACCAAACGGCAAATGTCGGTTCTCCCCAGTTTCTCCGTAATCGAAGTTACATTCACACACGCATGCACGTACGCATACATGTACAGAATGGCCACTTTGCTTTTAATATATAGATGATTCTGTTGACATACACCATTAATCATCCTTAACTGTACTGCTGACTATAAATCTGATGAACTGAAAATAAAAAAATAATGGTAATTCACCATAATTAAATGTTTTTTTTTAATTGTCACACTTTTGTAACATTACTTAACCTACTTTAGTGCAACATATAGCCTACCATAAATGTAAAAACAGCTTCAACATGCTGTCTTTAGCGCTACGACCAGGATTAGTGGACCCTAAGACGAGTGTGAAGTTCCTGAAATCAACAGGTGTGATTAAAGCAGGTATCTGCACAAACTCAGCCCCGACAGACTGGATTTACACAGTAGCGGAATGTCAAGAGACTGAAGGCCTGTCTGCTTGGCATAACAACCCAAAAGAAAACACAGTGTTCACGACCAGACTGACTGTGTGGTTGAACTCTCGTCAAGCAGAATACGACCAATTTAACACAGGAAACAGGTGCAGGAGAGCTGAAAATACTCGGACCACGTGGTCTCAGTCAAATCTTCTGGGATTAAATGTTGAGCTCAGTGGTGAAAATAACTACATCATGTTTTTTTTTTTTTTCCTTACACCGGGGAAGCTCACAAATACAGTTTTCTGAAAGAAATAGCTTTATTGTTGACTCTTGCCTGGGGAATGGTTTGGGTTTTTTTTTGGCTCAGAAGCTTTGGTTTGTTTTTGATTTGTTTTGTGTGAGCCTCATTTGGTCACCTGCACTGTGTGTTAGGCATCAAGCTACAGTCAGGTCCATATTTTATTGATGTTTAAGGATTAAAAAAAAAAACAAAAAAAAAACCTTTCTCCAAACACAGCCAGCCACGTGACTGTAACTCTTTCAGAGTTGTCTCTGTGGTTTCCCTCACGAGTCTTCGTCTTGCACGGTCACTCAGCTTTTTTGAGAACTGGCTGCTCCAGACAAATTTACCATGTGTGTCATGTGAATCTTTCTGTACGTCATTTAATCTGTAATAGCGGGAAAAGTGTTTCCATTGCAAATTTTTGAAATAAGGTTGAAAAAAAACCCAACCTCATGTAAGCCTAAAAATTGTGGGGTTTTTTCTTCAATCTTTGAGTTTTTTGATATACACGTTTCCATTAAGTGTATTTTAAGTTCTCTATATCTCATAGTATCTTGATTAGTCTTCCTAAGGAGTAATTTGCCTTTGGCAGAGGGATCTGCTGGACAAACAACACATCCAGTACCACCCATGCATCAAAAACAATTACATAATAGATCAAAATTAAAATATAAATACATCATCAACAAAATCACAACATCATACCAGCATCTTAGTGAAAATTCAGCAACACACAACACGAGCCATCTACCATTCTAAAACTAGAGCTGAAACAACTAATCGAGTTGATCGATTAAAATCGATTATTAAAATAGTTGTCAACTAATTTAGTCATCGATTAGTTGCTAAATAACTTTGTTTTACCGCAAATGTTTCGTTTCTTCCATATAATCAACCGAGCTTTGTTTTGAATCTTGAACCAATGAAGGAGTGCTTCGAGCTGCTGCTTCGTTGGTTTCATTTGTTTTATTTTGCTTTATCTTAATTTTTCTCCACTAAAACCCTAAAGAGCATATGTCTGTGAGGAATATTTACCCTTTTTATGTTAAACTGACCTGTTATGGTCTTCTGAAACAGTTGATAGATGTATTTTATGCTAATGCCGATGCTAACGCGTTAGCATGTCTATGGCGTTTTCAATGTTAAAGTTAGCATTAAGCTGCTGGCATTTCAGCATGTTTGTACATTTGTTTTCTATATAATAATTACTGGCTCAGCGTTTGTTGTTGTAAATGAGTCAAATGTATTACAAATTATAATATTTTTTAATTTATTTTTATTTATATATTAATAATAATAGCAACAATAGTAATAGTAGGGTGATTCTTAGACTATGGACACTTATTATGTCCTTTGATCATACTGTATGAAAAACAGAAAAAAGGGGAAATTTCACACTTTTATAGTTATCTTTACAATGAAAGTGTGTTAAGAAATTTGTTCTAGTAGTCTATGATGACTTTTTCACCTTTTTTAAAGCATCATTATATACAAATATTGCCGTTTTGTGCTTGTCCCACACCCAGACTTTTGATCTTCAACGATAAAAATGAATGGTAAAGAAATGTTTTTCTAATGTTTTAAAATATCTCTGAATAAAATATCAGTATTCAATGTCATACAATTGTGATTTTTTTTAAACAAAATGTAGTTGTCCTGCACTATTGCCATAATTTCCACCACAGCACTGTAATGTCCCTTTAAACAGTTTGTATGAAAGATTGTTTGGGTAGTTTCTATGGAGATAAACAGTGACATCAGAGCACATGTATATAGCGCCAAATCACAACAAACAGTTGCCCCAAGGCGCTTTATATTGTAAGGTAATGGTGTGGTGGAAATTACATTTACAAGGCCAATAGTGCCCGTAGTTAAAGAATCACCCAGTAATAATAACTAATAGAATTAGTGCTCCAATACAATTTTAGAGAAAGAGACATGAGTCACATGTGTCATTGTGAAATGACCACATAGTTTACAAGTTATACAGAGAATGTTGCACATATAATGAGTCAGGCTACAGTTTTTGATTTAGGTTTTATGGTTAACTGGTTATGCTAATTGCTCATTTGCAGCAACAGAATTGCCTCTTTTTTCACCATATATTTTATAACATTTATATGTTTCAATGTTGTTTTATGGCGACTCAGCACTTTGATAAAGCAATGCCATTTGAAATAATTATTTTGTTCTTTATTATAAACTGTTTTATTCTTTATTATTTTATATTTCAACAGTCAAGAGACATTTGACGATTTGTTGATTTTCAAGTATTTTAAGTTTTCAAATAATGTTCTATTGTTAAATAAAGTAAATAAAGTGATGGAAGGAGAGAAAAATTGTTTCCCTGGCACATTTTTAAAAAAATTCCCCGCTAATCCGATTAATCGTGTCGAAACCCCATCATTTCATCAACGATCCAAATAATCATTTGTTGCAGCCCAGCCCTATATCATAGGATGGGAACTGCTGGAGCTGTTGCCCCTGCGACTCGATCTCGGATAAGCGGTTGAAGATGAGTGATGAGTGAGTGAGGATGTATCAAGTCTGTGTCTATGGGTGGGGGTCTTTTTTCCACTTTTGTGGCCAGAGATTTAAATATTTGTATTTTAGACACCTGTTGACTGATGCTCTTTTAGCCTACTGAAAAATATAACTCCTTTAAAATACTGCCAGAATAATTGGCCTTATAGGAGAGTTAAAGGTCTCCTGACTCCCTTTTTTCTCCGCTGTCTGTCATGGTACCTGCTGTGGGGGCAGTTCTCCTCCTCGACTGGTGAGGCGGCTCAGGATGCTTCTTTCTGACATCTGGAGGCGCGACGACACCGGCGGGATCCGGGACAGCATGTTGGGCAATCGAGTCACATCTGCCTTCATGTCGCTCAGAAGTTCTTCCAGCTGGTTCAGGACTGAAGACAAAGCAGCACAGAAATAAAGTATAATATTTAGCCTATTAAAATTTTACTTTATTTTATGGTTCCTGTAACATAAAAAATAAAAAATACAATGTGTTGGTGCCATCTGCACTAAATTTCTGACTTGGTTTCACCTGATTTGTTTTTAACTATTTTGGGAGACATCCACTGCATAGTAATATCGTTTATAACGACAGGTGTTACACTTACCATCATCAAATTCAATTATCTAATTATGACATTTAAACATCTGGGTCACTGCCATCCTAGAGATCTCATGATATCCTTGAGCTAGGAGGACCTGCATCAGTTAAGCTCAAACCAGTTCATTGGTTCACCAGCATCGTAAACAAATAAACTTTCCAGAAAAATCTGTGTCCAATTACCAGTCTTTGAAAAAATCTTTAATTTATAAAAGACAATTAGGGCAAATATGGTCTCAGGTTTATAACAAAGTTGGTTTCATTGCTGAGAATAAAGGCTGAGCATGTGAAGTAAGGTCAGTGAGGTTACTGTAAACGAGATTTATATATATATATATATATATATATATATATATATATATATATATATATATATATATATATATATATATATATATATTTATATATAGTATTAGACCTTATTGTAGGACGGCAATGAGAACTGTGAGAAAGTTATATGTGCATGGGAAAAATATACAAAAGGTTTTATTTTTGCAAAGCAAATCAGAGCAAATCCCAAAAACAGTTGATGAATAGTATAAAGTGGGACTCGAAATGAACACCTGCCAAATACGAAAAGTCAGAAAAAAAATTACACAAGCAGCAACGTTATGAGACTGTAATATTTTTAATGCCTCACTCTTTACTGGGCTCTTCCCAAACTTTCTTAATCAATAGGGCAGCGCAGTCTCATTTGAACTGTTAGATAATAAATGTGCTAATTCTTTATTTTATGTTAGCTATCAACTATTTGTGTTATTTGTTTGGAAGTTCTGAGAAATATAAGTTAAGTTTTACTTTATTATGTGTCCAGGTCTCAGACACAGGGAGATCTCCCCCTGTTGGTGAGAGCCAATAACATTAGAAACGTGAGACTAAACCACACCCATGCTAACACCCACAAGGTATATAAAGTGTTGTATGACTCATTTTAGGGGCCTTTCACAAGATGGACACTGTCTATGAGGGTCCCAGGCCTGGTTTCTAACATGACCTTGAATAAACTCAAAATGAGGAATACAATGGTTTGGTTTTTGGTAAGGTGCAGAATTTTACATAAAAGAACCAGGTAGAAATAACAGAACCCTGCGTGATATTGCGGGATTTGACCACTTGTGGTGACAGCCTACACAGCATAACTTCACACAGGAAAATGGTGTACTGTTTTATTTTTGGCTGCAATCACCGAAGCAGTCAAGAAATGTGCAGTTTTTTTCGGTTCCCAGTGGAGAAGGTAAGATGAGGCCAATGTGAGAGGTCGTGTCTGTAAGTGTCTACCGTCTATGTGTAAACGGGGCTTTAGCCTACACAGCTAAAGAAAGGAGCTGTGTTCTCTTGCCTGTAAAACCGCCTTTGAGCTCCGGGTCGTAAACAAAATGCAAGTCCACTTTCCCACCACATCATCACTTTTTCTTTGCATTTTCACTTTGTTTGCGTGTAATTTGCCTAAAAACCCAGAGAAAGTGCCGTGTTTCTGTCCGCGGAAGTAGATAAATTACGTCATATTTTACCCCTTTAGCGTCCGCCCTCAAATGAGACTGCGCTGCCCAATACATGCAACGGCAAGTTGGCAGCAAGTCAAATCTGTTGCAAAATCAATCCACCCCCCCCCCCTCCCCCCCAAAAAAAAAGACACAAAGAGAAAAATAGGAAAAATAAGGGAAAGCACAGGGGAAAACCTAAGGACTCTTCATGGGGTGAGTTACGCCCATGAACAACATTATGGAAATATCTGAAAACACCCTATTAATTCACCACAGTGCGCATGGATACGAAGCTCAAATTTCATTAAAAGTCAGTCTGCTTGTAGAATACAATCAGATGAATAGATTCTGAAACTAGATTCTGAATCTGGCGCTGTCTCCTTAATAAACACACATGACTCCGCCTGACTAGTGGGTTGTTGAATGTCTTTGTGAAAAAATGTTACTCCGCCAGTCTGGCCTGTAAAATCCATTGACGCAGGATTATTCTATGTGTTTACAGACGTCCACAGACTGGACAGAAATGTCAACAAGGATCACGGGACGTTTGATGCATCATTTTGAAGGGGTCAGCAGACCTTTGTGCAGCACAGCGTTTGCAGGTTTGTTTCCAGCCAGAGACTCTTTGGACAGGTGCTGGTGCGACTCTGCCAGACACTCCACCTCGGCGAAGCGCGTGTTGAGAGCCATGGCCGGGTGACTGGGGTCCTGGGTCATGTTCAGGTAGGCTGCTCGCCTCAGCTGCTCCTCAATCACCAGAGCCTGCTCCAAGAGCTGGACACAAAGCACCAGGACGGTCAACACATCATACCGCAGTTCTTCTCACTTCATTTTATTACCCAAAGCCAAAATATGCCCATCGGGTATTGTGAAGACTTCGTGTCCATCCATCCATCTGTGCTCAGAATAACTCCAGTCCTATTACTGCCACTGTCTTCAAATTCATAGGGAGCATTCGTAGCACACAGACCTTGACTAAGTTCAAAGATGGCTAATGTTGACCTAAAACCCCTGGCAAAATTTATGGAATCACCGGTCTCGGAGGATGTTCATTCAGTTGTTTAATTTTGTAGAAAAAAAGCAGATCACAGACATGACACAAAACTAAAGTCATTTCAAATGGCAACTTTCTGGCTTTAAGAAACACTATAAGAAATCAGGAAAAAAAAATTGTGGCAGTCAGTAACGGTTACTTTTTTAGACCAAGCAGAGGGAAAAAATATGGAATCATGAAAAACAAAAGAACGCTCCAACACATCACTAGTATTTTGTTGCACCACCTCTGGCTTTTATAACAGCTTGCAGTCTCTGAGGCATGGACTTAATGAGTGACAAACAGTACTCTTCATCAATCTGGCTCCAACTTATCCGCTAGATGTCTTGGAAATCACTTCACAGGTATTATCAGGTTACAAAAACAGCGTTTCCAGTTTTAAAAGTGTTTATTTCTTGCTAGCTTTTACATAATATATGACAATGGTGTTATATTTAGCCCAAAAGGAAGTAAAGTTAGCAACTAGTGACACCAGGAAGTGGCGTCACCATATTGATGTCCGCGAGATCATATCATAAAAATAGGAGCAGAACGTGACTTTTTAACTTCTAAAAATACATAAAGGTTAGCCATCTTTGAACTGATGGACGCAAAGCCTTCGCAATACCCTATGGCCATATTTGATGGCCTTGGGTAAAAATCACACATAGATGCATTTTAAAATCTGTAACATGTAGTTTTCTGCAAATGTACACAACAGTGATGTTCCAGCGACAAACAAAACTGTAAATAGTTTCACTTTCTTAATGATGTGTTTCATTATGATTCAGGCAAAAACATCTGGTCATTACACCTAAATTTAAAAAAAAATCTGTATAGTTAAACTGTCTGGAGGAAGTACAGTAATTCTCAAAAAGTGAGTGGGTGTGCAAAAAAGAGCCAGTGAGGGAAGCCACCAAGCCTCCATGAAGCTTTATAACCGGTGATGCCGCTGACTGAATTTCCACCTTGAAACGGCGAGCCAGGAACTTGTTCTTCATTTCTAAGTAGTTCCCTTTATGCATCTCCGTCTTGAAGGGCTCATTGAGAATGGCGTAACGAGGATCATTCTGAATGTCCTGCCAGCGAGCGTAGCCGTGTCTGAAAGCAGCGTGCGGTCAAAGAAAACAAACATGAGCACGGACCCACAAAAAACAAACAAACAAACCAAAGCCTCCTCAACTGAAAGTGTGTGGAAATCTCTGCTTACTTTATGTAAACATCAGTTCATCACCTGCATCTCGGGTTGAGGGTATCAGCACTCACACTGCTCTGACGAGTCTGCGAAAAGGATACGTTACGATGCCAGCCAGCAGCCAGTAGTCATGGCGACGGTGCCAGATGTCATGCATCTTTCCAGAAGACAGTGCGGCCCGCTCTTCGGTTTGCCAAAGTGTGTGCAACTCTGAGGGTGCAAAGATAAAGGACAAACATGAAACATTCACATTCCAGCTGTTCCTGGTGTTTTTAAGGAAAATGTAAAACCTCCAACGTCATCGGGAATAAACAGCCTGCTGCACAAACAACATTAAACATCACGAACAACACGACTTTAGTGAATTAGGACAGAAATGAGCTTCTAAACATTTTTAGAACTACTTCTCTGATAAGTGATGCGGTGAACCTCCGACCTCTTCGAGCCTCGACAAGAAAAAATTGAAGAGGCGAAAATGATGCTAATGCCAGTGTGTCTGTTTATTTGTATGTCTGTGGCGATATCTTCAAAAAACAAAGAGTAATTTTATCCAAACTTGGTGGACAAACTCAGTGGACCGTTCTCTCACAACACAGGTCATATTAAGGTCATGTGTTAAAGTTCAAGGTTAAATTAGGGGTCATCCTCTAAAATACATGGTAATATCTACAAAATACTAAAGCACTGCGCTTGCAGAGCGCAAACCTCCACCAACACTAGTTTCCAAATCCACAAATTGTTACTTTAGAAAAGATTTTCAAGGTAAAAGTTCTGTTAGAAGTATCTTTTCATAAGCTAAAATATACAAAACATTGATCTACAGGGCTTTTCAATGTTAAAATCAAATAGCTGCTAAATCTGCAATATGGATCAGATGCAGATCAAATGTCTATTCACTGAGAGTGTCACTTTACACCTTGCTGTCACAAATGAGAGTGATTGAAGCACTTTTGATTGAGATATAATGCAAAATGTACACAAAATTGGCTTTTCAATATTAAATTCAAAAGTCCACAAAATCCACAATTACGATCAGATCCAGATCAAACTTTGTCAGGCGATACTGAGTGCCAGTCTGCACCTCTCTTTTAAATATGAGTGTGATTGGGACACGTTTAATTAAGATATAATGTAAAATATACATTAAATGGGGTTTTTAATGTTAAATTTAAATGACCACAAAATCCACAATCTGGAACAGATCCAGCTCAAACCTCACCAGGTGATAGTGAGTGCCAGTCTGCACCTTACTTTCAAATATGAGTGTGATTGGGGCACATTTGATTAAGATATAATGTAAAATATACATTAAAAGGGGGTTTTCAATGTTAAATTTACATGGCCAAAAAATCCACAATATGGATCAGATCCAGATCAAACTTCACCAGGTGATACTGAGTGCCAGTTGGCACCTCACCTTCAAATATGAGAGTGATTGGGGCATGTTTTATTAAGATATAATGTAAAATGTACATTAAATGGGGTTTTCAATGTTAAATTTAAATGGACACAAAATCTGTGACCTGGATCAGATCCGGATCAAACTTACAGGATACAGGATACAACAGGATACAATCCTACATAACCCACTGTCACCAAGTGCTTGCTCACAGGGGGTCGTTTTGACCGTTGGGGTTTTTCCGTAATTATTGTATGGCTTTGCCTTACAATATAAAGCGCCTTGGGGCAACTGTTTGTTGTGATTTGGCGCTATATAAATAAAATTGATTGATTGATTGATAACACTCTCAGAGTTATGAATTTTTGAAAATTTGTTCAATGTTAAATGATAGGGATTTTTCCAATTTTGGTGCTGACTTTGACCTTTGACCTTGAAAATGTAATCAATTCTTGCCTGTCAGGATATGAATCCTCTGTAAAAAATTTCATAGCGATATATGAAAAATTGTGGGTTCCAGGCTGTTCACAAACAGACAAACAAACAAACGGGCAAAAACATAACCTCCGCCCAACTTCGTTGACAGAGGTAAATAAAGATCAAGTTCAAACATGGTTAAACTCAGTGGATTATCGTTGCGTAATACAGGTCATTTCAAGGTCATAGCTCAAAGGTTAAATCATAGGTCAGTATTTAAATTGCACGGTGTGAACTTCAAAACACAAGGAACAATTCCATTCAAACTTGGTGGATAAATTCAGTGGACTGTCTTCATGACAATACAGGTCATGTCAGGGTCATAGGGCATAATCTAAAATCCATTAATGACCATATCTCAGAAAGTAGGTCAGCTATTCAAATATAAGAAAAATCACAAGTTTTGCTGTCTAGGGATTAACAAATACCATATATCAGATCTCTGATGTCAATGACATCAAGTGAAACAATTGAGCACATCTCCAATTTCGACTTGCATGACAGATACACAACTCACATGCAACTGCTTAGATGTCCTGCACATGTACAAATATGACACAATGTGAACATGAAAGTGATACGATCTGAGCAGTATCAAAAATCATCATTATGTGGTGGCGGTGAGGCGCCGCAATCGTCTGGAAGCCTGGATTATTATTGTCGTTTTTTTGTTTTTGTTCTACATGTAATATAGAGTTGTGTGAGGAAGCTCATCTGGCATAATCCTTCTGCCAAATAAACATGCAGATCCACACCAGATCTGCTGTGGTGACCCCAAGTGGAAAAAAAGGGAGAAGCCAAAGGGGCTTATTTTTTCTCTACTGTGCCAACTGTTGCTGAATTCTAAAACATTTGCAAAATTCCAGAATTAAAATAGTGGAAATTCTGACTGGGGTTTAGCAATTCAGGCTGAATCTGGTTCGAAGGTTTTTCTGAATGTGAACGGCACAAATCAGATTTAAGACAGATTGTTTTATCTGAGAGGTGGGCTGAGCCCGACCTGAGCTGTATTCACCGAGGTTTGAATGAAAACGTAGCTATAATCCAGCCAGTTTTGGGATCATGACATCAAACTTCAAAGTCAAAGTTTGATCAACATCTGATCCGTTTTGTGGATTCTGCAGATATTTGATTTTAATATTGAAAAGCCCTTTTGATCTGTATTTACCTCCACCAACGAAGTTGTTTGTATTATGTTTTAGCTTAAGAAAAACCACTTCTAACAGGACTTTGACTTTGACACTGCAAGATAGTTTTTTTTCTTTGTTCTCCTTCTTCGACAATCTTTCCTTATGACCTCACAAAGACATGATGG
This sequence comes from Thalassophryne amazonica, assembly GCF_902500255.1. NCBI lineage: Eukaryota > Metazoa > Chordata > Actinopteri > Batrachoidiformes > Batrachoididae > Thalassophryne > Thalassophryne amazonica. The sequence goes on from NC_047105.1 coordinate 16,557,471, forward strand.
GGACAAAAGTCAGAGTTTTACCTGTGTGAACATCGCTGCCCTCCATGAATGATGTCTTACCTGTGAAACCTCCGTCAGCGATGTTAAACATGAACTTGCTTTTGTATCCGTTTTTGTCCTCCCTCCTGCTTTCCTCCATCTCATCCAAAGTGTCTTTCTCTCCATTCAGTCGACCCTCCACCGCATCTTCACTCTTCACGTCCTCTGTAATAAATAAAGAATAAAGAATAAAGAAGAACTCAAGAACACCTTAAAAGCCAACAGAGTTCTTGTCTTCCTGAAGGATCATCAAGGCTGCAGTAAATGTTGCGTACCGGGTTTATTTTCCTTGTCTTCTGTTTTTGTCAGAGGGGAATCTGTCTCTCCTTTGTCTGCAGACTTCTCTGTTTCTTTGGAGAGCTCTGCTGGAGATTACAAAGAAGGAAAAAAAAATTCAGTGAAATATCCGTACTGAAAACACGATGAGCAGCAGAAAGGTCACACACGACTGACTTTTAGGAGCGGCCTGCGTGGTTGACGGCTCCGTCGGTTTCAAAGGTTCTTTTGGGTTTGCAGACAGCTCGGACTTGGTGGAGGGTGACTCAATTCTGTCCCTCTCCTCTCCTGTTTTGTCGCCTGAGCCAGACTTGTTTTCCTCCCTCTCAGCTGCCTTCTCGGGTACAGATCCTGAATCTGGACCAGACATCTGCAAGGAAAATGATGATGGGGACAGTTAGGGTTTGGCGGGGAGACAAAGAAGGAAAACTGAATTAAACTGAGGACTCACTTCTTGCTCACTCAGTTTCTTGCCGTCTTGCTCTGTGGACTCTTTCTCCTCAGCGATGCCCAGGAAGGACTCAAGCTTCTCTACAGTCCACAAAAACAACACAAATGTTCATTTTCTCCCACATTAAAAGCTTTTCACAGCAGAAGTGACTCATGATCCCACCGGTGCTGACCTGGTGGGACAGGGGTTCCGGGCTGCGTGGCAACAGGGCTGGCTGGCACGGGGGTGTTGGAGTCAGAAGACACACTTTCTGTAAGTTTCTTCAGCTCCAGACCAATGGGAATCAGATCAGGAGAACTCAGCTTCCCGTTGACGTGCTCAAACTCTTGGACCTAAAATGAAGTAATGAGGGACACTGGAATTTAACAAATAACCAACCTTCCACCCATATAACAAACATTCTGCCAAAAAACATGAGACAGCCAACAGACTGTGGAAAAATCATCTATCCATCCATTTTCTAAACCCGCGTATTCCAGGTAAGAGTCAGTGTGGTGGGGTGGAAAGGGCCTATACACAGAGAGTGGTGACGCTGGCACCCCAGTGTTTTGATTGACAGGTGCCATATTGTTTCCATATTAAGAATGATTGCTCATTGATCACTGAGTGGGTTGTTGGATGCGTGATTTTACTCTACAAAACATTTCAAAATGATGGGATCTTGTTGTGTATTTGGATGCAAAAACAGATCAAAAATGGATATAAAAGGTTTAGATATTCTGCAGATACAGAAAGAAGAAAAATATGGGAAATAAAGTCAAGAGAACTGAATGGATCAACGTCCAGTTCAGGAAAACTGATGTTGAAACTTGTGCACACGACCACTAAGGTGCAAAAAAAACAAAAAAAAACAAAACATAAAAGCAATAAATTTAAAGAAGAATTTTCTGCACAATTAGATCCATGCACTTCTTTTTAATTTCTTTTTTTTTTAAATCAAGGTTTTGGTCAAATGACCTTCAGTAGGGCAATATGCAGGTCAAACTACCTGTGCAATGCCCATAATTTAAATTTAGAACCTACAATGTAAAAAACAATTAAATTAGTTAAACTTGATTAACCTCATCAGTGACTCATGGGAAAATGAACCTGGAACTTTCTTGCTGTGAGGCATCAGTGCGAACCACTAAGGCACCGTACCGCCCACTCGAAAGTCAGCGAAGCACAAAAAATATAATTATTCTATTTTTAGAAAGCCTGCCTGTTCGTTTTAGAACTTATTTTAACATTTTACTGGACAACTTTTCTAACATTGAATAGTTAAGCACTATTGTATTTTTCTGAGGCTTTACCGAACTTCTTATATAAGAACAGGTGAAAACAGGTTAGTACCATATTTTCCGGACCATAAATCATGTATTTATTTATTTTAGCTTGGGAGGTCCTGCAAAAAATCACATGTTCATTATTTGTAATAATAACTAATGACTCTTTACAGGGTGAACACAAAAACACTCCTTGGTTTCAAATATTTATAATATCAAAAGTCACATGAATAATTTTACAATTTTGGTATCTACAGTTGCAAAACTCATCAAGTTTTTTTCTTTTTTGCAAATTTTTCTTCAAAATTGTAAAATTATTCATGTGAGTTTTGATATTATAAATATTTGAAACCAAGGAGTGTTTTTGTGTTCACCCTGTATATTGGACTTTCCCAGGATTCAAGGCAATAAACAAAATAAACTCCAATGATAAAAGAATAAATTCCAATAAGAATAAATAGTACGCTACAAGAATGCACAAAACCCCAAATTAAAAAGTCTGTTCTTGGATCGACTCTCAAAACCAGAGGATTCTGAGTCTGGCACGGTAAGAGCTGCCAAGCTTGGGTTTTTTTTCTTCAGCTAACCGGCTGAACTTGACTTTTCAGAGCAGAAGATGCTCTGACACTCAGCGTCTGGGTTCACAAAGCCGATACCTTTTTCCGGACAAGAGACATGACTCCAATCCTGGTGAGAACATGCTGTCGTGAGAGTCCCTCACGTGGGACTCCATCGGCGAAGGTCTCTGCTCCATCCGCACCCGGTTCACAAAGATGTCTCATGAAAAGAGAGACGTAGGCCCTAAAGAAGAACAACAATTTAAATTTCCATGAAGAAAAGATTTAAAGAACAAGAGCAGTCAAAAATTTCTGACTTCCACCAATCCGGATCTGGATCACCTTCAAAATTCAGTGGAGTCTTCCATGGCCTAATACCTATCTGTGCTGCAAATCTGGTGAGAATTTGTGAAGTTGTGGTAACATAATTCTTCAAAGCCTATATAAAGTGAAATGTAATCCAGAATCTGGATCCAGATCACTGCCAAGATTTAATGAAGTCTACCATGGCGTAATATGTATCTGTGGTGAAAATTTGGAGAGAAGCTGTCCAGTAGCTTTGACGTAATCCTGCTAACAGTAATTCTTCAAAACCCATATAAAGTGAAACTTGATCCAGAATCCGGATCCGGATCTGTATTACCTCCAAAATTTAATGGAGTCTTCCGTGGCCTAATATCTATCTGGAGTCAAAATCTCATCAAAGTCCGTGCAGTAGTTTTGACGTAATCTTGCTAACAGACAGACAAATAAATAAATAACCACCAATGATTTTATTACGTCCTTAGCGGATGTAAAAAGCCAAACTTGATGGAAGAACCCGGTGTTGGATCAGAGGTCGTACAGGAGACAGACGAGGGCATTACCTGAATTCACGCTCGCTCTTCCCTCGCAGGTCTCTGACCAGCCAGTGAGAGTTGAAAGCATCTTGAGGAGGCATGCCCCAGCGCATGATGGCATTGAGAAAGGCTTTCCTCTGGCGAGCATTGAACCCCAGGACCTTGTGAAAACCAGAAAAACTATGTTGAAAAGTGCAGTATTTAATGAACCTTCGCAGTATGAAACAGAAGAAGTAGGAACCGGACAGTTTATACAGCCTGAAAGCATGTCGCCCCCCCAGGACTACAGTACGTGATGTCAGGTAACACATGCTTTTATCCTGTAATCTGATCCTTTACTGATCTGAGTTTTCACTTCTGCACAAGTTGGTAAACCACTCCATGACATTACAATACAACAACTGGAGTCAAGGTCCATCTCCAGTGTGGAAGTGAGACTGAAACCAACACGGGAAAAAAAACAAGAAGCAGCAGTCAAAGAGTGTAACACCTGTACGTTTGACATGGACTCATGCAAATGAACTATTTCTGATTCACTGAGAGTATCATATAGGGGTGTCTGAGGCCTTGACATTTAATCAATTCTGACTAAAAGTGGACCATTTTATGGTTGACTAACACACACACATATTTAATTCATAATCCACACACAGATACTCCACCATGTTTAAAGGCACCGTCACACTTAATACGAATGAGGAGGAATCAAGCAAAATCAGCCGGAATGGGAAAAAAGCCAGAGTTCGAGATGCCTTCGGGAGGGACAGGTATTCTGACAGGTGTGTAGGAATGCCGTTTGAATACCCAGAATGTGAGCCGAAGCCTCCTCAAATGATTCATGCACATTCCGTGTGAAGCAGCTCCCGAATGCAGATCGACTGCACCCAGAACACAGTACGAATACCCAGAATGCAGGTTGAAAATGGGCCTAACAGAGCACAGAATACATCCTGAAAGCCGTACGACAGAGGCTCAAATGCAGGTCAAATAACACCCGAGGGCTGCTCAGAAGGTGTCCCGAATGCAGTAGGAATAGACCTCAGAATGTGCGCTGAATGTGTGCCAAACATGTAGGACCCAAATGGAATGATCCCGAATAACAGGAATGTACCCCGAATATGACACAAGGGTCCTGACTGTACCAAGAATGCCGGTGGAATGGTGCCTGCCGGGGTATAAAGGCCCATCCATTGTGAGCGAGTCATCATTCCCAGACTACTGACAGAATTGACCCTGTGGACCATGTAGCGCTGCTGCAAATTGCTGTCCTCCAGCAACAGCTGCTGGAGCAGCTCATGGAGGCCAGAAGCAGAAGGACAAGGAGAAGAAGGAGACACAGATGATACCAGACACGACCATGGCAGGCAGAGGAGAGGAGGAGGCTGTATAGCCACTAAATCAGAATTATGGAGAAGCTCCGAGTGGAAGACCTGCAAGCCTTCCACAACTACCTGAGGAAGGAGCCTGCCATGTTTGATGACTTGTGCAAAGGGTGGGGCCAAGTATCCAGAGGCAGGACACCCGCATGAGAAAGGCACTCCCTGTAGGCCTGACACTGGCTATCACCGCCAGGTACCTGGCATCAGGTGACAAATACCCAAGCCTGATGTACAGCTTCTGCGTGGTGCACAACACCGTCAGCCTCATCATCCCCGAGGTCTGCCAGGCCAAAGTGCATGAATATAAGAATGAGGGCATGTCCTGGCTCTGTGTGGGTGATGGCTGTAGCAGGGGTGTACTGATGGGGTGGGTGGTTGGGGCACCCTGTGGGGATGAAGTGCTGCTAGTACTGGTGCTGAACCCAGCTGGCCTCCTCGGACACCACACAGTGGCCAGTCGGTGGACGGACCACTGCAATGGATGGGGCTGCCACCCCATAGATATGTACGGCTGGCAGCTGGGCACAGGGATGGGCACAGGGATGGGTGCAGGAGTGTAGGGCATGGAGAACACAGCTGTTGGCTACTGCTGTGGCTGTGTCTGAAAAAGCTGTCGTTCCACAGTGTTGCCTCAGTGACATCAGATGGCCTGGACCTGGACCCCATGGATGAGTCCGCGGCCCACCCTGACTCAGAGGGGGCCGCTCCTGCTGTGGCAGGCATGGCTGCCTAGGCCTGGACCTTGGCCTTCAACTGCAGGGGACACATTCAGACGTAGGCAGATGTCGCTATATCATCATCAACGTGTACATTATTGTTATTCAATTTAAGTTTGTTTAATTTTATATAGCGCCATATCACAACAAAGTTGCCTCAAGATGCTTCACACAAGCAAAGTCTAACCTTACCAACCCCCAGAGCAATCACACGGGCGACAGCTGTAAGGAAAACGAAAAACTTCCTCTGATGATATTGAGGAAGAAACCTCACAGACCCTCTTCTTGACCTGGACAGTGAGGTGAGGCCAATGACGACATGCTTTTGTTTGGCTGTCCTCTTCCTAGGCAGCATGGCAACGGTGGTTGGATGCCTTGGTTCAGATTTTGTAGTTGTTTGGATCATTTTCTCACTCTCTGTCTCGCTGTCTCACTCGTCGATGATGCAATCATCAATGCGGACACTGGCTTGCGCGCCAGCTACCCATGTTCTTATGCTATCCGGTGTTGCACTCAATTTGGTCTGACCACATTCAACGCCCAGTTGGGATGTTCTGGGTGCATATGTGTTGCATTGGGGTGCCACTTGGGACTTCCGGTTGCATTGGGGTGCCACTCAGGACATTCTGGTTGCATTCATGTTGCATTCGAGTGCCACTTGGGACATTGGGATGGCATTTGTGGTGCACTGGTATCCCACTGGGGACATTCTGGGGGCATTCCAGCCCATTCGTGCCACATTCTGGCATTCCAGCAGGTTCTGTGTTGGCTGGCCATTGTGGTATGTCGCTTGATCACGTTCAGATTATTTCGAATGCTGTTGGGATGCCATGCGAATCTGCAGTCAGACTGCGGTCAAATTGCACTTCAACCACCGTTCAATATTTTTCCACCTTGAACACACCTCAAATGTAGTGAGCATGTTCTCTACATTTCTGCTGGCCACATGACTGTGCCTGGCTGTTTGGAATGCACTCAGAATGTTGTCAAAGGTTTTCCAGTGTGCCTTGACTTTGCCTGAGTTGAATTTTCATTCCGACAGCATTCAGGCTCATTTGGCTTCTAGTGTGACAGGGGTTTAATCCATAACCAACAGACAGATTTTACTCTATGTTTAATCCATAATACACATATAGTTCTTCCACCATGTTTAATCCATAATACACATATAGTTCTTCCACCATGTTTAATCCATAATCCACAGACAGATTTTACACCATGTTTAATCCATAATACACATACAGTTCTTCCACCACATTTAATCCATAATCCACGCACAGTTCTTCTACCACATTTAATCCATAATCCACACACAGATCTTCCACCATGCTTAATCCATAATCCACACACAGATCTTCCACCATGTTTAATCCATAATCCACATACAGATTTTCCACCATGCTTAATCCATAATCCACACACAGATCTTGAACCATGTTTAATCCATAATCCACACACAGATATTCCACCATGTTTAATCTATAATCCACACACAGATTTTCCGCCATATTTAATCTATAATCCACACACAGATTTTAAGACATGAATAAATTTTCAAATTCAAAGTCAGGTCATTTGACAAGCAGAAAGATGATATATGATTTTCTTCTTAGTGTTTAACAGTAACAATAGATGTGTCTTTAAAAAATTCAATGAAATCGACATTCCAAATTAGTTTGACCTTTAAAGGCCTCTAAAGGTCAAAGGTCATGTGGGAAACAGACATGTGATATTTGTCTTCATGTTAGTGTTTAATACTAGTGACAGTTCTCTCTTTAACCATTTCCTCAGAATAGGCCAGTCTGACGTTTCAAGGTCTTCCAAGGCCAAAGAGCATGTGGTGAGAAAGATGAAAGATGAAAAACAACTTCATGCTCCTGTTTAGTCCTCAAAACAGCTGTTGTAAATGAGTTTGACCTTTCAAAGCGTCATACCTCGATGCTGCCACCAACACGTGCCAGTAGCGGTGGTAGAGGTTTGTCTTTCTCACTCCTGAGCTGTCGACGAGACTGTCTACGTCCACCTACAAAAACAACCAAACAACAACACTCCAGCCTCTTTACCAGAGACACAATGAAACTACGTCAGCAATCATAAGACGTACCGCAGATGTACTAAGGTGGTAGTGTTTTTTTTTTTTTTGACACCTACCTTCAGGCCTCTCCTCGAAATCTTCGTCCTCGTCCTCGGACCCCACGGAATACTCCGACTGATTGTCTGAAAGATCATCCTGCCATTCTGAGCCACACATCAAAGAGAAACAGTACATTGTGCTTCTGTTGGTGGCCATCTGAGGGCGCCATGGCACTGCAGTTTACTACAGACCACTAACAGCTGGGCACGCACAAACCCCAGCTGCCCTCTGAAGTGAGGAGTCGAGTACATACGCATTAGTCTGAGTTCTCTGAGCTCTGAAGAGCCGACAGATACTTTCACTCAGTCAACTGCTGTTGAACTGTGACAGTTTAAAGCAACTCCGTGATGTTTGCAACTCCAACACACACAGACTTCAGTGGATTTAGAAACACATGGAGGAAAATATGATGTGTGAAGCATGAGAGTTTTACAGGAGGCCAACGAGAGCTGAGAGTCAATCAACCAGCGTGAAAATTAAAGGTGCTACAAATGATGTTTTAAGCATTAATACTGCAAACAAGAACTATTTGATAATTACTGATATTGTGATGTAATGGCATACTGCAAGGAGAATGAGGCAACACTCCCTCTGTGTGTGCTGTCATCTGAGCTTTTCTGTTCCTTGTTTACACAACTGAACTGGCATTGGTGTCTATGCAACTATATTATATATGTGTACAAATTTTAGCAAGGTACCTTAACAACACCTAATCTGATTTTGATCAAAGTTGGCATGTACACTGGGCCTCTGGGCGGGAAGAGGCTGTTTGATTTTGGCTAGGATACATCTACAGTCGAGGTTAGAGATCAGCTGCCAATATCTGGCCAATATATGGAAAGTGAGAGGAAGCCAGAGTACCAAGAGGAAAAACCATACAAACACAAGGAGAACGTTGAAACTCCACACAGAAAGGACCAGGTTGGATCCAAATCCAGGATTTTTGCTGTGAGGCAACTGCTAACCACTAAGCTAGCATTATGTCATTTTCCCTTTAATTTTACATAAAATAATTAAGTGGTTTGAAACCTCGTTGAAGGTGTATCATATCCATATCTACATACACATGATACACACTCACCAGCCCCACTTCAATTGCTTGTGAACACAAACAGCTAATCAACCAATCACGTGGCAACAACTCAACTCATTTAGGCAGCTTGACGTGGTGAAGACGACTTGCTGAAGTTCAAACTGAGAATCAGAACGGGGAAGAAAGTTGACTGAAGTGACTGAAGGTGACATGGTTGTTGGTTGCATTTCAGAACTGCTGGTGTACTGGGATTTTCATGCACAACCATCTCTAGGGTTTACATAGAATGGCTCAAAAAAGAGAAAAAATGTCCAGTGAGTGGCAGTTGTGTGGACAAAAGTGCCTTGTTCATGTCAGATGTCAGAGAAGAATGGGCACACTGGTTGAATGGGTGACTGCGTGATGCCATCATGTCAATATGGACCAACATCTCTGAGGAATGTTTAGTGGACCACCATCAAGTGGACACCATTCGAGAAATTCAGACGGTTTTCGGTGAAAATTTTAACGGCTGATGAGAGATTATGGAGTGTTACTGTCGCTTTAAGGACTGCCCACGGAGCCGGACGGCGCGCCACGCCCCGAGCCGCCGTCATCAGCCTGTTTCAAGCTGAAAACTTCCAAATTTAAGCCTCTGTTGACCCAGGACGTTGTGAGAGAACAGAGAAGTTTCAGAAGAGCTCAGGATCAGCAGTTTATCTGGACATTCCACTGTTAAAGGAGATTTTGTAATGAAAGACGTGTGGACGGATTCGCGCGTCGGCACAGCAAAACACTTCCGTGTTGATAACCATTCATAAGATTCAGGTGGTTTTCGATGGCTTTCAGTCGAGTGAGTATCAATCAATCAATCAATCAATTTTTTTTTTATATAGCGCCAAATCACAACAAACAGTTGCCCCAAGGCGCTTTATATTGTAAGGCAAGGCCATACAATAATGATGTAAAATGAGTATCTGAGAAATTGTTTAACAGCTGGGCATGTTCAAACTTGTCCTGTAATGCTTCCAACGGAGGTGTTTTGCTGTGGAGCAGCACGATGAGCGGCTGGGTGCCGACGCGCGAATCCGTCCGCACGTCTTTCATTACAAAATCTCCTTTAACAGTGGAATGTCCGGATAAACTGCTGATCCTGAGCTCTTCTGAAACTTCGCTGTTCTCTCACGATGTCCTGGGTCAACAGAGGCTTAAATTTGGAAGTTTTCAGCTCGAAACAGGCTGACGACGGCGGCTCGGGGCGCGGCGCGCCAACCGGCTCCGTGGGCAGTCCTTAAAGTGACAGTAACACTCTATAATCTCTCATCAGCCGTTAAAATTTTCACCAAAAACCGTCTGAATTTCTCGAATGGTGTCCACTTGGATGTGCCTTACAGTTTCAGAAAAGATTTTGATCAAGCAAAGCGCCAGTCTCTCAGGAAGAAGTCAGACAAAGGAATTCCGATGAGGAGGTGGACCAGTGCTCACTCAAAGCCTGCCCACAGGCGAATGACGCAACCGACAGTCGTGGAAAAACTCATGCAGGCGCACGAGGGTTCAAGCTTGTCTGACGCAATCACACGTGATTCAAATCCATATAGTTTTTGAAAAAATAAGGTTGGTTTCTTTTCTAATAGACCTCGCATATATATATATATATATATATATATATATATATATATATATATATTTTTTTTTTTACATTAAACCAGTGGCCTTGTACTCATAGCTTTCTTTTTGGGTGGCAAGCGTTACTACAAATAAGAAGTCTTAATCATTTTTGGGATGACCGGTTGATGTGAGTTTTCAACTTGGGTAACAGCTCCCAGAATGCCATTTGGTATCAGAGTAAGAAAACATCACGGAGTGTAAGGCAAATAGTGATTTCATTCTACAGATGGAGTGAAACATACACGCAACTAATCCGCTCAGCCATCAGCGAGCACTTGAAGAACATCTCCATCTTCATGAACTCTTGCAAAATATTGGGCCGAAATACCAAATATTCAAAGTGTAGATGAAAGTAATACATTGAATCACTGTTACTTGTAACAGGATCAGTATCAAATACTTTCAATACAATGATCTTAGAGAAGAGCGCATCTAAAATGTGAATAGAGAGAAAAAAAATTGGGCATGTGTAAGTTGACAGTGTGGTTGTTGGTGAAGCTTACCTTGGTCCTCCTGGGTCGTGTCGTTGTAGTTGACCTGCTTTCGGATCCGCTTGCCCTTTCCCAGGTTGCGAGCCAGATCCTCCTGCTGCTGCTCGTAGTGGTGGCGAAGAAGCTTTTCCCAGTAGTCAGGGTCCACGTTCTCCTCCTGCTTGATGATCTCACGTTCTACCTCCTCCTGCAAGTTGGAAAGGCGTTGTTACTTCTACGAAGGAGGTCATGTCACCAGTAAGCCTACTTTAAGTCAGAGGTTCCCAAACTGGGTGGACCTTGGGGGAGCAGAGGTACTGGGAAAAGTGTGTAAGGGGTGTAATTCTTTGAGTGAATATGAATGCGGATATCAATGTCTGCATTTTCCTATGTACTGAGAATTAAAAGGATTTTAATCGATCTCTACAAAACTTGGTGGAATAATGACATTAAGAGGAACAACACATTGCATTTTAGTATTGACTGGGATCTGCATTTGGGTCCTGAATTATATATGTATTATTTATTACTTTCTACCACATTGCAAGAGCAGATGGCTCTGTGGAATAGGGGAAGGACTGCCACTATATATCGACCAGGGTTGGATTCCAGGTGTGTGTTTCAGGCCACCTGTCTGTGGACAGGACAATTCATCTGGACTGTAAATTGTCCCGTGGTAAATGGGTACCAGTCTTGGCTGTGATGTGGTGGCTTCCCATCCAGGGAGAGTTTTAGATTCTCAACCTCTTCACGCAACCAGTAAGCACCAGCACCAATGGGTCTTCGGGGTAATGCAAGACTTATTTACTTATGACACTGAAACAGCAAATGCCTCTGTTGGAGAGAAGTGGGCCAACCACTATATAGAAACAGATGTAAATGTGTACCAGGTGTAGCTGGGGAAATAAAGTGTGATGGACTGGCATTGCATTCAGGAGGGCATTTTTTGACATCTCCATCAGTTTCTCAAAAATTGATTGAAATGAAACCACACATACACATATCCCATGAATTGCAACAAATAAGTGCAATTTTGTGCAAATAAGGGTAAAAATCTGGATCTCTTACAGTTAAATATGCTTTAGGACAGTCATGAATTAAAAATACACTTCTTGTTAATCGCCACGTAGTTGACAGTCCTTCTAAGGTAATAAAATCTATGCAAAAAAAGGTATACACTGGTATACACTGGTGTTGCATGTCACCACATCCACCACAACAAAGAACCACTCTGGGTCATTGTTGGCAACTACCCAAGTAGATGACGAGTCCATTCACACCTCACGAAAGTAACTAATGATCTGCAACAGCCAAGTGATATGTGGGTGTGTGTTGGCATCTTCAGCATGGAGGCACCTACACGCTGGATCATGCACAGGGAAATGTGTCACATGACCATGTTGCTGTAGATGGTATTTCCTCAAACGAAGTGACTACAGTTGCAGGAGATGTTTCCAAAACTTAAATTCTGCAGGTATGGTATGAGGAGTATAGACCTACAACAAATAACTTCATACATGGGGGGAGACTTTTAAGTCCCATGGATCAGGCTTGGTGCTAGGATTAACAAATCTGACTGCACAGGAGTTGTCATATGATGATGATCAGCCAATCAGAGGCGTTCCGTCTCCCATACCTGAAGCCAGCACCTTCCTCAAAATACAAGCAGCGTGTCTACTCTGCGGTAACCCATGACACTGTTGATTTGACACAAAGTGATTGGAGTGATACCCAAGGCTTCTCTGGAGAGACTTAGTAGAGAAGAGTTCCAGTCACCATGTTGATCACTGGTTAACATCCAGGGGACTCATTTATAAACAAAGTGAATGCTAAAAACCATGCCAGACAAAAGTGAATTCCTCAACATTTTCCCCACATGCAGACACATTTCTGATGGCTCTCACCTCTCCATCCTCCTCTTTCACCATATACTGTGCCACTTTGAAGGAGCTGAGGTACTCGTTCATGTTCTGAATCTCTGTGTCTTCTGTGGCGTCCTGGCTCCGATCCAACAGCTTTGAGATTGCATCGTCGTCGTAGTGAATCACATTTCCCTCCTCGCCATCCTTGTTGTCACCTGAAGATGGACAGATAATTGAAGATAGGAATTACAGTAATTTCCAGAGTACAAGTCGCACTGGAGTTGTTAAGTTGCACCTGTTTAAGAAAAAGCCTCTTGAAGAGGAAAAACACATATATAAGTCGCACCGGAGTATACGTCACACTTGTTTCTGTACGTGGAACTCACTTGTAAACACAGGAGAGTTTGGCAATGGACAGGAACTCACTTGCACATGTGCACATCACAGCATGTGCTGTTACTTAACATAAGAACATTTGAATTCTAAAAAATAAGTAAGATGGACAAATAAACATGCGCTGAACAACATATTGGATGTTATTTGACACAGCATGGACAAAAGGAATCAACAGATAGTCACGGGTGGCATGGAGAACAGTGGGTTTTTGCAGGAAGCCCTCAGACTGCGGTATGTACCAAATGGGCTTTTAAATTCCAAAAATAACCAAAATTGATAAATAAATGTGCATTGGATAACCTACTGGGTGTTATCTGAGGCAGATTAATATGGATTGCTGGCTCCAGCATAGGAAACACTACAATAAAAACGTGAGTTCAACTGATTTTTTTATCATTTCTTTAATTTGGGATTTTTGTGCACTGTTATATTGTACTTTTATTGCTGATGTTCATTCTTTTATTACTGGAGTTTGTTATGCTTAGTGGATAGTGTTGAGAATTGCTGTACAAACCAAATCTGTACGGAACAAATGGCACACCAAAGAGCGAAATGCTGCTGTTGGAGATGTGGTCTGGTTGGCTGACCAAAATGCCCTGAGAGGACAGTACAGGCTGGCCAGAGTAGTCAGCGTCAACACTGACAACAAAGGCATCGTAAGAGACGTGCTTGTGAGGATCTTTCCCAGCTATCCTGTTCCCATCAGAAAGGCAGCAGGCAAGGCTGCCAGCCACAAGATGCAAGAGGCTCAAAAACAAAATCCCGGCCACAATCCTTCATAGAGATGTCAGACGTCTTGTCATTCTAATTCCCATTGAAGAACAGAAGAGTGAAGGACTGGTGTGACCTCATTGGGTTTGGAAAAACCATGAGCTCAAGTGGGAGGTGTTGAGTTAAAAGTAAAGAAATGGAGGTCTAGTGACAATCCTGTGCGATCACCACCACTGGAAACTACACTCCCCAGAATGCACCAGCAAAATGGCCGCTAATTGCTGATGAGAGCACCTGATAAAGAATCAGATTATACCTACACTTAATAAAATTAGGATCTATCTGTTAAGTAGGACTTAACAGATAGATTCCTGTGAAAGCCCAGTATATAGCAGCCCAGTAACTAATGTCATTATTATTGTTCAATCAATCAATCAATCAATTTTTTTATATAGCGCCAAATCACAACAAACAGTTGCCCCAAGGCGCTTTATATTGTAAGGCAAGGCCATACAATAATTATGTAAAACCCCAACGGTCAAAACGACCCCCTGTGAGCAAGCACTTGGCTACAGTGGGAAGGAAAAACTCCCTTTTAACAGGAAGAAACCTCCAGCAGAACCAGGCTCAGGGAGGGGCAGTCTTCTGCTGGGACTGGTTGGGGCTGAGGGAGAGAACCAAGAAAAAGACATGCTGTGGAGGGGAGCAGAGATCAATCACTAATGATTAAATGCAGAGTGGTGCATACAGAGCAAAAAGAGAAAGAAACAGTGCATCATGGGAACCCCCCAGCAGTCTACGTCTATAGCAGCATAACTAAGGGATGGTTCAGGGTCACCTGATCCAGCCCTAACTATAAGCTTTAGCAAAAAGGAAAGTTTTAAGCCTAATCTTAAAAGTAGAGAGGGTGTCTGTCTCCCTGATCTGAATTGGGAGCTGGTTCCACAGGAGAGGAGCCTGTTAATATCAAATGTGTGAGAGGACCTTCCAAAATACGGTAATCTTGCTTTCAATCAACAGCAGAAATATTATGAATCAAACCACAAATTTAAAGGTGCAGGTTCAGAAGAGAGTCTGTCCTCTGTTCTCTTCGGTAGGCAGCACACAGACTCACCCATGGCTCGGGCTGCTTCCATTTCATCCTTGAAAAGCTCCTCAGTGCCAAACTTGAGGATGTCGTCCAGTTCTTGTTTGGACATGGAGCCAGTTTTGGAGCCCAGACCAGGCCGCACAACTAGATGTGTGAGCATCATCTTCCTCTTTGCCACCTGAGTGATCCGCTCCTCCACTGAGCCCCGTGTCACAAAGCGATAGATCATCACCTTCTTATTTTGGCCTATACGGTGGGCTCTGCTAAAGGCCTAGGACAATCAAAAGAAAAACAGACAGTTACAATGAACAATACTGCAGGGACTATCGGAAAAGTTAGAAAATTGTCGAAATCATTTCACAAAGCAGATAATGTCCATTTACTAGTTAAAGGACTTCAAAACAAAAACCAAAACTGTCAGCGCTATTGTGCTTTTGAACAATTTTGAAGAAGCATCTCTTTAACATATTCACACATTGCTAATAAAACATAGGTGCATGCTTTTTGGAGATTCTGTGAGAAACCAGTACCTGGATGTCATTGTGAGGGTTCCAGTCAGAGTCGTAGATGATAACGGTGTCCGCACTCGCCAGGTTGATCCCCAGACCTCCGGCTCGCGTTGAAAGCAAAAAGCAGAACTGCTGGGCACCAGGCGCTGTCAAAAAAAATTTAAAAAATAAAAAAATGGGGATTTGGTTTGTGCATATGAGTACATGCACACCAACAGACCCATGTAGACTAACAAGCTTACCGTTGAAGCGGTCAATGGCTTCCTGCCTGAGGCCTCCAGTAATTCCGCCATCGATACGCTCATATTTATAGCCCTCAAACTCCAGAAAATCCTCAAGCAGATCCAGCATCTTTGTCATCTTTTGTCAGCAATAAAAGAGATCATTAAAAATAATAATACCTTTGCATCATCATTCAGAAAATAAGGAGTGGTGGATTTTCATGGCCAGCTGTGGTTGCCATCCAGTTTATTTATGTTTTTTTTTTTAATGAACGTTACCTGAGAGAAAATGAGAACTCTGTGTCCTTCATCTTTGAGCTTCTTCAGCATTTTCTGAAGCAGTGTCAGTTTTCCTGATGACTTTACCAACAGATTACCGTCATAAGACCCGTTTGGTAATACAGGAGCTTCCTGCAAAGGCAACAGTCACTTATAAAAACACTTACCAAAAAAAAAAAATCACTTTCTTTAAAGTGGCGTGACGGAGTGATCAATGACTGAGTAATCAATCTACCATTGAGGTTTTTGGGTTTCAAGTAGGAAAGGTAACAGAAGCCCTGAAATGCTCACATCGCCCACTAGATGGTGACAAAAGCTGCTCAAATGTGCAAAAACATCTCGACTGTTTATTAATTTGAAAAGTTAACTTTTGACGAAAATAAGATGAGCTGACAGCCAAAAATCAACTTAGAGTTGTGTTGTTTGCTCTTATAGGCAATTTACGAGAAACTGAGCATTGGCCCTCCCTTTCCAAGTGTGCACTGCAGTACTGGGAATTCCAGGTCCTTGAAAAGATCCAGATCTTGTTGTTCGAGGAATTTCTTTGGCTCATTGTTAATATTTTCTGTTTGAACACTGCTGGACCTGAGGTCTGCACACAGAGCAGAGCTGGATTGCATGTTTGTGGAGGTACCAACGCAGATACAAAGCAGTCAGCTTGGACAGTGAGGTGATTTTAAAGCCATCCAGTATCAAGATCGTAAAAGCGTAGAAACCAAACTCCACTCCAGTGCAGCACCTCTTTGTGTCCCCACAAGACCTCAAAAGTTGTTTCAGTGTTGCTTGCTCTCCGTCTCTTTCCCTGCTCTCTCCTTCCTGATCTCTCTAACACCCCTATTCCACAGGACACCCTTCTATCTGCCACGATCTAGAAAAGAGCAAAAACAAACATGCCTCATATCAGGCTGGTCAATAAAGTGCAAAAACTGGCAACTGGCTGGCTCATAAAGTGCATACCTGGCAACCTGCTCGAAAACGAAAGTAAAAATGCACCCAGAACCGCAACAAACGCTACTTTTGCTTAAAATTGAACACAAGCTGTGCTCACTAGGACTACCCTGTTTAAAGATGTTTGAACATGACCGAAGCTGTTAAGACTACGAACACCCATACGTGACGGCATAATGATGCCGATTTGTTGAATCCGGATAAAAACTTTTGAACAGCTCAAAAATTTCATTCCGATTTCAAAACTGGTGCCGACTATGGCCGTAACTACTGCGACCCAAATTTGTTCAAGACAAAAGATGACAAAAGATGGATCAAGGAGTTACTGTGATGCTTCAAATTGCACCCTGATTTGCTATTCGGGATGAAACAGGAAGGAACACTGCTCTGTGGAACAGGAGATGAGACCAACAGCTTCTTTTTGTGAGCTTCAGATCCCTTCATTCATGAGACAGAGCTGTTAAAAAGAATCAGATCGTTCAGGAACGACACAACACTAGTGTGCTCGTGTGGCGAAATAAATAGGGAAACAGAAGTCACTGTTGCACTGATTCTAAATTTGATACTTTGAAACATCAGCGTTCACAAGCTAACCAGTTCACTGTGCAACTTTCACAGAGGTTCAGCCATGTCTGCAAACCTGAAGTTATTGATTGATAACACACACAGTAGGTGAACTAGACATCACTGATCACAATCTATTGTCTATTAGAAACAATGCCACAAAGTGGGATGAAGGTGTAACATCAAAGTCCACGTTGTTAGCTAAGCAAACTTCCAGCATATGTAAACGTACAGCCTCCGTAAGCGTGGATTTCCCTGTGTGATATGACCTGCATCCTTTTTGAGAACAGAATTCCAAAGTATTACATTGACTAAAATCTGAATCCTTCAGGTTAGGTGGTGCCCAAAACTCTGTCATGCCACTTTAAGATATTCACATTTTAAAGAAAATAATCCCACATTAGTCTGCAATGGCTACGACATGTGAGGTGCAATTTATCTGGTTGATGGTTGTTCTTGTTCTGATTTTGCTCTCAGTGTTGGTGGATTTACCGCCTTACCACTGCAGCCACAGGGAACAGATACGGGTGGTTGCAACACTTCTTCAGGTCCATCATAATGTTGAGCAAGGACACCTGGTTACCGCCACCTTTGGAATTCAGCGCCTCAAAGTTTCTTGTCAGAATAAACTTGTAATATTTCCTGTGGGACAGAGGTTAGTTTAAGTTGCTGAGAATAATGAACACAGTGCCAATTAACCTTCTGGGGTCCAGAAACAGAAAAACCCATTGGTTTGGACTCGCTGTTGAGTCTATGGACACCAGAGGGTTAAATGTCCGGCAATATGTCAAATTAATCTGAAGGAGAAATTCATTTTCCTTCTTTTAAGAAAGGTTTATGATTGTTCTGTTGGCCCACACAACAACACATCCAAAATATCAACTCCTACTGCCTCGTTTCCACATGCTACATGTCGCCATGGCAATCCCTTGGTGCCAAGGAAGATTGTCTCGTGATTGATTCTCAGAAGAAATGGTGGACGCTGAGATGACTGAACAGGTCTAGTCTTGCAGTACACTGTTTTTGACAGACGCTGCACATAGTTGCTGGGAGAAGCTTCTGCGGGCAGGATCTTTCTCTCTCTCCTTCCTCTTTCTCCACTTTTCCTCTGTGTAGTTCGTCCAGAATCCTTTGAAGGCTTCCACCCGGTGTAGATCATTGCTCTCCACCTGGCTTGGTCTCTCACTTGTCCTTCCCAGGTGTTCCAGTCGATGGAGGAGCTCTTGAAGTTCGGCTTCAGGATGTCCTTGTAGTGTTTCTTCTGCCTTCCTCTCAACCATTTTCATTGGCTCAGCTGGGAGTAGAAGCTCTTTTGCGGAATTTGGCTGTCATTCATCCAAACAACCACAGCAGCCGCAAGAGGTTGTTTATTTTGTTTTGTTGTCAACAAGTTCCGCGCATGGAAAACTATGAAAATGAAACTGTGAAAACTCTCTAAACTAGTATCTTTTTACTTCTCCAATGACACTGTTTGAAGCTCAAGAGTCAAACAATGGAATGGAAGGAGCTAGCTTCTTGGCCTTCCAAAACTAGCTTCCTGGCACATTGCATATAAGGTCTCTCTGAAATCCACCGTAAATTTTTTTGTTCAATGTGCTGGAGGCAATACAGGATGGATTTCCATGGAAATGAATGGGTCAATGGCTGCCAAGGTTACACAGACAGAGGTATGTGGAAACGAGGTGAGTCTTCCTGGTATTATCCCGGTGCTTACTTCTGCATGGGGCTGAGCTCCACTCGGACAATCAGCTCGGTCTTTGCAGGCATGTTCTTGAAGACATCAGCCTTCAGCCTCCTGAGCATGTGAGGCCCGAGCAGGTCATGGAGCTTCTTGATCTGGTCCTCCTTTGAGATGTCAGCAAACTCCTCCAGGAATCCTTCCAGGTTACTGCACACATGACATGACACACACAAGGATAAGAAATCATGCACAGCTTCAGAATATCCACAACTCATAGAGCAGATATTTGTCTATACAACAGATGCAGACTCATGTGAAATGGAGATGTTTTCTCTTTTCATTTCAAAATGAAGCATATCAATGTTGAAAAAATGCCCAGTTGTCTGTTTATTCCAAAGATTTCTCGAATAGCCATGCACACTTGGATCAGGCTGATCTTAGACGATGACCAAACAACAGTGCGTAAAATTTACTGGCCAAATTATTTCAACTCATTACTAATAATTATTATAATAATATAAGGTTGGACCCTAATCTCCCCAAAATGATTGAACCATGGTAATGCACTACCATGTATAAAATTTAGAGACGTCTGAGCCAATAGGGCCGATTCAGACAAGCGGTTACGGAGAGGGACTAAAGTGAGGTTTGTCACTTGCATGATGAGGGAGTGTTTTTGGGCACCTGCCCAATTTCTGTGCATGATCCAGCATGCAAATGTTTCATTGTTCAGGACCCAAGTGTCACGCCTTCCTGTTTAATCCCGAATAGCAAATCGGGGCATGTTTTGAAGCATCACAGTAAGTTCTTAATCCAGCTTCATCAATCTTGTACAAACTTGGTATACGTAGTAGTTATGGCCATCATCAGCATCAGATTTGAAATCGGGATGCAGTTTTTGAACTGTTCAAAAATTTCATCCCAATTTTCTAAATCGTTGATAGTATGTGGTAACTTTCGGGTATGCCGACTCTTAACGGCTTCAATCATGCTCCAATGTCTATAAATGGGGTATTCGTAGTGACTACGACTTAAAACTTGTTCGATCCCACTGCATCGGGATAAAAAATTTGAAGACAAAGCAGCGTTTGTTGTGCTTTTTATTTAAGATTAATTGAACAGCTTGATCAAAGTTTGGTCATCCGTGGGAGGCTCAGAGTAGAGTTGCTGCTCCTTTGCGTTGAAAGGAGTCAGCTGAGGTGGTTTGGGCATCTGGTAAGGCTGCCTTCTGGGCACCTCCCAAGGGAGGTGTTCCAGGCACGTCCATCTGGGAGGAGACCCCGGGGAAGACCCAGGACTAGATGGAGAGATTATATCTCCACACTGGCCTGGGAACACCTCAGGATCCCTAGTCAGAGGTGGTCAATGTGGCATGGGAAAGGGAAGTCTGGGGTCCCCTGCTGGAGCTGTTGCCCCCACAACCCAAACCCGGAAAAGCAGTTGAAGATGAAGACAGCTCGATCATGTCTGGTCGAGGGTGCAGATCCTTTCTTTTGTTTTTGGCCAGACTCTTTTATAAGTGAACTCCTGAGCACCAGGCTGGATTAAGCTGTTTCATCCTGTTTTTGCACTTTTTTGTATCACGGGCAATCACAGTAGAACTGCGCTTTGTGGAATAGCCCGGTTAGAGATGTAGGAATGGAATGTGGTTGCCATTCAGGACCAGGGGCAGTTCCATGGTGTTGGAGATGTGGCAAACCACGGCAACCCCGCATGCTCCCACACTTGGCTTGACCCAGGCTGAGTATGGAGGACTGGTAATGGCTTCAAAATGCCTGATACTTTTCTAATACTTCGTTACCTTACCCCCAATATTTCACCTGTCACAAACAGCTCCATGCTTTGATACAATTTTTGCTTAATACAAATAAACACATCAACTTCATGATATAAATTAAATTGAAAAAAATCTGTCCCATTCCCACTCCTTTTTTATTAAATGGTTTAACTGAAAGGGATAATCACTTACTTGAAAATTTTCTTGTATTATTTAATGGTTATAATACATTTTTAAAGTGTGTGCACTAGCAATGCCATACATTATTTTGTATGTTATATTTGTATTTAGTTTACATCATCTTGCAGGTATTTTCTCTTTCAGATTACAGAGTGTAATATTCTACATAAAGATGTCTGAATATTTCAAGATTGTGAAGTTCTATGCATATGTCAACAGCAAAAACTGACCATTACAGCAGAGCTCAGACATCGTATGAAGACGTGTAAAGAGAAGGTGTGGAAGGAGGGAAAAAAATGCACCGTGATGAAATAGAAAAGACTTACTTGAAGCGCTCTGGGGTGAGGAAGTTAAGCAGGTGGAACAGCTCCTCCAAATTATTTTGAAGAGGAGTCCCAGTCAGGAGCAACTTGTAGTAGATTTTATATCCATTGAGAATTCTGAAAAACTGCACAAGACAAAGTGCACGAGTTTAAACACGAGGTACCGAAAAGTGTGCAGCAATAACGCACTAAAGTATGCAAAATAACCTAAAAGGAATTGTCGATCTTCTGTCATAATTCTTCCATTTTTCAAAAGAATAACTTCAGGATTCAGTATTTAAACTCCTGCTAATGTCTCCAACTCGTCTCATTAGTTTACCTTTGACTGGTTGTTCTTCAGTCTGTGGGCTTCATCAACAACAAGGCACGCCCAAGTGATGGAGCCCAGGATGGCTTGATCTATCGTAACCAGCTCATAGGAGGTGAGCAGCACATGGAATTTGATCGCAGTGTCTTTCTGCAGGTAAAAGAGCCAGAACAGCATAGCAATGCTCAAACGTGTATCCTGTAGCACAGTCGGGGTCACAAGGGCAAGTGATATATGCTGGACAGCAGAGCTGCACATGAACAAGGAGTGAAATTTCATAAGTAGGATCCTGTGGATTGAGGTTTTTTCTAAAAGACCACAGTCAGGCCACTTGTACCTTGGTGGGCTTTATGAGGATCAGATGTGTTAACACTAAAGACAAAGTTGCAAATCAATTTCAATTTCAATTTATTTTCATTTATATAGCGCCAAATCACAACAAAGCTACCTCAAGGCGCTTCACACAAGTAAGGTCTAACCTTACTAACCCCCAGAGCAACAGTGGTAAGGAAAAACTCCCTCTGAGGAAGAAACCTCAAGCAGACCAGACTCAAAGGGGTGACCCTCTGCTTGGGCCATGCTACAGACATAAATTACAGAAACAATTCACAAAACAAATATACAGGAAATGCTGTTGGTGCACAGGACAGGAGGGTCGCCAACACAGTACAGTAAGGTGATTGCCGGCCACTAGCTCTAAGCTTCACTTTAAAGACCCAGAAATTAGGTAAAGTCAAGGCCGCGGCACGCTCTGTTTCTTAATAAAATGAATTAAAAGAGTAAAAAACATCAAACAAAACTATACCAGTATGCTAGCCATATGAAAGGGAAAATAAGTGCGTCTTAAGTCTGGACTTGAAAATCTCCACAGAATCTGACTGTTTTATTGACACAGGGAGATCATTCCACAGAACACGGTACAAGATAAGAGAAAGCTCTGTGACCCGCAGACGTCTCATTCACCCAAGGGACACAATGTAGTACTGCACCCTGAGAATGCAAAGCCCGGGCCGGTACATAAGGTTTAATTAGGTCAGCTAGGTAGGGAGGTGCCAGTCCGTGAACAATTTTATAGACTAGTAGCAGAACTTTAAAATCTGATCTTACTGGGACAGGAAGCCAGTGAAGAGATGTCAAAATGAGTGTAATGTCAAAACTTTCTGCTTCATGTCAAAAGTGTGGCTGCAGCATTTTGATCCTATTGGAGAGCCCTAATGCTGGACTGTGGTAAACCAGAAAATAGAACATTGCAGTAGTCCAATCTAGAAGAGATAAATGCATGGATCAGGGTCTCAGCATCAGCCATAGACAGGATGGGACGAATCTTCGCTATATTTCGCAGGTGGAGAGAAAGCAGTCCTCATAATATTTCTAATGTGGAGGTCAAAGGACAATGTAGGATCAAAAATTACCCCGAGATTCCCCACTTTGTCAGTGTGATGTATGACACACAAGCCGAGGCTAAGAGTTAACTGGTCAAATTGATGCCAATGTCTCACTGAAAAGACTTTCTCAAATCAAGTCTTCCCCTGGATTACTGGACATAACAGTGTTTTGGTCAGTGACTTCATCTCAAAAACAGTAATTTATAAATTCTATAACCAGTGGTGATAGTTGTAGGTATCATGCTTTGAGCAATATGAAATCCTGCAATGTGATTAAAGATTTTGGTCAGATCATCTGGCCATATGTCAGAGGCAGCAGGGATGATTACAACATCCAAATTATAGTTCTGCCGCATACCACAGCTGACACAGTGTCTACAGAAGACCTTTTAGAAGCAGAACAGCTTTAGCAGGCTTTACGTTATTACATCCACCAAGAACTTAATAAGCTGGAGTTTTAAACCTAACCGGTAGGAGGGGTCTGGTTAGGTGTAAAAACTCCAACTTTTGTGGCTTCTCTTTATTCTTCTCTACAAGAGTCAAGACAGAAGACAGACTACTAGAGCAAGAATTTTAGCTGAGGAAGCTTCTACGATTTGAAGCGAAACGTCCTCGCGTCAAGCAACCCAGTCCAGTCGAAGATTCAAGCTTCTCTACTGTCATTTTAATTAATTTTATTAAACAACTCTCCTGTAACTGTAGTCTACATCTCTCTGTTGTGCTTTATTTTTCAAATCATGTGCACCACAAACCCAACAAAGTGACTGAACCAACTTACCCAACCTGAATAATTCAACTTATTATGCGTGGTCCATCTGTAAGTGCTTCTTTTCCGGCTGTGCAGTTTTAATATCGGTGAGAGATGATTTCTACACATTTCTGTCAGGTAAAGAGCTGATCTTAGACTTAAATTGCTCAGCCATGCCAACTTTCTAATTGGTCAAATGAAACATTTCCTGAAGATGAGTGAAAACAATCCTCCATCATTGTATTTTAAAAAGGGGAGTACAACTCATCAGAATGCAAATAATCACATTCGATGTTTCAATCCATTGTGATGTTGATTTATGTTGTGATTAGGCATTCTATAAAAGAACTAAATGTAAAATAAAATATTTACACACACACACACACACACACACACATGCACACGTGTTGGAAATGTGACAAATACCTTCATGCGGAATGCCTTTCGCCCTGATTTTACACAACTTTCTTCAAATGTGAACTCGTTGTCCCTAATGATCGCCCGGCTGTCTTTGTCACCAGTGTACGTCACCACGTAGAAGTCTGGCGCCCACATCTCAAATTCCCTCTCCCAGTTGATGACGGTGGAGAGGGGCGCGCTCACCAAGAATGGTCCCTTAGAGTGACCCTGAGAAATCAGAAAAGTGAACATAGAAAGCAATTTCTCATTTGTTTTATTCATAGTCCAGTATAAAACATGTTTATCGGCCATTAGATTAGGTACGCCCTTTTGCCTTCAGTAGGGTCTTAACTGCCTTAATTCTTTATTTTAAAAAAATATACCGGAAAACTCCTCAGAGATGTTGGTGCATACTGGGGCATCACACAGTTGCCACATTGTTACATTACTACCAGCCTTAATTGTTGACACAAGGCAGGTTGGGTTCATACTTTCATGTTGTTGCAGCAGAAATGGAGTGTCATCTCCATTGTTCAATGCACAGCAAGTAGATCAGTGGGATAAATGAGTTGGACCACCAATATGCATGTTCTTGGACAAAACCTTACCTGCATTGTGTTAGCCCATCCAGCTGTAAATGGGTACAGACCTTGGCTGGGGAGTGTTAAGACTCTCATCTACTTCCTGGCAAAAATTATGGAATCACCGGCCTCGGAAGATGTTCATTCAGTTGTTTAATTTTGTAGAAAAAAAGCAGATCACAGACATGACACAAAACTAAAGTCATTTCAAAAGGCAACTTTCTGGCTTTAAGAAACACTATAAGAAATCAAGAAAAAAAATTGTGGCAGTCAGTAACGGTTACTTTTTTAGACCAAGCAGAGGGAAAAAAAATATGGAATCACTCAATTCTGAGGAATAAATTATGGAATCACCCTGTAAATTTTCATCCCCAAAACTAACACCTGCATCAAATCAGATCTGCTCGTTAGTCTGCATCTAAAAAGGAGTAATCACACCTTGGAGAGCTGTTGCACCAAGTGGACTGACATGAATCATGGCTCCAACACGAGAGATGTCAGTTGAAACAAAGGAGAGGATTATCAAACTCTTAAAAGAGGGTAAATCATCACACAATGTTGCAAAAGATGTTGGTTGTTCACAGTCAGCTGTGTCTAAACTCTGGACCAAATACAAACAACATGGGAAGGTTGTTAAAGGCAAACATACTGGTAGACCAAGGAAGACATCAAAGCGTCAAGACAGAAAACTTAAAGCAATATGTCTCAAAAATGGAAAATGCACAACAAAACAATTGAGGAACGAATGGGAGGAAACTGGAGGAAACTGTAGTCAACGTCTGTCACCGAACTGTAAGAAACCGCCTAAAGGAAATGGGATTTACATATAGAAAAGCTAAACAAAAGCCATCATTAACACCTAAACAGAAAAAAACAAGGTTACAATGGGCTAAGGAAAAGCAATCGTGGACTGTGGATGACTGGATGAAAGTCATATTCAGTGATGAATCTCGAATCTGCATTGGGCAAGGTGATGATGCTGGAACTTTTGTTTGGTGCCGTTCCAATGAGATTTATAAAGATGACTGCCTGAAGAGAACATGTAAATTTCCACAGTCATTGATGATATGGGGCTGCATGTCAGGTAAAGGCACTGGGGAGATGGCTGTCATTACATCATCAATAAATGCACAAGTTTATGTTGATATTTTTGGACACTTTTCTTATCCCATCAATTGAAAGGATGTTTGGGGATGATATAATTTTTCAAGATGATAATGCATCTTGCCATAGAGCAAAAACTGTGAAAACATTCCTTGCAAAAAGACACATAGGGTCAATGTCATGGCCTGCAAATAGTCCAGATCTTAATCCAATTGAAAATCTTTGGTGGAAGTTGAAGAAAATGGTCCATGACAAGGCTCCAACCTGCAAAGCTGATCTGGCAACAGCAATCAGAGAAAGCTGGAGCCAGATTGATGAAGAGTACTGTTTGTCACTCATTAAGTCCATGCCTCAGAGACTGCAAGCTGTTATAAAAGCCAGAGGTGGTGCAACAAAATACTAGTGATGTGTTGGAGCGTTCTTTTGTTTTTCATGATTCCATAATTTTTTCCTCAGAATTGAGTGATTCCATATTTTTTTCCCTCTGCTTGGTCTGAAAAAGTAAGCGTTACTGACTGCCACAATTTTTTTTCCTGATTTCTTATAGTGTTTCTTAAAGCCAGAAAGTTGCCATTTGAAATGACTTTAGTTTTGTCTCATGTCTGTGATCTGCTTTTTTTCTAAAAAATTAAACAACTTAATGAACATCCTCTGAGGCCGGTGATTCCATAATTTTTGCCAGGGGTTGTAGAATCTGGAAATAGGCACCAGCACCAATGGTCCTCAGAGCATATCTATAGGCCTTTCTTCTCTGACCTCTTAGTGCAGCAGATAACAGAATATTTACAGAGGAATCCTTCAAATGGTGATACAAGCAACAAATCTGGAAAAGGTACACCTTAGATATCTCCTTAGACATTGCTCTTTTGAAAAAAACCCGACGGGCCACTTGAATTTTCAATAGGCGGCCACGTAGGGGTCAATTGAAGAATTACACAGGGGTTAAAATATAAAAATGCTCCAATCATATTGAAAACTATACCACATTATTTGTCTGAACATAATAATTCCAAAAAGGTATAGTTTGGACTATCTGTGACTGAATGTTATGGAGTTATGGGGTAAAAAAAAAAAACCTTAAGAATGGTGACAAAGGTCAATTTCAGTTTGCACAGGGGTCAAAAGTTAAAGTTGCTCCAATTTTAGTAAAAAATAGTGCAAATTGTTGATTGAGCTACTTGGATTAATAAATGAAATAGTTCTGACTGTGTTGAATGCTTGATCTCTAAAGTAAAGGTCAAATAATGTTGACATCCATTGAATTCTATGACATGTGACATATGTTACCCCGTAACATGATAACTAAGCATGATACATGGTGCAAACTATTCCTTTTTGAAACTCTAACTTTTGACCCCTGTACAAACTGAAACTGAACTTTGTCACCATTCTTGTTCTTTTTACCCCATAACTCTATGGAATTCAGTCATTGATAGTCCAAACTATACCTTTTTGGAATCTTTACAATCAGACAAATAATGTGGTATAGTTTTCAATATGATTGGAGCATTTTTATATTTTAACCCCTGTGTAATTCTTCAATGGACCCCTACGTGGCCACCGATTGAAAATTCAAGTGGCCCATCAGTTTTTTTCAAAACAGCAATGTCTAAGGAGAACGTGTGATGGATTTGGTGCTTGTATCACCATGAGAATTGTTTCAGTTATTTGCTGCACTACTGCCATCCGTAAGGCATTCGATTCCAGAGAACTACTGCTCACTGAATGTTTCTTTATTTTCAGACCATCATCTGTGGATCTAAGAGGTGGTTGTGCATATGGAAAAGTGAAACCAGTCCAACAGACACCAACAACATGGGCCATTCAAAGTCACATAAGTCACCTTTCTGCCACTTTCTGATGCTTGGTTTGAACTCCAGCTAATCATCTTGAGCATGTTTAAACATGCCTGAATGCACTGAGTTGTGGTCACGTGATTGGCTGTTGAGATATATGAGTTAGTTAGTCCATGCTTGGTCTCCAAAATAATGGTCAAACAAGGCTGACATCCATAAGACAAATGTTACCACATAACGTCATAATTCGGCATGACAGATGACACCATTTTTGCTGTTTTTACCCCATAACTCCATAACATTCAGTCACAGATAGTTCAAACTACCTTTTTGGAATCTTTAAGATCATAATGTGGTGTACTTTTCAATATGATTAGAGGATTTTTAAATGTTGACTCCTGTGTAATCCTTCATTGACCCCAACCTGGTTACAGATGTCAACCTGGAATAGCCACCATACAATTTTGTGTATTGCAAGTGCTGCTTAGTCCCCTTTAGTGATACCGATTAGGTCAAATGGACTTTGGGGTCATTGACTAAACGACTGGTTAAACAGGTCAGGGAATGCACATTTTTACAGACACATGCATGTTTTCTACCAAAGAATCCCATTTCTACATCATCCGTGGCTGGAAATCATAAAAATCTACATTCTGCTCTGCAGAACTGTGTTTAATTTTCAAACAGACTCACAATCCAGAAGAAATGATGAAACTGGGATGAAGTCACAGCACTATAATACATATGGTCCATCCTGCACCCTCACCTCCTTGTACAGCGAGTAAAGGAAAACGATGGTCTGCACCGTCTTTCCCAGTCCCATTTCATCTGCCAGGATGGTATCAGTACCCTGAGCCCAGGAGAACCTCAACCAGTTCAGGCCCTCCAGCTGGTACGGGTGCAGCGTCCCCCCTGTGGCATTAATGTACCACGGCTGGTGCTCAAACTTGATTGTTGGCTGGAGATATGACAATCCATTAATATGTCAGACTCAACAGTTTGGCTCATGTTTGGACAAAAATACACAGAGAGACAAGGAAAAAACAGACAAGATTCAATAAACTCTAATCATGAATCAGTCACTGGAAACGTCAGGACACTGTTGTGTGAAATGGCATTTTTTATGATCTAAGTGACCTCAAATGTGCACACTTACATCGATGATGGGGGCATCAGGAGGCACCTCCCTCTTCGGCTGGTCCTCTTTGAGTTTCTTTCCTTTCCTCACCACCAGGGAGCATTGGTCCTCCCCTAAAATTTGCTCCCTGGGAAGTAAATGAAGAGTAAACAAAAACTCTGAGACATCAAAGGTAGCGAAGCAGAAAGAGGAGAAACGTCAGCAGTGTCTGTTTCTCTCTGAGCGCTCAAACATACATTACGATGGGGACAAAGAAAGAAAACTGATGAAAAAAAGAGACACCCGCTATTCCATGGATATGTAAGACAACAACTTCATCAGTACTACTTTTACCACATATGAAAGTGTTCGTAAACTACGATATTAAATGGGATCTGAACATTCGTCTTTGTCACATTCACCTTGATCAAAAGAAGAATAAAACCAGCAAAAGAAGCTTGAAAGCTCAGATCATAATCGAACATGTTGCTGACCAACCTGTGGTCCCAGTAAAAAGATTTATGGCTGTCGTATTCCGGAACGTCAAATTCATCCACCTCCCACGTGCACTGGTCGTAAGGCAGATCCCTCCATTTGATCAGGTAATGAACATCTCCATCCTTATCAAAACTACAATAAAACACATCAGGTTTGAGGATTATAATCAAGATATTTCAGTTATTTGAAGAAATTAGCAATATTTGTTTATAGGGTGCAACATCGTTACTTGCAAAATCATTTGTTGCAGTTCACTCTAGCTGCAGAAGGATGCGACAACATTATTATTACTTTTTTAAATTGTTCAATGTAACTTATCATCATTCTACTTTATGCACTCAGCACAACAAAATAAGTCCCTTCGGCTGCTCCCTTGTTTATCACTCAGGGTCGCCACAGTAGAGCCAAGTGGAGCTACATGTTGAATTTTTATGCTGTTTTACGCTGGATGCCCGTCCTGACACAACTCCACGTTTCATGGAGAAATCTGGCAAGGGTGGGGTTTGAACCGGGAACCTTTGGTGCTGAAACCAAGCAAACTAATATATATATATAGTGAGGAAAATAAGTATTTGAACACCCTGCGATTTTGCAAGTTCTCCCACTGAGAAATCATGGAAGGGTCTGAAATCCAGAAATCACAATGTATGATTTTATAATAATTTATTTGTATGTTACTGCTGCAAATAAGTATTTCAACACCTGTTAAAATCAATGTTAATATTTGGTACAGTAGCCTTTGTTTGCAATTACAGAGGTCAAACGTTTCCTGTAGTTCTTGACCAGGTTTTCACACAATGCAGCAGGGATTTTGGTCCACTCCTCCATACAGATCTTCTCCAAATCTTTCAGGTTTGGAGTTTCAGCTCCCTCCAGAGATTTTCTATTGAGTTCAGGTCTGGAGACTGGCCAGGTCACTCCAGGACCTTGAAATGCTTCTTATGGAGCCCCTCCTTAGTTGCTCTGGCTGTGTGTTTGGGGTCATTGCCATGCTGGAAGACCCAGCCATGACCCATCTTCAGTGCGCTTACTGAGGGAAGGAGGTTGTTTGCCAAAATCTCGCAATACATGACCCCATCCATCCTCCCTTCAATACGATGCAGTCATCCTGTCCCCTTTGCAGAAGAGCACCCCCAGAGTATGATGTTTCCACCCCCATGCTTCATGGTTGGGATGGTTTTCTTGGGGTTGTTCTCATCCTCTAAACATGGTAAGTGGAGTTGATTCCAAAAAGCTCTATTCTGGTCCCATCTGACCACATGACCTTCTCCCATTCCACCTCTGGATCATCCAGAAGGTCACTGGTGAACTTCAAACAGGCCTCGACATGTGCTGGCTTGAGCAGGAGGACCTTGCTGCCCTGCAGGATTTTAAACCATGACAGCATCATGTGTTACTAATATAATCTTTGTGACTGTGGTTCCAGCTCTCTTCAGGTCATTGACCAGGTCCTCCTGTGTAGTTCTGAGCTTTCTCAGAATCATCCTTACCCCACAAAGTGAGATCTTGCATGGAATCCCAGACCGAGGGAGACTGACAGTCATCTTGTGTTTCTTCCACTTTCTAATAAATAATCATAATAGTTGTTGTCTTCTACCAAGCTGCTTGCCTGTTGTCCTGTAGTCCATCCCAGCCTTGTGCAGGTCTACAGTTTTGTCCCTGGT
This sequence comes from Thalassophryne amazonica, assembly GCF_902500255.1. NCBI lineage: Eukaryota > Metazoa > Chordata > Actinopteri > Batrachoidiformes > Batrachoididae > Thalassophryne > Thalassophryne amazonica. Next base: position 16,588,417 of record NC_047105.1, read on the forward strand.
GTCCTTACACAGTTCTTTGGTCTTGGCTATGGTGGACAGGTTGGAGTGTGATTGAGTGTGTGAACGGGTGTCTTTTATACAGGTAACAAGTTCAAACAGGTGCAATTAATACAGGTAAAGAGTGCAGAATAAGAGGGCTTCTTAAAGAAAAATTAACAGGTCTGTGTGAGCCAGAATTGTTGCTGATTGGCAAATACTTATTTTCAGCAGTAACATAGAAAAAATTATTAAAAAAATCATACATTGTGATTTCCGGATTTTTTTTTAGATTATGTCTCTCACAGTGGACATGCACCTAAGATGAAAATTTCAGACCCCTCCATGATTTATAAGCGGGAGAACTTGCAAAATCGCAGGGTGTTCAAATACTTATTTTCCTCTCTCTCTCTCTCTCTCTCTCTCTCTCTCTCTCTCTCTCTCTATATATATATACATATACACATACACACATATATACAGTAGTGTTCAGAATAATAGTAGTGCTATGTGACTAAAAAGATTAATCCAGGTTTTGAGTATATTTCTTATTGTTACATGGGAAACAAGGTACCAGTAGATTCAGTAGATTCTCACAAATCCAACAAGACCAAGCATTCATGATATGCACACTCTTAAGGCTATGAAATTGGGCTATGGGCTATGGGCATGTCCTCTTCAGCACAAGGCAACATGACCTCTTCAAGTATTTTGACATATCCAAACTGATCCATGATACCTGGTATGTGATATATAGGTCCAACATCATAGTAGGAGAAACATGCCCATATCATGATGCTTGCACCACCATGCTTCACTGTCTTCACTGTGAACTGTGGCTTGAATTCAGAGTTTGGGGGTCGTCTCACAAACTGTCTGCGGTCCTTGGACCCAAAAAGAACAATTTTACTCTCATCAGTCCACAAAATATTCCTCCATTTCTCTTTAGGCCAGTTTATGTGTTCTTTGGCAAATTGTAACCTCTTCTGCACGTCTTTTATTTAACAGAAGGACTTTGCAGGGGATTCTTGCAAATAAATTAGCTTCACACAGGTGTCTTCTTACTGTCACAGCACTTACGAGGTATCTTATAAAACTAACTGGCAGTTTTATAAAAAAAAAAAAAACTATATGGATTTGAATGACGTGCGATTACACAAATCATGCTTGAACCCTTGTGCGCATGCGTGAGTTTTTTCACGCTTGTCGGTGACGTCATTTCCCTGTGGGCAGGCTTTGAGTGAGCACTGGTCCCGCCCTCTAGGCTGAATTCCTTTGTTTGAGACGCTGCTCGAGACGGCGCGCGGTGCTTTATCAAACTTTTTTCAGGACCTGTGAGGGATATCCGAGTGGACACTATTCGAGAAATTCACCTGGTTTTTGGTGAAAAGTTTAACGGCTGATGAGAGATTATGGGGTGTTTCTGTCGCTTTAAGGACTTCCCACGGAGCGGGACATCGCGCAGTGCTCCAAGGCGACGTCGTCTGGCTGTTTCGAGCTGAAATCATTCTAATTTAAGGCTCTGTTGACCCAGGACGTCGTGAGAGAACAGAGAAGATTCAGAAGAGGCCGGCATGAGGAGTTTATGCGGACATTCCACTGTTAAAGGTCATTTTGTAATGAAAGAACGTGCGCGCAAATTCGACGAGTCGTTTCCGTGATGACGACGCAAATCTGTGTGCGCCGCGACAGGAAAAACACCTCCGTGTTGAAAACCATTTGTAAGAAATTGTTTAACAGCTTGGGCATGTTCCAACTTGCCCGTTAAGTTTTCCAACGGAGGTGTTTTTCCTGTTGCGACCCCCTGCGGTCGGGTCCGGCCTGACATGCGACTCTGCCTGCACGTTCTTTCATTACAAAATGACCTTTAACAGTGGAATGTCCGAATAAACTCCTCATGCCGACTTCTTCTGAAAGTTCTCTGTTCTCTGACGACTTACTGGGTGAACAGAGCCTGAAATGTGGAAGTTTTCAACTTGAAACAGCGAGATGACGCTGCCTCAGAGCGCAGATCGCCGTCAGGCACCGTGGGCCGTCCTTATGGCGACACTACCAGACCAAAATCTCTCATCAGCCGTTAAAATTTTCAACGAAAACCAGCTGAATTTATCGAATGGTGTCCACTCAGTTGTGCCTTACAGTTTTGAAAAAAATTTTATCAAACAAAGCAGCAGTATCTGAGCCATTCCTAAACAATGAAAAAATCGACGAGAGGGTGGGCCACTCCTCACTCAAAGACTGCCCACAGGCGAATGACGTAACCGACAGGCGTGAAAAAACTCTAGCATGCCCACAAGGGTTCAAGCATGTCTGATGTAATCACACGTGATTCAAATCCATATAGTTTTTGAAAAAAATAATAAGGTCGGATACTTTTCTAACAGACCTCGTACAGGTAACTCCAGACTGTCTTTGATCATCCTGGAGCTGATCAGTGGGTGAGCCTTTGCCATTCTGGTTATTCTTCTATCCATTTTGATGGTTGTTTTCCATTTTCTTCCACGCGTCTGTTTTTTTTGTCCATTTTAAAGCACTGGAGATCATTGTAGATGAACAGCCTATAGTTTTTTGCACCTGCGTATAAGATTTCCCCTCTCCAATCAACTTTTTAATCAAACTACGCTGTTCTTCTGAACAATGTCTTGAACGTCCCATTTTCCTCAGGCTTTCAAAGAGAAAAGCATGTTCAACAGGTGCTGGCTTCATCCTTAAATAGGGGACACGTGATTCACACCTGTTTGTTCCACAAAATTGACGAACAACACACAATTGAACACCCCCTTTTCTACTTTTTTACTAACAGCCCAATTTCATAGCCTTAAGAGTGTGCATATCATGAATGCTTGGTCTTGTTGGATTTGTGAGGATCTACTGAATCTACTGGTACCTTGTTTCCCATGTAACAAGAAATATACTCAAAACCTGGATTAATCTTTGTAATTACATTGCACTACTATTATTCTGAACACTACTGTATATGCCTGTGTGTATACGTATATACACACACACACACACACACACACACACACACACACACACACACACACACACACACACACACACACACACACACACACACACACACACACACACACACACACATATATATAATGAAATAAATAAATTTAATGATCGAAGCATAAATTTAATGCTTCAATCTTAAATATGATCAATCTATCTCTGTTAGTTGGCTATGTACCACAGGCTTTTAAGGTGGCAGTAATTAAACCATTACTTAAAAAGCCATCACTTGACCCAGCTATCTTAGCTAATTATAGGCCAATCTCCAACCTTCCTTTTCTCTCAAAAATTCTTGAAAGGGTAGTTGTAAAACAGCTAACTGATCATCTGCAGAGGAATGGTCTATTTGAAGAGTTTCAGTCAGGTTTTAGAATTCATCATAGTACAGAAACAGCATTAGTGAAGGTTACAAATGATGTTCTTATGGCCTCGGACAGTGGACTCATCTCTGTGCTTGTTCTGTTAGACCTCAGTGCTGCTTTTGATACTGTTGACCATAAAATTTTATTACAGAGATTAGAGCATGCCATAGGTATTAAAGGCACTGCGCTGCGGTGGTTTGAATCATATTTGTCTAATAGATTACAATTTGTTCATGTAAATGGGGAATCTTCTTCACAGACTAAAGTTAATTATGGAGTTCCACAAGGTTCTGTGCTAGGACCAATTTTATTCACTTTATACATACTTCCCTTAGGCAGTATTATTAGACGGTATTGCTTAAATTTTCATTGTTACGCAGATGATACCCTGCTTTATCTATCCATGAAGCCAGAGGACACACACCAATTAGCTAAACTGCAGGACTGTCTTACAGACATAAAGACATGGATGACCTCTAATTTCCTGCTTTTAAACTCAGATAAAACTGAAGTTATTGTACTTGGCCCCACAAATCTTAGAAACATGGTGTCTAACCAGATCCTTACTCTGGATGGCATTACCCTGACCTCTAGTAATACTGTGAGAAATCTTGGAGTCATTTTTGATCAGGATATGTCATTCAAAGCGCATATTAAACAAATATGTAGGACTGCTTTTTTGCATTTACGCAATATCTCTAAAATTAGAAAGGTCTTGTCTCAGAGTGATGCTGAAAAACTAATTCATGCATTTATTTCCTCTAGGCTGGACTATTGTAATTCATTATTATCAGGTTGTCCTAAAAGTTCCCTAAAAAGCCTTCAGTTAATTCAAAATGCTGCAGCTAGAGTACTAACAGGGACTAGAAGGAGAGAGCATATCTCACCCATATTGGCCTCTCTTCATTGGCTTCCTGTTAATTCTAGAATAGAATTTAAAATTCTTCTTCTTACTTATAAGGTTTTGAATAATCAGGTCCCATCTTATCTTAGGGACCTCATAGTACCATATCACCCCAATAGAGCGCTTCGCTCTCAGACTGCAGGCTTACTTGTAGTTCCTAGGGTTTGTAAGAGTAGAATGGGAGGCAGAGCCTTCAGCTTTCAGGCTCCTCTCCTGTGGAACCAGTTCCCAATTCAGATCAGGGAGACAGACACCCTCTCTACTTTTAAGATTAGGCTTAAACTTTCCTTTTTGCTAAAGCTTATAGTTAGGGCTGGATCAGGTGACCCTGAACCATCCCTTAGTTATGCTGCTATAGACGTAGACTGCTGGGGGGTTCCCATGATGCACTGTTTTTTTCTCTTTTTGCTCTGTATGCACCACTCTGCATTTAATCATTAGTGATCGATCTCTGCTCCCCTCCACAGCATGTCTTTTTCCTGGTTCTCTCCCTCAGCCCCAACCAGTCAAAGCAGAAGACTGCCCCTCCCTAAGCCTGGTTCTGCTGGAGGTTTCTTCCTGTTAAAAGGGAGTTTTTCCTTCCCACTGTAGCCAAGTGCTTGCTCACAGGGGGTCGTTTTGACCGTAGGGGTTTTACATAATTATTGTATGGCCTTGCCTTACAATATAAAGCGCCTTGGGGCAACTGTTTGTTGTGATTTGGCGCTATATAAAAAAAAAAATGATTGAAATTGAATTGATATATATATATATATATATCTTCTTCTTTGGCTTTCAGCTGTTCCCGTTAGGGGTCGCCACAGCAGATCAATCGTTTCCATCTCACCCTGTCCTCTGTATCTTCCTCTGTCACACCAACCACCTGCATGTCCTCTCTCAGCACATCCATGAACCTCCTCTTTGGCCTCCCTCTTCTCCTCCTGCCTGGTGGCTCCATCCTCAGCATCCTTCTCCCTATATACCCTGGGTCCCTCCTCTGCACATGTCCAAACCATCTCAATCTCGCCTCTCTGACTTTGTCTCCAAACCGTCCCACCTGAGCTGTCCCTCTGATATGTTCATTCCTAATCTTGTCCATTGTTGTCACTCCCAAAGAGAATCTCAAAATCTTCAGCTCTGCCACCTCCACCTCTGCCTCCTGTCGTTTTGTTATTGCCACTGTCTCTAAACCATACAACATAGCTGGTCTCACTACTGTTTTGTAAACTTTCCCCTTCACTCTTGCTGATATTCTTCGGTCACAAATCACTCCTGCCACCTTTCTCCACCCACTCCACCCTGCCTGCACTCTCTTCTTCACCTCTCTACCACACTCTCCATTACTTTGAACAGTTGACCCCAAATATTTAAACTCATCTACTTTCACCACTTCTACTCCTTGTAACTGCACTATTCCACTGGGCTCCCTCTCATTCACACACATGTACTCAGTCTTGCTTCTACTGACTTTCATTCCCCTTCTCTCCAAAGCATATCTCCACTTCTCCAGACTAGACTCAACTTGCTCTCTACTCTCACTACAGATCACAATGTCATCTGCAAACATCATAGTCCATGGGGACTCCTGTCTGATCTCATCTGTCAACCTGTCCATCACCACTGCAAACAAGAAAGGACTCAGAGCTGATCCTTGGTGTAATCCCACCTCCACCTTGAATGAGTCTGTCATTCCGACTGCGCATCTCACCGCTGTCACACTATTCTTGTACATGTCCTGCACTACCCTAACATACTTCTCTGCCACTCCAGACTTCCTCATACAATGCCACAACTCTTCTCTTGGCACCCTATCATAAGCTTTTTCTAAGTCCACAAACACACAATGTAACTCTTTCTGTCCTTCTCTGTACTTTTCCAACAGTATTCTCAGAGCAAACATTGCATCTGTAGTGCTCTTTCTCGGCATGAAACCATATTGCTGCTCACAGATCTTCACCTGTTTTCTAAGCCTAGCTTCTACTACTCTTTCCCATAACTTCATGCTGTGGCTGATCAGCTTTATGCCTCTGTAGTTACTGCAGCTCTGCACATCACCCTTGTTCTTGAAAATAGGAACCAGCACACTTTGTCTCCACTCCTCAGGCATCCTCTCACTTTCCAAGATTTTATTAAACAATCTGGTTAGAAACTCTACTGCCATCTCTCCTAGACATTTCCATGCCTCCATTGGAATGTCATCTGGACCAACTGCCTTTCCACTCTTCATCCTCTTCATAGCAGCCCTCACTTCTTCCTTGCTAATCTCTTTTACTTCCTGATTTACTCTCACCACATCATCCAGTCTTTTCTCTCGCTCATTTTCTTTATTCATCAACTCTTCGAAATATTCCCTCCACCTTCTCAGCACACACTCCTCACTTGTCAGCACATTACCATGTGCATCTTTTACCACCCTAACCTGCTGCACATCTTTTCCAGCTCTGTCCCTTTGTCTGGCCAATCGGTACAAGTACTTTTCTCCTTCCTTACTATTCAACTTCTTGTACAGCTCACAATATGCCTTTTCCTTTGCTTTTGCCACTTCTCTTCTCGCCTTTCGCCGCATCTCCTTGTACTCCTGTCTACTTTCTTCATCTCTCCGACTATCCCAAAACTTTTTCGCCAACCTCTTTCTCCTTATGCTTTCCTGGACCTCTTCATTCCACCACCAAGTCTCCTTGTCTTCCTTCCACTGTCCATATGTCATACCCAGTACTGCCCTAGCTGTCTCCCTCACCACATCTGTAGTACTCTTCCAGTTGTCCAAAATTGCTTCCTCTCCAACTAGTGCTTCTCTCACCTGCTCGCTAAATTTCACACAACAGTCTTCCTCCTTCAGCTTCCACCATCTGATCCTTTGTTGAGCTCTCACTCTCTTCTTCTTCTTTACCTCTAAAGTCATCCTACAAACAACCATCCTATGCTGTCTAGTGACACTCTATCCTGCTACCACCTTACAGTCTGTGATTTCTTTTAGCTTGCATCTCCTATAAAGAATGTAGTCCACCTGTGTGCACCTTCCTCCACTCTTATATGTTACCCTGTGCTCCTCCCTTTTCTTAAAGTAGGTATTCACCACAGCCATTTCCATCCTTTTTGCAAAATCAACTACCATCTGTCCTTCCCCATTCCTATCCTTGATACCATATATATACCCATTACTTCCTCATCACCTCTGTTCCCTTCACCAACATGCCCATTGAAGTCTGCTCCTATCACCACTCTTTCATGCTTGGGCATTCTCCACCACCTCATCTAACACACTCCAGAAATCTTCTTTCTCCTTCATCTCACAACCTACCTGTGGGGCAAATGCACTGATGATATTCATCATCACCCCTTCAATTTAAAACTTCACACTTATCACCCTGTCAGACACTCGCTTAACCTCCAACACACTTTTAACATACTCTTCCTTTAAAATGACCCCAACACCATTTCTCTTCCTGTCCTCACCATGGTACAACAACTTGTACCCACCGCCGATGCTCCTGCTCTTACTTCCCTTCCATTTGGTCTCTTGCACACACAATATGTCTACCTTTCTCCTCCCCATCATATCAGCCAGCTCTCTCCCTTTACCAGTCATACTACCAACATTCAAAGTCATTTCCACCCTTCTAGTTTTCTTCTTCTCCTGCTGTTCGTGGCAACGTTTTCCTCCTCTTCTTCGTTGTCTTCGCCCAGCAGTAGCCCAATTTCCACCGGCACCCTGTTGGGCAATTGCACCGGTGGCGGACGTTGTTAACCCGGGCTGCGACCGATCCGGTATGGGAATTCGATTCTGAGTCTGCATAGTTGGGTTGGCTTGTTTTACGCCGGATGCCCTTCCTGACGCAACCCTCCTCATTTATCCGGGCTTGGGACCGGCACTCAGAATGTACTGGCTGCACACCCCATGTGGCTGAGTTATATATATATATATATATATATATATATATATATATATATATATATATATATATATATATATATATATATATATATATATATATATATATATATAAAAGGATTAAATAACGAGAAGCCATGCATTATACAGTTTGAATGCGAACGCGAAGTGGAGTATATTATTATTGAGTATTTATTAATGTTCAAATTTGTTCTTCTGTCAGAGGAATAAAAGAACATTTATTGCTTAACACTTTTGCACAGTGATACCTTTTACTTTGGACATATTGTGAACATTCATTATGAAGAATAATGTCCGTTAATGAAGGCTGAGTAAAAGCCAGTAGGTGGTGCAGTGAGTGTAAACTGACACTGGAACTTAAAATCCACACAGTTCCCAACAGGAGAATTTGTGCGTACCTGTGGTTGACTATCCGGTGGATAACCATCCACTCCGGTTTTATACCGTAGCGATAGAAACGCTCCTCCATCACAGCATACTGAGGGTCTTTGCCCTTCCTCTTCTCGCTATTAAGCTCCTCCTCCCCAGAGCCGTAGTCATACGGTGGGGGCTCGTCCATGTCGTTCTTGCGCTGGTAGTTCCGGTACATTACCGTGTGGTACAGCTCCAACTGCACACACACACACACACACAAACATTCAAACAATCACGCCTAGATCCACTTTAAAAACATTTTAATTTCTTTTTTTTTTTTTTTTTTTTGGTGGAATTTCAACACCATCACAAAAATATTAAAGTAAAAGACACCCTCTCCGCTTAGATAAGAAGATCTTAGCCTCACTCTGTGATTTCACTGTTCTTCTAGTTCTTGTACCTCACCTGCAGCTCGCTGACCCAGGAGCAGTGCCAGTAGGAAAGGCCGGCCCACTTAACAAAGAATTCCCTCTCTGGGTGGCCTTTGAGTGGGGGTTTGGCGAGCAGGTCTGCTGGCTTGCCGTCAGGCCCGGCAGGTGGCTCCGCTGGCAGCGGGGGTTCTCCCCATGTCCAGTGCAGGATCTTCTGTACTTTCCCTTTGAGGGGAGGACACTAAGAAAGAGCAGAGAGGTGTCATGAGGTGCAGGTCAGAGGAAATCAGAGCATGGAAATTATGTCATCAGATGAAGTTGCGAGTCACAGCGAACCTCCACCTGCACTCACAAACCCACCTCAGACTATCACTAGAATTTAAGGCACACTCCAAAAATTATTCAAGCACAGTTTCTTTGACAATTGGTATCTGTGGAGGGGAAAAGCTGTGTCACAATCAGAACATTTTTTTCAATTTTAATTATATAGCACCAAATCACAATAGAGTTGCCTCAAGGCAACTTCTTCACACAAGTAAGGTCTAACCTTACTAACCCCCAGAGCAGCAGTGGTAAGGAAAAACTTCCTTTGAGGAAGAAACCTCAAGCAGACCAGACTCAAAGGGGTGACACTCTGCGTGGGCCATGCTACAGACATAAATTACAGGACAATTCACAAAACGAATATACAGGAAATGCTGTTGGTGCACAGGACAGGAGGGTCTCCACCACAAATACAACTCCCATCTCTGGATGGAGCTGCACCTTAAACAGAGAGAAAGAAAAACAGAATCAGGCATCAGAAAGACAAGAAATACAGTAGAATTAGCCAGCATTAAACAACAAGAAAAACAGAGAAATACTAAGGTGATCGCCGGCCACTAGCCCTAAGCTTCACTAACAGACCCAGAATTTAGGTAAAGTTGAAGCCACGACACGCTCCGTTTCCTAATAAAATGAATTAAAAAGAGTAAAAAGCGTAAAACAAAAGTATTCCAGTATGCTAGCCATACAAAAGGGAAAATAAGTGCGTCTTAAGTATGGACTTGAAAATCTGCATACTTTGATTACCAGTAATGACTCTCTCCATTTATTTCTTTAAAACTGTACGGTATCATTTGTGTTAATCATCAGGGTCCCATTGCACAAAAGTAGGATTCAGAAATCCAGGATAAATGACTGAGCTGGGTTCATTGTATCCACAACAGAAGCAATCAGTCTCAATCAGTCCAGGCTCAAGACCAAGCCAGGATGAGCAGACATGGATACTACGAGGCAGGTGACACCAATCTGGACACCAGCGTGGATTCTCCAGACAGACCCTGTCATCGATCACAGATTCACCAATGTACCATGGCAACCGGAGCGGCGTACTTCTCCCTTCAGGAGGCGGACGTCCTCGTGGAGGCCGACGAGGGTGTAAATGACCAAATAAAAAAGAAAGTTAACCCAGAGAAAGAAAAAAAAGAAAAAACCGCCACACTTATAAAACAAGTTAGTTGTGCACATATCCATGGGAACCTATAAATTTTCTAATAATTGTAACATCATCTGAAATCACCATTTCTCTAAAATGATTAGACTTAATGATCACAGGTGTTTAAATAGTGACAGTGGATCTAGTTGAATGTGATAATAATGTGCAGTGGGGTGTGGACTAACTATCGGTTTCTGTTTGAGGTGACTGCTGACTGAGATAAGGGATGAGGTTGTTGACCCCAAAATGTGAATCTGCTGCAAATTGTGAGTTATCCATAAACAAATTAATAAAAATTTATGCAAACTGTGAATATCCTCAAACTGTGAATCATTTTGCTGCAAACTGTGAATAAAATATCCCATGAAACGTGAACACAGGTCTCGCAAATCGCGCTTCTGGTGTCACTCGCCTGGCCCCGCTGGGTATGACCCGCTCCGGGGACAGTGACAGGTGGAGGGTTTTGACTGGGGCGGTCTACCTGTCAAATGATAGCGTGGGTGAGTCGAGGAGTGGCGTGAAGTCCTGTGGTGTAATGACAGTGAGGGGTGCAGTCATAATCCCGCAGACAGTAGCTTCACACCGATGGCTCCTCTGCCAACCACGTTTGGTACACCAAACGTGAAGAAATTCATGTTTTGTGAGATGTGTACTCACATTTTGGGAGATATTTTGCAATACATGGTTTGCGGATAATTCACAATTTGCAGTGATTCATGTTTTGGTGGGTACCAGGATTAAATAGAGCCTAGCATTTACCCTGGTCCGGAACAGGCTAGCTCCACAGAATGAATCTCCATGATGTCTTATGGGATAGCATATCCCACTTTCCACTATCCTGCTTTTGTGCAGCCGGATTTCAAATTTCAAATTTATTAATTTATATAGCACCAATTCATGATGAAATCATCTCAAGGCGCTTCACACAACATAAAACAACAAAAAAAAAAACCTAAAAAAATAAAAAATTTAAAACACAATAAAAAGATAACCATAAAAGAATACAAGAATAAACACACATCATAAAACTAATAATAAAACAAGGAAAACAAATGAGTCTTTAAACATGACTTAAATGTCTCCACAGTATCAGACTGCCGAATGTGTGCTGGGAGATCGTTCAACAGAGCTGGGGCACGGTAGGAGAAAGCTCTGTGACCGGCAGACTTTTTATTCACCCTGGGAACACACAGAAGTCCTGCACCCTGAGAACGCAGGGCCCGAGCCAGTACATAGGGGCTTACCAGGTCAGCCAGATAGGGAGGTGCAAGTCCATGAACAATTTTATAAACTAATAACAGTACTTTAAAATCCGATGTTGCAGCAACTGGAAGCCAGTGCAGGGACACCAAAACGGACGTAATGTGGTCAAACTTTCTGTTTTATGTCAAAAGTCTGGCAGCAGTGTTTTGAACCAGTTGAAGACCCCTAATCCTGAACTGTGGTAAGCCAGAAAATAGAGCATTACAATAGTCCAATCTAGAAGAGACAAATGCATGAATCAAAGTCTCAGCATCAGCCATAGACAGGATGGGACAAATCTTCGCTATAGTTTGCAAATGGAAGAAAGCAGTCCTCGTAATGTCTCTAATGTGGAGATCAAAGGACAACGTAGGATCAAAAATTACTCCAAGGTTCCTCACTTTACCCGTATGATGTATAACACACGAACCTAAGCTAAGTGCTAGCTGATCAAATTGATGCCGATACCTCGCTGGACCAAGAACCATAACTTCAGTCTTATCAGAATTTAAAAGTAGGAAGTTACTAGACATACAACTTCTTACTGATACAAGGCAATCTTCCAAAGGTTTTATGTGAATGAGATTACCAGCAGTTATTGACAAGCACAATAACTTAACCGGATCACGGATAAGTTGAGCCAGGATAACCAGGAAATCCCGGCTTAATCCCTTATCCACCTTTCGTGCAATAGGCCCCAGGGGGCTCACGTACAAAGACTTGTGTGGATTTCCTACTAAAACATGGCGTATGCCAAAACCTAGAAACTGGCGTCAACACAAAAATATTCAGATGTATCAAAGTGTACGTAAGCATGGATCCACGCACGTTCCATTTGTACATCCCATTGAATGTGGAACCAAACTCCTCCCTGGCCACACCCCATTTAAATATGCAATCTTATGTAAATAGGCCCTTTGAGCAGGGATTCCCCACGACATCACATCAGACAACATGAACACAGAAAAGAAATTATACTACAAATGACTGGAAATGACGTGGAGACACGCAGGGACGGTTTATTCGGTACGCTGTTAAACAGATTAATCATGAAAATGGCAAAATGTTTGTGGGAACTATGGAGCATGTATGTGTGAGGCTGACACGCAAAACAGCGCGCACAGACTGAAGTTAAAAAGGTGAGGTGTGGCTCCGACGACAGTGTGACGTTTACAATTTACACACGTTTATTAACAAATACTGAACACAGGAAGCCTGGTAAGAAGCTCTGCAGCTCACCATTAAGCAAAAATAAAAAAAGACATTAATAATAATAATCAAAACATATCTGAATGCGCACATGCCCAAATGTGGCCGCACTGGTTTACGTTTGGATAAATTACACAAATAAACTATTTACACAGCAAACAGCTACTTAATTACCCCTTGTGGGATTAATAAAGTTGTTTGATTGATTGAGCAGCTGCCATCGGGCACTGTGCCAAAAACCAGCCTGACGCGCATTTGCGCATCACATATGATGTGAACATGTGTGCAGTCAATAGCTCCGATTACATGGAAACCGGCTCTTGCTGCAAATGGCGATTTGGAATGGGATGTATCTAGAGGAGATTCGGATGATTGTGTTCCACACTGCTGGCATCGCTCGGCTCAAGATTGACTGTCACACTCCTGACTGATCGGCCAGCTCACGGTGAAATGCCCCTGCTCACGGTGAAATGCCCCTGTTCCCAGGAAGCCCAGCGTGGTCAGCACCTGTGTGGACACAGACACCCACCTGGCTCCTCGCCGTATTGTGTTCTGCGTGCAACTCCAGTAACAGTGGCCTTGGTAATCGAAATCGGTTTATGAGCCAATTATTGTCATTTGCAAGTAAATCCTTGCATTCCCTGAGTACACGCTCACGTCAGACTGCACCATTTGCAAGGTCATCTGACGTTAAGGCAGCAACTGTTAGTGCCATATTACCAATCACTTTGCGCATGCTTTTATATCCATCCATATAATTGCAAACACGTGAGTGTGTTAAATGTTCATCGCTGTGTCGCTGATGTGCACATCACTCTGATGACTTCTTGTTTTCACACTATTAATGGTTCCCAGCATCACCTTTACATGTCCGCAGTGGAACAATAGCCGTAGAAACGTGTGTACTCCAGGCAGGACTTGAGTGACGCACCACACATTTCCATGGTCATTTCACTTTTGATACATCTGAACGTTGGCATGGAGACGGACATACACCAGGTTTTTGTGCATAAGCACGCTTTGTACATGAGGCCCCAGGTCTCTTTCTTTTGACATTATGGACCTGAGTTCATGTTTTCACCCTGGCTTTGATAAGTCACACCTGGAACCTGCAGTATACTGCTCAAGAGTTATAAAAATATTTTATTGTTGATAATAAATGTGCTCAGTTCTGAGTTAAAGGTACGAACCTGAAGGAAAGTGCTGAAATCAGCAGCACTTATACTTAGTATGTAAACAAGAGGTGTACAAGGTAAACCATGTCCTATTCTCCTTGGACGTACGTCAGAAAGGGCATCCGGTGTAAAATTTGTGCCAAATCAACATGCAGATCCATACTGGATGTGCTGATGTGAGCCCACACAAAAGACAGAAGCCAAAAGGAATGAGAAATTAATTTGCATTGTACAAGTTTGCTTTAACTTCTATATATTAAAAGCCAAGTGGCCTCTGTGTGTGTGTATACATGCATGCGTGTGTATGACTTCAAACACGGAGAAACTGGGGAGAGCTGACATTTGTCGTTTTGTATGTTTTTGTATTTTGGGTCAAGGATGAACGCCGCGAAAATGGAAAGTTGACAGGACTAATATTTTTGAAGATATTAGTGATATTACGTAACAACAGTGAACAATTGACGTTGATATCACCATTAATCAGTTCCTGGTATCCAGACAAGCTCTGAACAAAGGAAATATCTCAACCTTGCCAGTTTTAAAACATGACATCAACTAAATGTGCCAAATAATAAATACAATTATTCACAAAAATTTCTCATTTTAATTTCCTGCACTTTCAGTTAAAATCATGATAGAAACTTTGCATAATTTATTACCCCCCTTGAAAAATGAACCCGTGGATCCCCATGGGCAATGCGCAAGTTGAGATTTAAGAAGATAACTTAAAAATGTTCTTATAATGAAATCTGAATATTTAGATTTTGATTTGATGTGATTAAAATATAATAAATTTCCCAAGAATCTGTAAACATTTGCATAAAACAGTAAAGCCCCCATCACACATAGCAAGAATGTGCAGGAACCAGCCCGACACAGCAAATATTGCTATAATCGAATGCAGTCAGGAGGAAAAGAGGCGTGGCCAGCAGTGTCAGAATGCATCCAGATTACCTCGTCCACACCTGCACAATGGAATCCAAAGTGCATGTAGACAACAGGTAGACTGCTGTCAGATGCCCATGAAAGGCGCTGCAGACTGTCTGATGTCCAAACGTCTGGATGGCAAACACGGGACTGGAGTGGGAGGGAGTGCTGTGTTCCTCCCTTTGCACAGTCCCTGCCGCTACTGAACACCGGAGTACAACCAATGTATGGACCGGACTCACACCATATGTGTCAAAGCCGTCATGGTGCGGTCACTCACTCTGTCATGCAATCACACCTGTGCACTTCCCAGCGCTACTGACCTCATGTGCATGTGTGCGCAGAGCAGAGGTGCTGGACTGATGACGTGATCGCTGGGTGTGTGTGTTCACATCGGCTGAATGAGCAGCTATGTGTGTGTGAACCACTGCCAGCTACTGGACACTGCTGGCAGTGGGCCATGCTGTCTCATGCATCAGACAGGAAACTTTAATTTTTTTTGTGTTTTGGCTGACTTCAGCAGCACAACACAAATCTGGACACCCTGCGATGGTTGGATTATCACATGGGATTTATTTTTGTGTGGTTGATTCCAGCACACAGCAGCCAGGCGAGAGGATTTTAACCACAGGCTGTGGTCCAGCACCACGTCCATGTCTGCGCTGTGAAACACTCCTGGACTGTTGTTGGAGGTGAGATTCATGTTTATTAATGCTGTCACGGCCTGGCACAACAGTTCCTTTGCACTCTAGGGGGTGGGGGGTAGAGACATTGGAGGTGTACATCATTATACGTGGCACGTGCAGGTCATATCGGCAGTCTCTGTCATGCCAGATCCATCTCGAGGTTCACTCATACGCGCTCAAATCATTTCGGATCCTCTTTTGCTGCCATCTGAATGTGTAAATTGCGGTTAGATGGTGCTCAGATTGCACATGGACCGCCATCTGATAGGTATCCCATCTCGCCAGCGCCTGGAGGGTTTTGAACATGTGCATCACACTTGGGACCACCGGCCGATTTTGACCAGCGGTGTGGACTCTCACAGACGTCTGTCAGAACATTTTCAAACTGCAGCTGGACACTTTTCAGATGTGGGCCAAATCGTCATTGTGATGCCATTCGGCCTCATTCTGGCTATGTGTGATGGGGGTATTAGTTAGTATCAATACATACACTCTATATGGGCATGAATGTCACAGTAATTTTGGGCTTTGAGGTCTTTGAACTGTTCCTTTGCCTGGCTGGAATGACTGCACAGCATCCATCATTAATGACTTTAAAAAACAAGAATTTGTGAACAAATTTGAATTTATTTTGGATCTTCTCTAATCCACACTGAGTCAAAATTATACATACGGGCTCAATTTTATACATAAGTTTACTTAAATCTTTTAGTGAAGTTTGGTTCTACAATGTCTTTTAGCGTGACAGCTCAAGGCCTGTAAACCCCTCCTTAGTGATCATTGACTACAACTGGAAGTTTCTCTTCACCACCATAGATAGAACATTTGACAGCACTCACTGGACTGACCAATACTCAGAACAATGGGAAAGGTCAAGTAACTCAGTGAAGATCTAAGGAGAATTGTAGATTTACACAAATTCAGAAAGTCTCTTGGAACCATTTCTAAACAACTATGTACAGATTCCAAGATCGTCAGTACAAACAGTTGCATGTAAGTATGTTAGATAGATGTGTCACCATTTTGTCTAGGTCTGGAAAAAGAGTTTTCCTCAGATAAAAGGAAATTGGTTAGGATTTTCAGGAACAACCCAGGAACCACCATGATTCAGGCCTGCCAAGAACTGGAAACTGCTAGAACAATGTCACTGTCCACAGTGACGCAAATTTTACACTGTCATGGACTGAGAGGGTGCAGATCAAGAAAGAATCAATCAATCAATCAATTTTTTTTTTATATAGCGCCAAATCACAACAAACAGTTGCCCCAAGGCGCTTTATATTGTAAGGCAAGGCCATACAATAATTATGTAAAACCCCAACAGTCAAAACGACCCCCTGTGAGCAAGCACTTGGCTACTGTGGGAAGGAAAAACTCCCTTTTAACAGGAAGAAACCTCCAGCAGAACCAGGCTCAGGGAGGGGCAGTCTTCTGCTGGGACTGGTTGGGGCTGAGGGAGAGAACCAGGAAAAAGACATGCTGTGGAGGGGAGCAGAGATCGATCACTAATGATTAAATGCAGAGTGGTGCATACAGAGCAAAAAGAGAAAGAAACAGTGCATCATGGGAACCCCCCAGCAGTCTACGTCTATAGCAGCATAACTAAGGGATGGTTCAGGGTCACCTGATCCAGCCCTAACTATAAGCTTTAGCAAAAAGGAAAGTTTTAAGCCTAATCTTAAAAGTAGAGAGGGTGTCTGTCTCCCTGATCTGAATTGGGAGCTGGTTCCACAGGAGAGGAGCCTGAAAGCTGAAGGCTCTGCCTCCCATTCTATTCTTACAAACCCTAGGAACTACAAGTAAGCCTGCAGTCTGAGAGCGAAGCGCTCTATTGGGGTGATATGGTACTACGAGGTCCCTAAGATAAGATGGGACCTGATTATTCAAAACCTTATAAGTAAGAAGAAGAATTTTAAATTCTATTCTAGAATTAACAGGAAGCCAATGAAGAGAGGCCAATATGGGTGAGATATGCTCTCTCCTTCTAGTCCCCAGCTCCAAAATCAACACATTCAAGCCAGACTGAAATTTGCAGCTACCAACATGGATATGCCAAATGGATTCTGGAGAAACATTTTATGGTCTGTCAGGACAAAGACTGAGCTATTTGCCCACAATGACAAAAAGTATGTTTGGAGGAGTAAAAATGTGGGTTTCAAACCTAAGAATACTGTACCAACTGTCAAGTATGATGGTGGTAGCATCATGCTCTGAGGCTGTTTTGCTGTCGGTGTTACTGGTGTATTGCACAAAGTGGATGGAATAATGAAAGAGAAGGACTCCCTCCAAAAGCTTTGTCACCTCAAATCAACAACTAGACAGTCAAAACTTCACCACAATTGGGTGTTCCAACAAGACAGTGATCCCAAACACACATAAAAACTGATTGTGGGTTGGATAAAGCAACTTAACATTAAGCTTCTGGAGTGGCCTTCCCAAAGAACATGGACTTCAACCCCATTGAAAATTTGTGGACTACGCTTAAAGGTTGGGTCCGTGCCAGGAAACCAACCAATTTAAATTAACGCTACCAATTCTGCCAAGAAGAGTAAACAAATATCTAGTCAGGTTTATGCCAGAAGCTTGTTGATGGTTACCAAAACAGCCTTTTAACCAAATATTAGTGGAGGTGTATGTTTATATTTGAGCACAGATTCCCAGGAAAGCTACATCTTCTAGTATATTTCAGTTTATACAGTAAATGTTTGAGTTTGTAAGAAAAATGCAGACACTACTATTTTTTGAACAGATTAACATTCCTGTTTCTTCACTTTCTGTAAAGTAATAAATTTGATACATTTTTCTTCATGTTTTGATTCGGAATAGAATGTGCACTGTTCACAATGCATCTGAATGTAAGGAAATAAAAGCTATTATAAGAATTTTGAGCTTTACTTACTTTTTGAAAACACTGCTATATTGTGAACACAACTTTATAATTTTGACCCTGTGTGTATGAGAAAATATAGAGTTATTAATGATGTCTGCTGTGCAATCATTCTATCCTGGAAGAGCAGTTGAAAGACATCATTAAAAGCCCAAAACTACAATGGCATTCATTCCCATGATAAGTGTATGTAAACGTCAGACCACAACTGTATCTTACTATTTTGTGTTTGTAGACCAAAAAGAAAACAAGAAAAAAACCCACCAAAATATAAAAAATACCAAAATACAGAGAAATCAATATGTACAGTGGAGTTAGCTAACTAGCCAATTCAGCTAACGTAGCGTAGCTAAGATACACTCCAAATGAAAAACACCTTTATCTGTCTTAAGGCCTTTACAGTCAACATTTCACACTTGCATCTAGGAAGTTCTTAATCTACTGAATGACACGGAGTGCTTACAAACACCGTCTTTTATAAAATGTCCTTTTAGAATTCGTACAGACAGTTGTACACGGTGTTAGCTTACCATGCAGCGCGGACACAACCACTCCCCGTTGGGTATTTCGGGTAGAGGGGGGTTGAGGCAGTGGATGTGGTAAGAAGAGGGGCAGGTGTCACAACACAGCAGCTCTCCTCCATCTTTACACACTCTACAAAACTCCATGTGGTCGTCCTCTTCCTCCCCTGCTGCTTCCTCCTCATCCTCCTCCTCGTCTTTGGCCTCCCACTGGATCCCTTCTTTCTCCTGAGAGACACAGTTTAACATGGTTAGGAAGGTGGCAGAGGGTAAACCATGCTAAATCAAGGCTGTATTCTTCGAGACTGCATGACCTACACATCTGTATGTCAGGTTTTATGTTACCTCCTCCATCCCATCACTACCCGTTGGTCCCTGTCCAACCCTAAGAACAAGCTCCGTCCCTGCCTTCTTCCAATGGCAGGATCTGAACTCCTCAAACCACAGTTCTGCCACAATGGGGACCACTGCCACAGGCTAACAATCTGTACATTATCTTAGTCTTAATTACATAATCTTAATTATCTTAATCTTTTATGTTATCTTGCCTCTTGACTCTTTCTGGGAGACATACAAGCAAGTCCTATCCGGCCCCTGAGGCTCATCAGGCAGGTGCTTACCCTTAGATACCGCAATGTGAAGTATGTGAGAGTCTACGACTTCCCTTGGATGGGATGCTAGTTTAACACAGGTTACTTTCCCAACCAAGGCTGGTACCCAATTACAGCAAGGTGGAGTGAGACAATGTTTGTCCAAGGACACAGACAGGTAGGATATAGCACAGGTCTGGAATTGAACCCCAGTCTAAATATTGGTAGTCCAACTCCTATACAGCAGGTGTTGGGTTTACTTTAGATATCACTTTATTTGCAAGAGACACATTCCTACTGGCTGTAAAACATGGATCATCAGAGCTGCTCCTGGTTTTCCATGTGAACTTGTTATGTAGAAACAAAGCAGATTCTTTACCAGCTCTTGACTGGCTGAGCACACCTGAATTCATTAATTTGCAGTGGGTGGACCAGGGAGAGTTGGAAAAGATGCAGGGCAAGTGATCTCCAGGAGCAGGGTTGGTGACCCCTATTCAAACAGAACTCTTTGTCAGCAACTGAAGCATTATCTTCGTAATGGCCAACTACTAAGTAAGTCAACCCCAAGTTAGATCTCAGCCACTACTGAGACTAGAGAGCTGATGTTATGACTTTCAGCAACCCCAATTTAATATTTGATCCAATGGCACACTTTTTCTTTCTGAAAAAGAGTATACACACACTAGGCTTCACCTGTGACCCCAATGAAACCACCGCTTGCTGTAGCTCGGTAAGCAATGAGGCTACAAAGCAGATATTAGATTTAAATTACTCAGTGATCCCAAGTTCCCATTTGATCGTGTTCCTAAAATGACTGCTGCAAATATCTATCTTAATCTCTTCTCAAAATGAAACGGGCCCACACTTTATCACAGTGACTACTGACGGTAGAGAGCAGATTATGGGTTAAATTACTCAGTGACCCCAAGTTACCATTCAATCCAAGTAAAAAGTATTCCTGAAAGTGACTGTAAATATCTGTTTTCACCTTTACAGCTAATAAAATCACCCACCATTTATCTCAGTAACCGCTGAGTGTAGAGAACAGATTATGGGTTTAAATCACTCAGTGACCCCAAGTTACCATTTGATCCAAGAGAACAGCATTGTTTAAAATACTCCAACAATGTTTTGAGCTTTGCCTCTAATAAAATGCACTTGATCACAGCAACCACTGGATGTTGAGAGCGGATTATGCGTTTAAATTACTCAGCGACCCCAAGTTACCATTTCAGGTAAGAGAACAGTATTCCTGAAAATATCTGCAAACATCTGATTTTACCTTTCCTCTAATAAAATTGCCCTGCACTAGGGCTGCAACAAACGATTATTTGGATCATCGATGAATCTGATGGGGTTTCGACACGATTAATCAATTAATCGGATTAGCGGGGAATTTTTTTAAAAATGTGCCAGGGAAACAATTTTTCTCTCCTTCCATCACTTTATTTAACAACAGAACATTATTTGAAAACTTAAAATACTTGAAAATCAACAAATCGTCAGATGTCCCTTGGCTGTTGCAATATAAAATAATAAAGAATAAAACAGTTTATAATAAAGAAAAAATAATTATTTCAAATGGCATTGCTTTATCAAAGTGCTGAGTTGCCATAAAACAACATTGAAACATATAAATGTTATAAAATATATGGTGAAAAAAGAGATATTTTTGTTGCTGCAAATGAACAATTAGCATAACCAGTTAACCATAAAACCTAAATCAAAAACTGTAGCCTGACTCATTATATGTGCAACATTCTCTGTATAACTTGTAAACTATGTGGTCATTTCACAATGACACATGTGACTCATGACTCTTTCTCTAAAATTGTATCGTAGCATTATTAGTTATTATTACTATCATTATTGTTGCTATTATTATTAATATATAAATAAAAATAAATTTAAAAATATTATAATTTGTAATACATTTGACTCTTTTACGACACAAACGCTGAGCCATTAATTATTATACAGAAAACAAATGCACAAACATGCTGAAATGCCAGCAGCTTAATGCTAACTTTAACACTGGAAAGGCCATAGACATGCTAACGCGTTAGCATCGGCATTAGCATAAAATACATCTATCAACTGTTTCAGAAGACCATAACAGGTCAGTTTAACATAAAAAAGGTAAATATTCCTCAGACATATGCTCTTTGGGGTTTTAGTGTGGAAAATTAAGATAAAGCGAAATAAAACAAATGAAACCAATGAAGCAGCAGCTCGAAGCACTCCTTCATTGGTTCAAGATTCAAAGCAAAGCTCGGTTGATTATATGGAAGAAACGAAACATTTGCAGTAAAACAAAGTGGTATTTAGCAACTAATCAATGACTAAATTAGTTGACAACTATTTTAATAATCGATTTTAATCGATTAACTCGATTAGTTGTTTCAGCGCTACCCTGCACTTTATCTCACCAACCACTGAGGGCAGAGAGCAGATTATGGGTTTAAATTACCAAGTGACCCAAAGTTTCTCTTTGACACCCTTTTTTCATGAAAATGAACAGAACGTTTTGACCTTTGATGCAAATCAATGTATTTTAGCAACAAGTCTGAAAAATTATTCCATTGAAGAGGTAACCATGTGATAACACAAAGGGATACGCTTTTCTATCACGGGAATAATCGGGCAGAAAAATTTAGACAATATAACCAGCTTGGGGTGTTTTGAACTTCAGCTTGTTGTGATAAAAAAAAACTTGGTGCACTTCAAGGTGTTCATAGAAAATGTTCTCGTATTGTTTTAGGACCATGGTATCACACAGCTCTGAGTAACGCACTCACACAGTGTGGACAGCTCCATTTGCCCTCGGGGGCCTTTTCCAGCTCGGGGTCCAGGCAGACCAGGTGGTAGGCTCTGGGGCAGGTGTCACACAGGATGATCTCACCGCCCTGCTGGCACACCTCACAGTAGTCCTGGTGGTCTGTCTCATAGCCGTCACCGTTCTCTTCTGGGGAAGGGAAACACGTGTGGATATGTAAAAGGAAACTGCTGTTGTCTTCAGAAAACATCCAAATAAACAAACAAAAGCTTATAAAAATACATACTGCCACTTCCTTGTTATCCGTAATGTAATGACAGTGCAGTTATGAGAGGCTTCAAAGAGAGCTGGGAGGGAAAGAGACACCACAGAGCACGCTGAATTCAGAGAGTAAACATACTTTTTCTTTTTTTCCGCCCACGTCGGGCCTTTTTCTTGATGGCAGCCCCTGAGGTATCAGAAAGAACAGAAGCACTGTGGATGCTGATGTCATCAAAGTCTGACTCCTCCAGGAAGTCCTCCTCACTCTGGAAGAACATGCGTACAAATAAAAACTATGGCGCTCTGAGCCCAACAAAGAACTGCAATAAAGTGACTTTCTCTCAGAAACCACAACAGTCTGTGATCGCAATAATTTCTAAAAACGACCCGGCCCATAAATAATTGGACATTGACAAAGTTGTCACTGCAAAATATCTCACATTTAAAGGTACTGACACCAAGTCAAGTCGTGGAGCTGCACGTCACTGAATCTACCACACTGTGTAACCACCGCGGGTCCTGGATGGCAACCACCCAAGCAGACAGCCGATCCATTCCCAGTTCTCAAAAGTAACCATCATAGACTGAGTAAATAAAATGGACAAAGCCAGCATGATGTCATCTATGGGTTTTCTAGAGAAACAGTTGATATAAAGCGCGTATAAGAGGTGGAGCAAGGGTTGCTATGTTGTCTGACAGAAGAAGCTTGAACACACCCCTACTTTTGACTACAAACCAGCTAAGCTAACAGGCTATCCTGGGTTTGGGTGTTCATTACATCATATTTATTGGGACTGGGTTCTCATACGTTTGCTTTGATGTGAGCTTTAAAAGTTATGAGCCGCTTATTTTCTTATTAATCTTGCATTAATGGGATTTAACGGATGAAGCAACCAGTAACTGCTAAAAGTGCTAACTCCATTAGCATACAACATAAAATAAGATAAGAGTTTCAAACATCACGAGTATTGCAGCAGGGACGTCTTAGATCATCCGTTAAGACAATGCAACCACACAGCAAGCCATATTATTCCAGGTATTTGTTATAAAATGCTCAAAAAGACAGAGCTAGCCCTCCACAAAGAGCTAGCAGCCACTGCTAGCGGACTCTGAGTTTTTGATGCTATGCCTTGGCTCAGCCACTGTCACTCAAAGCGTAACTTTATATCTTAGAAATGTCTCATATCAGGCTGTAAACATATCTGTTTTGCTCTAAAGTTGGACATTTTAACATGGACTTGAAAGGGAACCTGATTCCTTTTGGAGCCAGCCTCAAGTGGCCAGTTAAGGAACTGCAACTTTTAGTTCTTCCAGTAGAGCTTCATCTGAGCCCATTGAAGCTTGCTGCTTGGCTGAAACCAATTAACAGCTGGATGGGCTGGATCACTGCAAATGAATGGTCCCATTACCTGTCTGTGAAGGATGCAAACAGGTAGTGTGACCAAGAATCGAACCCATATTGGTAGCCCAACTCCCATCCCACAGAGTTACCTGCTTTGCACATACAAAGTCAAGTGGAAACACACAAAAAAAGGCTCCAATTTCAAAAACACATTTCATCCATCATAGATGTTAATCCCCTCAAATCAAACCTGAGCATCTGTATTTTGAGCTCATGTTTATTGTGTGATTTCAACTGCAAAGTGTCCTGAAAAATGGCTGGTTTTGTCAATGTCCAAATATTTACGGACCCAACGCTGGCAGAGAAACTCAAAAGAAAGTGCTTTAAAAAACAAATGACACACCGAGGATGCTTTTTTTTTCTTCCCACTTTGGCCTGACTTTGATTTGGTCTTCTTGGGCTTGGGTTTCTTCTTCGCCTCCTTCACAGTTTTGCTCTTCTTTCGAACTCCGGGTCCTGAGGGGATAGACGCCCATGTGAAAATCTCACTGTTACTTCAAACAAAGAACATAAAAAACACGCAGCCTGACACGATGCTTACCCTTTCCTTCTTTGGTTTTGGCTTTTTTGATTGGCCCCAGCTGAGCACTCGACTGGCTGCCGCTGACAGACGTTGGCTGAGCCACAGTAACCGTCTCCACGGCGGCAGCCACAGCAGCGGCAACAGCGGTGGCAGATGCGCCTTTGAACGGGTTGTTGGCACTGAACTCACGCCACTTGGCCCCTAACACTGTCATCATCTTTGACATGGGGATCTTCGGATTTTTCTTGGCAATAAGAGGCCTGAGTAAAGCCAGAGAGGAGACAGAAACAGCTACTTTATTACGTCGCACTCCGTTTATAGTTCCCCCAGCACGGGAAGGAAGTGGATCTTGATTTGTTGATGCCGCACTGCCCCTTAAGTTTTGTTCTCCCTGCTTAGCTGTGCAGTGTGTCATGTTTGTGATTTGTCAGCCAACAGCTTGAGGTTTCGCACGCCGGCCTGTGAAAGACAGAAGGTCAGACCTCTAAGTCCCAGAGCCTCCCGGCTGTCACGGACATCTAGTATGCAGCTGAGTGCTCACAGGAGGCGCGGTAGGAGCTCGCGCTCCACTTTGCCGGCGCTGAGGCTGAGCTGAGCCAGGCAGCCCCAGGTGAGCCCAATGCTTCACACCAACTGCCTTCTAGCTCAAACACAGAGAGTAGTGTTTGCTCGTCTCGCTGTGGAGTTTTTGCTGAGAGTCTCTCAATGAGGCATTCCAACAAACCACACAAAACACAACAACAACCCCACCAGAGGAATTTGGACCCATTTCAAAAGCACCAGGAACTTTTGCAGTACCTAAAACAAGTTGTGTCTTTTTCGGTGATCCACAGACTGGAGAGGTGGATGAAGATCTACAAAGCAGCGGTTGATGAGGAACATCAAAACTAATTGACTTTAAATGGGATCATTTTAGAAATTTTGACATAGTAATAATATTTTACAGTAAACTTAGTTTTGCCCATTTGTTTATTTAACTCCTTTACTTCTTACAGAAGTATTTTTTCTTTTCTTTTTACTGTTATTTGTGCACCTATTCCTTATTACAGACATATTTTATTTTATTGTTGTTTATGCACTAATGACACCAGCTCAAATTCCTTGTATGTGAGAACTTACTTGGCAATAAATTCAATTCTAATTCTGATATAGAGAAATCTTAATTCTTTCTTTTTTCTGAAATCGTGTTAAGAAATTAAAATGTGTAAAAGCAAATGGGGTGAATAGTTTAATAGGCAATGTAAATCTAAACATTACAGAGAAGTATTAAGTCCTAAATAGGTCCTGAGGCCTGTTGGTGCTGTTGCTATCCTCTGAACACTGTACACTGAAATAACTGATGCAATGGATGAACTCAATTCAATTACGTGCAGGATTTCCATCTAATCAATATATGTAGCCCCAACTCAAATAAAGCACATCCATGCAAGATAATTTAATTTAATTTAGTTGGGACTACATATATTTATTAAATGGAAATCCTGCCCATAACTGAATTGAAACTGACTCATTGGATTGGATTCCAGCTAATAAATATATGAAGAGTTCAGATGCAAAACCCAGTAAGTCCTTTTTTTCAAATGGAGAAAAATAGTTGAAAATGGAGATTTAAAGGAAACCCTATGTGGAAAAGCACAGACTTTCATCAATAACATGAAAACAGTTTGTTCAGATTCTTTCATATTTTGCACACTATGGTCCCATTGACAGAGAAGTACATGTTGGCCTCAACTAAAAATTTATGGTTTTGGAGATACTGGGTTTTGCATCTGAACTCTTCATATGTAGTCCCAACTCAATTAAATTACATTATCTTGCATGGATGTGCTTTATTTGAGTTGGGGTTACATATATCTATCAGATGGAAATCCTGCACATAACTGAATTGAGTTCATCCACAGAGCCATTTTTTGAGTGTAGCGTGAAGCAGATGAGAGTCCATGGCTCCCCCTGGATGGGATCCCAGTTCAATGCAGGTGCCTTCCCCAGGCTAGGCTGGTGCCCATTTACAGCTGGATGGACTGAGACAATGCAGAATCTGACCTGATCAGCATTGCAGCTCTTAATCTTGAATTTTTATTCATTTCTATCCTATTTCTTTGATGCATATAAACGCAAATTGTATTTTGCATACTTGTATGCACCATTCGAGAATGTCAAAACTGTCATTTTGTTGTGCTTGCACAATAAAAACATGTCAAGGTCTTGAATCTACAGTGACGAAGTCTCAGTTCAATTCTCCTACCTGCATATATAGGAAGAATAGACCCAGAGTGCATCATGTCCTCAACATCTGTTTTTTTAGCCGATCAACGAACTTCCAGTGCGGTCAAATGAAGCCCGTTTGCATTTGTGTTGTTTTGGACACAATGAGTGCAAAGCATGCTTGTCATTGCAGGATCTTCAACTCATCTGAGATAATGAGTAAAAGAGTTGTTTTTGTTGTTTGTGGTCACAGTGCATAAATTTTAAAATTTACTGAAATTTCTTCTAAAAAAACAAACAAAAAACCTTCAAAATCACCTTATGTGACCATTTCCACCAATTAAATCATTCTTTAAAATCAACTGAGGCAGGTTCCTGGAACTCGGCTTGCTTGGTACTCAGGATTGAGCCCCTGTGGTGGAAAAGTTTCTACTCTGTTTCTTTCTTTGGGCTTATCCTGGATTTGTCTGGGTTTGCCACAGCAAATCCAGAGTGAATTTGCACAGTGCACGGTGGCCTTGAACCGGGGACCTTCTGCTTGGTAAGCAAGAGCACTAAAAACTTGCATGACCAAAAGTGCTTGTACTATACCAAGGATAAACATTAGGCTCTTGCCTGAGGAACTGGCTGAATGCCTTATAGTTTGTGATGGTTTTATAGTCGTCCTCGGAGAAACCGTACTGAACATCTTCCAGACCCCACTCTTGCATCAACTGGCTGGATGATTTGGGTTCCTGCGATTACAAAGATCAAAAGATTAAGATGGAATTAAAACGCATACAACAAATAACTAGATATGTTCAGCCAATTTACTGAGGACCAATGATATCACAAAAAAGAAGTGATGAAATGGAACTATCTTCATCTTATGTAGTCACTGTTGATTTTAAACCATCAACAATAAATTATGGATATGCAAATTATAAAAGCAGGTTTGGCTCATCATAACATACTTATATCTTCTGTTGTAGTTATACTATATTAAGCAAAATCATTATGATGACTGATAGTACAATATAAAACAGCAAACTAGACAAGAGGATCAAAGCAAAAATGGTGAAAACTTTGTAACTGGACTTAACCTTCATGTTCCCATCATCATCGTCGTCATCATCATCTTCCTCCTCCCTCTTCTTTTTCCTGGGCTTTCTCTCTTTCTTCTCCTTTGGTTTCTTCTTCTTTTTCTTGGTGGGGCCATAGTTGCTGCTCTCGCTGCCAGAGGCAATTTCTGGACATTCCCGATTCTCCTCCACCTCTGAGGTCTCCTCCAGGTCACTGTCCACTCTTGTCACAATTCCCCCCTTGAGGTGTGTGAGTACACAGGCATAAACACACAAAAAGTCAGCAAAATGCACAACACAATACTCTGATATGATCTCTGTAGATGTGACGTGCTTAAAATTTGCTGTAATGTGGTACTGTTCCTTGCAAATCCAAATATACTGAAAATAAATAATAATGATGTACAGTGGATGGTCTAATCATGTATCATGGAAGTGCTTTTTGGGGTGTTTATGATTTACATGGTGAGTAGTCTGAACATGAGGCTCAGAATGGAAACAGGTTGTAATTAGTCTCAACTTATTATCATGGGCATGTTTTGGGTGTAACATCAGACTGTCATCTGTCATTGTCTGTAAACACAGGGTGAGCTGGAATGCCATGCATTTCCTTTTAAATGGAGGAGAAGTGAGAGGTTTTCTGGCAAGTAACTGGATCTGCTCTCTGGCACCAAAATGCAAAATGCTTATGGAACCAGGGGTCATCGCCCACAGTCCACTGAGGTGAACGACTTGCCTCATTCCTGCAACACTTACACCACCTCCATCTCCATCTACCCAATCTCCTGTTCCTGCTCACTGCCAGCTCCTTGTTAGCGTTCCTTGCCTCCAAATCCAGGAAGGAGGAAAACCATTGTTAAAATAAAGTACAAACCAGTTACGAAGGTTATGCATTTTTTCCACAGGTTTTTGATTTTATTTTATTTTATTTTATTTTGGGTTGCAATTCTGTTTCATTGTAGTTTAATGAGTGATGATGAGGCACCTTTTATGTGCAAGTAGAGCAAATGTACTTCCTGAAACCATATATGTAAGGTGTATCTGAATTTTGCACTGCAGCAGATTTAGTTTAGAGCTTGTTTATTATTATTATTATTATTATTATTATTATTATTATTATTATTATGGCACAATCACTTTCTGTAGCCTAATGATCGCAGTGCATGGGCACTAGACCTGACCACACCTCATTTAAGACCAACATGCCCAGGGGTGCACAGATGACTGCAAGTACATTTCCTAAATGTGGGTGCTAAGTGTGATAATGACAACTGTGTCAGTCAGAAACAAGCAACAACACTTGTATTACACTGCTTTGTGCCATATGTTTGACCAGTAAGTCCTATATTGGCTCTGAGGCCCGGTGGTGCCAGAGCTTATCTCTGGATTCTGTAGTGTTTGATGCAGGTTACTTCCCCAGTGGAGGCTTGTATCCATTTACAGATGGGAAAATTGAGAAAATGTAGACTGAATATCTTGTCCAAGGACACGGACAGGTAGCATGAGCAGGATTTGATCATGCAACAAGAGGTAGCATGAGTGGGATTCGAACCCATGTCTAAATATTGGGAGGTCAGCTCCTTATCCACTCAGCTAACTGCTGCTCTACGTCAAAGTGTTCTAGATCAACAAAACTGACCAATTTTATTGTGGTGTCTTCTGGTCAGCTGGAAGTTATGCCATGGGGGCTCAAGGCAGACACAGTGGTGTTATTATACACAGACTGGCATTCACATTGCCTGCATCACTATATTAACTCTGTATGTTCCACATAGTGTTTGTGCAAACCCACAACTGTAGCTGGGTTTCCATCATAGATTTAGTAATACTGTGAGAAATCTTGGAGTCATTTTTGATCAGGATATGTCATTCAAAGCGCATATTAAACAAATATGTAGGACTGCTTTTTTGCATTTACGCAATATCTCTAAAATCAGAAAGGTCTTGTCTCAGAGTGATGCTGAAAAACTAATTCATGCATTTATTTCCTCTAGGCTGGACTATTGTAATTCATTATTATCAGGTTGTCCTAAAAGTTCCCTAAAAAGCCTTCAGTTAATTCAAAATGCTGCAGCTAGAGTACTGACGGGGACTAGAAGGAGAGAGCATATCTCACCCATATTGGCCTCTCTTCATTGGCTTCCTGTTAATTCTAGAATAGAATTTAAAATTCTTCTTCTTACTTATAAGGTTTTGAATAATCAGGTCCCATCTTATCTTAGGGACCTCGTAGTACCATATCACCCCAATAGAGCGCTTCGCTCTCAGACTGCAGGCTTACTTGTAGTTCCTAGGGTTTGTAAGAGTAGAATGGGAGGCAGAGCCTTCAGCTTTCAGGCTCCTCTCCTGTGGAACCAGCTCCCAATTCAGATCAGGGAGACAGACACCCTCTCTACTTTTAAGATTAGGCTTAAAACTTTCCTTTTTGCTAAAGCTTATAGTTAGGGCTGGATCAGGTGACCCTGAACCATCCCTTAGTTATGCTGCTATAGACGTAGACTGCTGGGGAGTTCCCATGATGCACTGTTTCTTTCTCTTTTTGCTCTGTATGCACCACTCTGCATTTAATCATTAGTGATCGATCTCTGCTCCCCTCCACAGCATGTCTTTTTCCTGGTTCTCTCCCTCAGCCCCAACTAGTCCCAGCAGAAGACTGCCCCTCCCTGAGCCTGGTTCTGCTGGAGGTTTCTTCCTGTTAAAAGGGAGTTTTTCCTTCCCACTGTAGCCAAGTGCTTGCTCACAGGGGGTCGTTTTGACCGTTGGGGTTTTACATAATTATTGTATGGCCTTGCCTTGCAATATAAAGTGCCTTGGGGCAACTGTTTGTTGTGATTTGGCGCTATATAAAAAAATTGATTGATTGATTGATTGATTGATTTGCACAAAAAAGTAAGGTCCTCTGGTTTCTCAGGTGGATCTGCATGAAACTTTGGCACCAGTTTTACACCGGATGCCCTTCGTGAAACAACTCCACATTACATGGAGAATAGGCAGTGGTGGCCTTGAACATGGACCCTTTGGCAGTGGAAATAAGTGCACTTAAACACTTGGCCACCAACCCACCTACAGATCTGCACAAAAGTAATATTTGCAGAATGTTGATAGTAATAGAAACATGCAACCACAATTGTACACATAATGAAAAATGCCAATATCATATGTGGTACCAAAACCATACGTGGTACAAATATACATATTTTTCTTGTTGAATTATAAAGCTTGCTTAGTATACTGTAGATGCATATTTAGTTCACTCAGCCACACGGGATGTGCAGCCAGTATATTCTGAGTGCCGGTCCCAAGCCCAGATAAATGAAGAATGAATGAATGAATGGGTGAAGAAGAAAAAGAGGAGAACATGTCCAGAGAGAGCAGGAGAAGAGAAAAACTATAAAGGTAGAAGTTAGAGTCGGGACTTTGAATGTTGGCAGTATGACGAGTAAAGGGAGAGAGCTGGTTGATATGATGGAGAGGAGAAAGGTAGACATTTTGTGTGTGCAACAGACCAACTGGAATGGACGTAAGAGCAGGAGCATAGGTGGTGGGTTCAAGTTGTTGTATCATGGTGTAGACAGGAAGAGAAATAGTGCTGGGGTAATTTTAAAGGAACAGTATGTTAAGAGTGTGTTGGAGCTTAAGCGAGCGTACAACAGGTTGATAAGTGTGAACTTGGAAATTGAAGGGGTGACACTGAATATCATCTGTGCATATGCCCTACAGGTAGGTTGCAAAATGAAGGAAAAAAAATTCTGGAGTGAGTTAGTTGAGGTGGTGGAGAATGTGCCCCAAGCATGAAATAGTGGTAAAGGAGCGGACTTAAATAGTAATGTGCTGACAAGTGAGGAGAGTGTGTTGAAAAGGTGGAAGGAATATTTTGAGGAGCTGATAAATGAAGAAAATGATAGCGAGAAAAGGTTGGATGATGTGGAGAGAGTGGTCTAGATGACATTCCAGTGGAGGCATGGAAACATCTACGAGAGATGGCAGTGGAGTTTCTAACCATTGTTTAATAAAATCTTGGAAAGTGAGAGAATGCTTGGGGAGTGGAGATTAGTGTTACAAACAAGGGTGATATGTAGAGCTGCAGTAACTACAGAGACATAAAGTTGATCAGCCACAGCATGAAGTTATGGGAAAGAATACAATGTTTGGACTGAGAATACTGATGAAGTATTGAGAAGGCCAGAAGGAGTTACATTGTGTGTTTGTGGATTTCGCAAAAGCTTATGACAGGGTACCAAGAGAAGAGCTGTGGTGTTGTATGAGGAAATATGGAGTGATAGTGAAGTATGTGAGGGCAGTGAAAGACATGTACAAGGATAACCTGACAGCAGTGAGATGCGCAGTAGGAATGACAGACATGTTCAAGGTAGAGGTGGGATTACACCAAGGATCAGCTCTGAGTCCTTTCTTGTTTGCAATAATGATGGACAGGTTGATGAATGAGATCAGACAGGAGTCTCTGATCTCATTATGATGTCACTATGATGTTTGCAGATGACATTGTGATCTGTAGTGAGAGCAGAGAGCAGGTTGAGTCTAGCCTGGAAAGATGGAGATGTGCTCTGGGGAGCAGGGGAATGAAAGTTATAGGAGCAAGATTGAAAACATGTATGTGAATGAGAAGAAGCCCAGTGGAATAGTGTGGTTACAAGGAGTAGAAGTGGTGAAAGTAGATGAGTTTAAATACTTGGGGTCAACTGTCCAAAGTAATGGAAAGTGTGACAGATTTAAGATTCAAGATTCAGGATTCAAACAATTTTACATATCACACCCGATATACCTCAGACAAAAGTACAGCAATTAATCCACAATTATTACTAGTTAAATGTAATAATGGCACACATCAGAATTAAAACAACTGCACATATACATTTGATTGATTATGTACGCTAAGCTTTGAAACAGTCCGTCATCTGAATTGAGGCGATGCCAGTGTGGGTTGCAGCAGCTTTCATGCCGCGGAACTGAGGCAGAAGAATATAGAGGCGAAGAAGAGAGTGCAGGCAGGGTGGAGTGGGTGGAGAAAGGTGGCAGGAGTGATTTGTGACCAAAGAATATCTGCAATAGTGAAGGGGAAAGTTTACAAGACAGTAGTGAGACCAGCTATGTTGTACAGCTTAGAGATGGTGGCACTAACAAAAAGACAGGAGGCAGAGCTGGACGTGGCAGAGCTGAAGATGTTGAGATTCTCTTTGGGAGTGACAAGAATGGACAAGATTAGGAATGAACATATCAGAAGGACAGCTCAGGTGGGACAGTTTGGAGACCAAGTCAGAGAGGCGAGATTGAGATGGTTTGGACATGTGCAGAGGAGGGACCCAGGGTATATAGGGAGAAGGATGCTGAGGATGGAACCACCAGACAGGAGGAGAAGAGGGAGGCCAAAGAGGAGGTTTATGGATGTGCTGAGGGAGGACATGCAGGTGGTTGGTGTGACAGAGGAAGGTTCAGAGGACAGGGTGAGATGGAAATGATTGATCTGCTGTGGTGAACCCTAATGGGAACAGCCGAAAGAAGAAGAAAGTATTTAGTTAACTGGTAACTAAGAAAACATTAACATATGTCAAAATAAACACACACTCACACTCACTCAAAATCATCTTCAACCACTTAGTCCAATTAAGGGGGGGCTGGAGCCTATCCCAGCAGTCATAGAGCGCAAGGCGGGGTACACTCAGGACAGGACGCCAGTCTGTCACAGGGCCACAAACAGACAAACAAACACATTCACACCCACTCGCACAACTATGGACAATTTAAAGATTCCAATCCACCAAAGTCGCATGTCTTTGGATGTGGGAGGAAACCGGAGCACCCGGAGGAAACCCATGCAAGCACGGGAAGAACATGCAAACTCCACACAGAAAGGCCACAGGTGGGAATTGAACCCATGACCTTCTCGCTGTGAGGCAACAGTGCTAACCACTAAGTCACCGTGCTGGTCAAAAAAAAAAAAACTTCCTTTCAATCATCAGCTAAAAATGCATAAAATGTAATTTTAGAAAAATCCAAATACATTTTCCTTAATGAGAAAGTCTCTGACATGATATCAAAAGCACCCCCCACCTCCAAACTTTAATTAGGTGGAATCTTTGTTTGAATCTGCCGTTAGTACTTCAAACAACACATTTGTGTGACAGAAATAATTATGATGGACTCATCAAAACCAGACACAGCTGTGTGTAAGGTTTGAAATTTACTACTGATGCAAAATAAATAAATAAATAAAGGAGCTGTCATATTTAAATAAATAAGATCTGTCTCCAGTTAAGACAGAATTTCAAGTCTTGAAAAATTCAAATATGAAAGTCAAAGATAGGTTAAATGAACGTGGCACTGCTTCTGCCAAGGCTTGAGGATTAGCACTCGCAGAGAGGCCACCCACACTTAAAAAAACGCATCCGCTGCCATGCCACTGCAAAGCAATGTGCATAAAAGCTTTTACGCCATGGCATTTGCATCAATTAAATTACATCATTCCAAAGTGGCTCTGCTCCGTTCCGCAAACAATTCCGACTTATATAAATTATATATCAACTGCAGTGGGTTGACTTGACGCTTATGTTCACCTTCAGCACAAAGTAAACCAAGAAAGACCTCAACGCTGTCGGCTGTGCAGCTAGTCACAGCGCAGAGCTGCAAGCCGCCTGTTTCATATCAGACATCTGGACGCCTGTACGGATTAAACAGTGAACAGGTGTTGTTTGTGTGAACAACAGCGCCACATCTGAACAAATTCACTGGTGCATGTTCATGACCGTACATGCACGAGTGAGTGAGTGAGAAACAAAGAGGCCGGGATCTGGTGTTCGTCTTGTCACTTAATGACTTGTGTGCAGTTTACAGTGTTTATGTGTGTGTGTGTGTGTTTGCATATCCATTTGTTTGGTGTGTAAAGACCTAGTTTGTGCCTGCAGCTTTTTGGACAGTGTGCATGATTCAGTGCATGTGTAGTGTGTGTGTCTGTGTGTGTGTGTGTGCACATGTTGTGGAGTAAACGAGTGCAGGTCAGCATCTCGGTCATCCCGCTGCCTGTTGCTCGGCGAGCCTGTGCGGCTCCATGGAGACACTCGCAGGCGTTTTGCTCTGTAGCGCAGTAGAAAAGCTCACGTTGCCGCAGCACCCGCCAACCCTACCAGCAGCCTGGCTGTGTTGCCATGGTGACCAAATTTGAGCAGTGTCTGGCTCTCTCTCTCTCTCTGCACATGCCTTTTCTCTCACTTTCTCTCCTTCACATCTCACCCCCCCTTATAATTTTCTCTTTCTTAACACCTCGTCTTTTTTTATTTTCCTCTCTCACTCTTTCTCTTTACCCTGCCATTCACCCCCCCACACACACCACCACCACACACACACACACACACACACACACACACACACACACACACACACACACACACACACACACACACACACACACACACACACACACACACACTGTGACAGTGGCAGCCATTGGAAAGGCGCCATCCAATCAGGCACGTTTGCATAACGAGCCTGTTATGCAGAGGCCTTGCAGAGCTGCTGCTCCAGCACCAGTCTAGACAAATCTCATTTATGCATAAGAAGGAGCAGAGAGAGAGAGAGAGAGAGAGGAAAATGTGTGGATTGGGGGATGGGAATGGGGGTGGAGATGGAGGAGGGGAGAGCACAGAAGCAGAACTACCATTGGGAGGTGAGGACAGTGGAGACGAGGTGGAACCGCACAGCAACCTCACCGTGGCCCAGAGTTCATTGCTGCACACACACAAACACACACACCACAACACCTACAAGGACACTGACATCAACAATGAGCATGCTTCTTCTTCCACAGGGAGGAAAACCAGATAAGTGCTGATAACAAAATCAAATTAGCTGCCCCCCCCACCCACCATAATGGCTCTGCCCTGGGGGGAAATTGCAGAACATGTCACAGAAAACAGCAGATAATTGAAGAAGAGGAAATTCAATAAAATTCAGTTCCACAAAT
The DNA here is from genome assembly GCF_902500255.1 of Thalassophryne amazonica. NCBI lineage: Eukaryota > Metazoa > Chordata > Actinopteri > Batrachoidiformes > Batrachoididae > Thalassophryne > Thalassophryne amazonica. Next base: position 16,624,274 of record NC_047105.1, read on the forward strand.
GTGCTCGAAGAGCAGGTAACCTCACTGGGATGAGGAGTTGGGCTACCAATATGTAGACACGAGTTTGATTCCTGGTCATGTTACCTATCTGTGGACAAGTGGACAATACACTTAACCCACACTGTCCCAGTCTATCTGAAAATGCTGTTGCACAACAAGGTGGAGTTAAGAACCCATTGTTGTCTGAGGCTCCATCCACACTGCAGGACATGATGCCAAATTTAGAATTTCGGCCTATTAGTCCAGGTCTAAGAGAAGGCACTGGTGGAGTGTGTCGCGGTATCTCCGCTTTCACCACACTACAAAACTACCTTCCATCCAGGATGGCAGCCACCAAGGCAGACAACTGGTCCATCCCCACAGATATTCCATAGGTTTCTGCCTATACCATATCTCATACTTCAGACATATTCCTTTTTATGGTTTGAAAAGGATTAGTCTACACCAGTGGTGTCCAAACTATTCCAGAAAGGGCTGAGAGGGTGCAGGTTTTCTTTGCAGCCACTGACTCCAGAAGGTGATTTCACTGATGAGCTCATCCCACCTGTTCAAAGGGATGTTAATCAGTGAAATCACCTGCTGACGTAAGTGGCTGCAACGAAAACCTGCACCCTCTCGACCCTTTCTGGAATAGTTTGGACACCACTGGTCTACACCATCTGTCATGCTTAGTTATCACATTATGGGGAAAGATATGCCATAGAATCCAGTGTTTGTCACCATTTTTGCTGTTTTAATCCCATAACATTCCATCATAGGTAGTCCAAACTCAACCTTTTTTTGGAATCCTTATGACAAATGTAAACTTTTTTTTAGTTGTCTGCATGGGTGGTTGCTTCTAGGACCTTAAAGTGGATCCAAGGTGGCACCAATGCATGCTCCCAGACTTAACATGACTTTTCAGTGTGGTCGGACCATTTTTAATTGTTGACCCGTGTCAACCTTCATTGACTCCTACTTGGCTATAGCCATCATACATTTTGTGTAGGCCATGGTACTCTCTCTCTTGGCTTGGCTTCACAAGGGAAGATTTATTAGGAAGGGTGTCTACATCGACTGCAGGACTGCTCATGGCTGACGAGGCCAATCCGGGACAGGCAGGTTCAGGTGCAGTGGCGGCATTTAAAGGTCTAATCGGGGTTTGGGTTCTCCAAGTCCTATAGTGATAGGAAAGGGGCAAAAATGGCAGCTGGAAGCTGTCACTGGAAGCTGCAGTCCCAATCCTGCATGCAGGTGGCTTAGGACTCTGGTCGCCTGGTGTTGACCCGGATGATGACACTACCACTTGGCAGCACCCTGAGTGTCCAAGCAGCCTTCTCTAGGGACAGCACTGCTTGCTCCACATGGAGAGGGACCAAGAAAAGGTGGTCTAACCAAAGCCGTGGTACACTGAGACTGGATTGCAAGTGTTGTTTCATACCCATGAGTGATACTGATTGGGTCAAATTGGCTTAGGGCTCATGGACTAATCAACCACCTGATGCAACCCTATATCTGACCAATCAATACACAGTCAGAAAGTTACTAAGTTTGGAATTTTCATCCACTTCTTCTTCTTCTTGTAACAGTGAACATGCTGGATTCTCTTTGACAACAGGATGTCACAAAGGGATGTCCCACGCTTGTCATCAGACAGGTGATGTGTGCCTCTGTGATACATCTCTACCTCAATACCAATCAATCACAAAGAAGCAAACAAACAAACAAACAAAAAAAACAACAAAAACAAAACCCTTATTTTTCCTACTGGCAGCACTGACAGGAGACTGAGATGTGCCCGCTGACAGTCTCTGTCGGAGTTGTGGTTCCTGCCTGACACCAAGTCTTGGGGAGCGATTGGATGTGAATTACAGCAGCAGCACTTCCTCAGCGGGACGTAAGTGACGGGAAAGAAAGGAAGAATGAACTCCGAGGCATCTCAGTGAAGCACAGACGGATGAAAAAGGAGAAAGGAGGAGATTCTGTGTGAGTGAGAGAGTGTGAGTTAAGAAAAACAGGAGAGTGTCAGAGGGAGTCCCCCCTCATTAACTCAGTGAGACCCAGAGCTCAGTGTTTACCGCCGGCAGCCAAAGGGCCGGGTGGCAGCAGGGCCAGCTAAGCTCCTCACGGCACTGCTGGAATCTCCAGGCAGCAGAGGGAAAATCAAAACTATATCTGTGACACCGTTACTGCCATTACCAAAACAGCCCAGAGTGGAATTTTTTTGTTTTTATTTATTTATTTATTTATTTTTGCACGTTGTTGGAAGACAAATAACACATGTATACCTTTACATGGGCATGAATGTCAGTGTAATGTTGGGCTTTTAATGATGTCTTTGACCTGTTCTTTTGCCAAGCTGGAATGATTGTACAGCAGACATGATTAATGACTTTAAAAAACAAGAACTGTGTGCACAAGTCTGAATTTCTTTTGAATCTTCTCTAATCCACACATGGTCAAAATTATACATACAGTCTCAAATATATACAAACATTCACTTAAATCTTTGAATAAATGGTGCTGAAGGTTCTACAATATCTTTTAACATGACACAGCCAAGACCTACGTATGAACTCCTTGTTAGGGATCATGATTGACTACAACTGGTAATTTGTCTTTGACAGCATAAAAAGGCTGTGCTTGACAGCACACAATGGACCGACCAATGCTCAGAACAATGGGAAAGTTTGAGGAACTCAGTGAAGATCTAACAAGAATTGTCAATTTACACAAGATGGGAAGGTCTCTTGGAGCCATTTCTAAACAAATGCAGATTCCAAGATCATCAGTTAAAACAACTGTATGCAAGTACAAGTTAGTCAGATGTGTCACCACTTTGCCAAGGTCTGGAAGAATAGTGGAAATTGGTTAAGATGTTCTGGAACAACCCAGGAACCACCAAGGCTCAGGCCTGACATGAACTGGAAACTGCTGGAACACCAGTGTCACTGTCCACAGTGAACTCAGTTTTACATCACCACTGACTGAGAGGGTGTTGAAAAAGAAAGAAGCCCCTGCTCCAAAATTAACACCTTCAAAAAGTAAGACCCTTTGGCAGCTCCCTTGTTTTCACTTGGGATCACCACAGTAGATCCAAGGTGGATCTGCATGTTGAATTGGCACATTTTACAACGGGTGCCCTTCCTGATGCAACTCCACATTACATGGAGAAATGTGGTTTGAACCTGGAACCTTCCACACTGAAACCAAGTGCACAAACCACTTGGACACCAGCCCTGCAAAACAAACACCTTCAAGCTTAGCTGAAATTTGCAGCTGCCCACATGGACAAGTCAAATGCCTTCTGGAGAAAGGTTTTATGATTGAGCCATTTCGCCACTATGACAAGTGGTATGTTTAGAGGAGTAATAGACTGCATTTGTATATCGCATGCTCATCTGTATCAGAAGCTCAAAGTGATTTACAATGATGCCTCACATTCACACATACATGGTGATACTATGCAGGGTGCTCAACTGCACACTGGAGGGTTAAGGACCTTATCCAAGTGCCCTTTGTGATTTTCCAGTCTGTGAGGGGTTGAACCAAGGATCCTCTAGTCTCAAGGCCAATGCTTAACCACTATATCATTAGTAAGTCCCTTTGGCTGCTCCCTTGTTTGCACTTGGGGTGGCCACAGCAAATCCAAGGTGGATCTGCATGTTGAATTGGCACAAGTTTTACGCCGGATGCCCTTCCTGACGCAACTCCACATTACATGGAGAAATGTGGCAGGGGTGGGATTTGAACCCGGAACCTTCTGAACTGAAACCAAGAGCATTAACCACTTGGCCACCACCCCTGCAACCACTATATCATTAGCTCTTCACAATTCCCAGATGAGGCTTTCAAACCCTAGAACACTGTACCAGCTGCCAAGCATGGTGGCCATAGCATCATGCTCTGGGGATGTTTTACTGCCAGTGATACTGGTGCATTCCATAAAGTGGCTGGTATAATGAAAAGGAGGACTTCCTCTAAATTCTTTGTCACCTCAAATCAACAGCGAGATGGTCAAAACATGGCTACAATTGGGTGTTCCAACAGCACAGTGATCCCAAACAAACATGAAAACTGATTGTGGGTTGGATAAAGCAGCTTAATATTAAGTTTCTGGAATGGCCTTCCCAAAGAAGCCCGACCTCAACCCTATTGAAAATTTGTGGACTACGCTTACAATCTAGGGTCCGTGCAAGGAATCCCACCTATTTAAATGAACTCCACCAATTCTGCCAAAAAGAGTGGTCAAATATCCATCCATCCATCCATCCATCCATCCATCCATCCATCCATCCATCCATCCATCCATCCATTTTCTTCCGCTTTATCCGAAGTCGGGTCGCAGGGACAGCAGCTCAAGCAAAGCCGCCCAGACCTCCCGATCCACACACACCTCCCCCAGCTCCTCCGGGGGAACCCCGAGGGGTTCCCAATCCAACCGAGAGACACAGTCCCTCCAGCATGTCCTGGGTCTTCCTTGGGGCCTCCTCCCGATGGGACGTGCCCCGAACACTTCTCCAGCGAGGCATCCAGGGGGCATCCGGAAAAGATGCCCGAGCCACCTCAGCTGGCTCCTTTTAACGCGGAGGAGCAGCGGCTCAACTCTGAGCTCCTCCTGAGTGACCGAGCTCCTCACCCTATCTCTAAGAGAGCGCCCAGCCACCCTGCGGAGGAAACTCATCTCGGCCGCTTGTACTCACGATCTCGTTCTTTCAGTCATGAGCCAAATCTCATGACCATAGGTGAGGGTCAGAACATAGATCGATCGGTAAATCGAGAGCTTTGCTCCCCTGCTCAGCTCTCTCTTCACCACAATGGTCCAATATAGCGACCGCATCACTGCAGTCGCTGCACCGATCCATCTGTCGATCTCACGCTCCATCCGTCCCTCACTTGTGAACAAGACCCCGAGATACTTAAACTCCTCCACTTGAGGCAAGGATACTCCACCGACCTGAAGAGGGCAAGGCACCGTTTTCCGGTCGAGAACCATGGCCTCGAATATAGAGGTGCTGATTTTCATCCCGGACGCTTCACACTTGGCTGCAAACCGCCCCAGTGCATGCTGAAGGTCCTGATTTGACAAAGCCAACAGAACCACATCGTCCGCAAACAGCAGAAATGAGATTCTGTGGTTCCCAAACCAGACCCCCTCTACACTCTGGGTGCGCCTAGAAATTCTGTCCATAAAAATAATGAACAGAACCGGTGACAAAGGGCAACCCTGGCGGAGGCCAATGTGCACTGGAAACAGGATTGACGTACTACCGGCAATGTGTCAAATATCCAATCAGAATTATACCAGTAGCTTGTTGATGGCTACCAAGAGTGTGTGCTTGAGGTGCAGCTTGCTAAGGGACATTTAACCAAATACTGTATTAGTGGAGTTGTATGTATATATTTGGTCTGGGAGCATGCACTGGTGCTGTGTGTTGCTGCATCCACCATGCCATGGACCTGCTTTGGATCTTGGATGGCAGCATGTCCATCCCCACCAAGTGACCATTTACCTGCCACATCCAGGTGAAATATGGGCTTCCTCCTGGCCTTCCCCAGCTGACTGAGCTGATCTGGTCTGAGTACTTCAGCAATAAATGGAAAATATGAGCTCCTTTGGGGCCAGAACCATGCCAAGGATTAGGAAACACTGCTTTTTAGTGTTTAACTCCTGACTATTACACAGTTGGGAGTTAAAAATTTGAAATGCGGTGGACTGTTGAAGGTCTAAGTACAGTGTGAAACTACATTTAAAAAGTGTTAAAACACATCAAGTGGCTTCATGCTAGAAATAATTAAGACCTCGGCCGTGTCGTGTAAATGCCGTGGATGGAGGCTCGGCAGGAAGACCATTCTGTCTCCACTCTGTGATGCTGGCACAAACTCCTTACAGTCTGTGCCATCAGCAGCAGCAGCTGTGCCACAGGCACAAACCTACACTCTAAACTGGTGCTTATCTGTGCACGTTGGCACACAACGCACTTTGGCAGTGAGGGCGACACTGCTGCCAACCTCCTGAGACACTCTACTGCCTCTCATTTAGACGGCAGAAGCAGCTTAGCGGCCAAAACACACCTTTGGTCCAATTTCAGTGACATCAGAAGAGCAACTTCTTTGAGAAGCACAAGAAAATGTGCAGCTAATCCATAAGGTCAAAGGTCATGGTTGGTGGCATAGACTATGACTTACTCCTTACCTCCTTTTTCCTCTTCTTTACTTTGGGCATCTTCCCTTCTTTCATCTTTTTGGGCTTCTTCTTCTTTTGTTGCTTGAGGCAGTCATCATCAGAGAAGAAGCTGTCGAGCGGCGTGAGGGGAACAGTGTTGCGCTCACCTTCATCATCGTCATCTGGACACAGACACACATACACACAAAATAAGCAAGAGCAATCTGTGGAGTGGAAGTGGACTCAAAATAACAGATATGTGATTCACATCCTGACCTGGACTTTACCTGGATTGCACACTGATCCAGAATGGTCCAACTGATCAAGATGTTACAATCTGATATTTAATTCACAAGTTGAAACAAAATAGTGTCTTCCTAATCTTGGTTTTCCGTGAAGTAGTTTTGACGTAATCTTTAAAAGTCTACAAATTGAAATCCTGATCCAGAATCCAGATCCAGATCACTTCCAAATTTTTATGGAGTCTTCCAAGGTCTAACGCCAATGTGTGGTGACAATTTGGTGAAAATCTGTTAAGTAGTTTTGATGTAGTCCTCAAAATCCAACAAAGTAAAATGTACAAATTGAAATCCTGATTCAGAATCTGGACCCGGATCACCTCCAAAATTCAGTGGAGTCTTCCATGGCCTAATATCTATCTGTGGTGCAAATTTGGCAAGATTACCTGAAGTAGTTTTAATGCAATCCTGCTAAAAGACAGACAGACAAATAAATAAAGGTAGATGATTTTGTTACATCCTTGGTGACATAATAAAATAAATATCACCTGCTTACCAACATACTGTTGCATGCTCAATATTGGTAATATGACAGAAGTCAGGCTCCAACTATTTCACAATTAACTCCTCTGCACATTATTGTTTTTACTTTTTTTTGCCATTAATCAATAACATGATATTGTTTTCATTGTTTTTAGTGTTTGTTGTTCAAACTATCGTTGTTTATATGTTCTGACTTGTTTTTATAGTTGTGTCCTTATTTTTCTGAAAAAGGATCACACATCCTGCTTATTGGAAGAGAAGGCAAGAGAGTGTGAATATGTATCACAAAAGAATCAAAAATGTAAAGGGAAACAAAATTGTGACTGGCAACATCATAATGTAATCTGCAGCCTCACCACTAGATGACACTAAATCCTACACACTGTGGCTTTAGTAATAATTAATCTCGAAAAATTGAAAGGGACCGTGATATTTCACAGCTGAACAAAGTGAGATGAACAATACAAGTTGAACTTTTCTTTATCACCTGGAAGTAGGTGATGATGAAGAAAACAACAAACAATGCAAGAGCAAGAACTAACTTAATTAACTAAGGATTATGGCATCAGTAAGGATTAACATAAGGAGTAGAAATTAAGCAATTATACAGCAAAAAAACAGTGGTGGCCACCCAGCTTTGCAAATTAAAGCATCTGACAAACGATTTTATCATATACAGTGGTCCCTCGTTTATCGCGGGAGTTACATTCTAAAAATAACCCGCGATAGGCAAACTCTGCAAAGTAGACAGCGTTATTTTTTACAATTATTATAGATGTTTTAAGGCTGTAAAACCCCTCACTACACACTTTATACACTTTTCTCAAACAGGCATTAACATTTTCTGACTTTTCTCTGCTGTGTAAACACTCAAAGTTCAAACCTTAGTAGAAATAAAAATAGAACGTTTTCCTATAAATAATTATGATGGCTTTTAGAACTAACAAATTTAATTTTAACGATCAAGCTACGAGGTTGGACACATAAGAAATTATTAACAGTGACTCACCAGTATTTCACAGTTCCTCTGACCGCGTCTCTTCGTCGTGGCGCCGCTCCGCTGTCCGGATTGGCTGATTACTTGGGTGGTATGAAAAATACTACCTGTCCACGAAAAGGGTGTATTGCTATTTATTCTTTAGTGTTTTATCCAATCATATTGGCATATCATTTATAGGTATATGATAAATATAATTATATAATGACCACCGGGGGGGTCAACATTAATTGGCTAAGTGTTATTTAAAATTATTTTAAGGCAAAAGATAGAAACTAGCTTATATGAACATTCAACCACAGACACAATCTAACGTCACACAAGGTATTTAACAACTGTACTTGCATTAACATGCTACAGAATCCTTTGGCTTGCGCCACACTCTGGACCGTAGCAGCCATTACAATGATGGGAGTCAGTCAGGTTCAGTCAGGTTAACAAATGATATGGTCCACTTTCAGGGTGTTTTTAAATGTATTTTTTCTTCCAGTTATGAATATGGGAAATATATTGGATATTTATAATTACAGGTAAGAAGGACAAGTTATGAATCTAAAAACTGATGTTTTAATGTCTTTTGGTAGGGTCCAAGATTTAGATGTTATTCAGACCCCCCCCCCAATAACCCTTGAAATTTGAAACCTGCTTCTTGTATTAGTCAAAAACTGCCATGGATATTTGTAAATCAGTGAATATGATTCATTCATGCAGCAAATATGCCTCAGTTAATTAGATTTTTACCCGAGGCCATCAAATATGGCCATCAGATATTGCCAAGGCTTTGCATCCATCTGTCCTTCTGTCCGTGCTCAGCATAGGTCTAGTCCTATTACTGCCACAATGTTCAAATTATCAGGGAAAATTCTTGGAACATAGACCTTGGACAAGCTCAAAGTGGGCTAACCTTGACCTATTTTAAAGTGTAGGTGACATGATGTGTAATGTTTTTTAAGATTAAAATTAAACAACAGTTTGTAATTTATCCTTTCCTGGTGCGCAGTTAGTGAAGAGATAAATATTTGGATTTTGAACTGCATGCCACTAAAAACCAGGAACTTCCTGGCGAGTCCTGACATTGAAGAAGGAGGAGGAAGTGATATCAGTGTCGGATTCATTATCTTAATAGTCCCATTAATTTATGGATTAATTTATGGATTTTTACAGGGTACTGACAGCCCTGTTTCCACCGAGTGGTTCAGGTCGGTGATGCACGTTTCTTATACGTGTCAAAACGGTTAATGCTCACCAGCAAAATCCTTTTGATTGGCAGGTGGAACACATATTGGTGAACGTGCACGCACGGTGTCTGCAGCTTCTCCACTCGAACGGAGACAAAACTGAGTATTTACACATTATTTTAGTTTATTTTATTGTTTTGTGGATCATATGGGATAATCTCGTCGCGTGCAGACTGAGATGTTATGAGCAGCCAGGACAACGAATTAAATTATTTTCAGACGTTTTCATCAGACTAAAGATGATCTCATTGAAATGGACGGGCAAGACTACGAGGGCTGTCAATAAAGTAACGGTCCTTTTTATTTTTTTCAAAAACTATATGGATTTCATTCATATGTTTTTACGTCAGACATGCTTGAACCCTCGTGCGCATGCGTGAGTTTTTCCACGCCTGTCGGTGACGTCATTCGCCTGTGAGCACTCCTTGTGGGAGGAGTCGTCCAGCCCCTCGTCGGAATTCCTTTGTCTGAGAAGTTGCTGAGAGACTGGCGCGTTGTTTGATCAAAATTTTTTCTAAACCTGTGAGACACATCGAAGTGGACACGGTTCGAAAAATTAAGCTGGTTTTCAGTGAAAATTTTAACGGCTGATGAGAGATTTTGAGGTGATACTGACGCTTTAAGGACTTCCCACGGTGCGAGACGTTGCTCAGCGCTCTCAGCCGCCGTCGTCAGCCTGTTTCAAGCTGAAAACCTCCACATTTCAGGCTCTATTGATCCAGGACGTTGTGAGAGAACAGAGAAGTTTCAGAAGAAGTCGGTTTCAGCATTTTATCCGGATATTCCACTGTTAAAGGAGATTTTTTTAATGAAAGCCGTGCGGACGGGTCCGCGCGTCGGGACGCAGCTGCCACGACGCTCCACCACAGGAAAAACACCTCTGTTGAAAGCCTTAAGGACAAGTTGGAACATGTCCTGCCTGTTAAACAATTTCTCATATACTCACTCCACTGAAAGCCATCAAAAGCCGCCTGGATTTTACAAATGGTTATCAACACGGAGGTGTTTTTCCTGTGCCGCCGCACCGCGTCGGCTGCGTCCCGACGCGCGGATCCGTCCGCACGTCTTTCATTAAAAAAATCTCCTTTAACAGTGGAATATCCGGATAAAATGCTGAAACCGACTTCTTCTGAAACTTCTCTGTTCTCTCACGACGTCCTGGATCAATAGAGCCTGAAATGTGGAGGTTTTCAGCTTGAACAGGCTGACGACGGCGGCTGAGAGCGCTGAGCGACGTCTCGCACCGTGGGAAGTCCTTAAAGCGACAGAATCACCTCAAAATCTCTCATCAGCCGTTAAAATTTTCACTGAAAACCAGCTTAATTTTTCGAACCGTGTCCACTTCGATGTGTCTCACAGGTTTAGAAAAAAATTTTGATCAAACAAGGCGCCAGTCTCTCAGCAACTTCTCAGACAAAGGAATTCCGACGAGGGGCTGGACGACTCCTCCCACAAGGAGTGCTCACAGGCGAATGACGTCACCGACAGGCGTGGAAAAACTCACGCATGGGCACGAGGGTTCAAGCATGTCTGACGTAAAAACATATGAATGAAATCCATATAGTTTTTGAAAAAAATAAAAAGGACCGTTACTTTATTGACAGCCCTCGTATATTATTAACTCCTTGTGTGAATGGTTTTAATATTTAATAATAATGTGTTACACTACTAACGTACCTCAGTGGTTTAGTGGTTAGCACTGTTGCCTCAGAGCAAGAAGGTCATGGGTTTGATTCCCACCTGTGGTCTTTCTGTGTGGAGTTTGCGGGTTCTCCCTGTGTTTGTGTGAATATGTACCTGTTTCTCAGAAAATAAAATCATAAATAAAAAATCCACGCTTCCTCATCACTTTTTTCTGATGTCACAGATGGGGAGGGGGTCGGAGACACGCTTTATCACCTGTTTACAATGGGGTACACAGGTCAAAGCAGTTTCAGTCTTTTGTTCATGGTAATGAGTCATTCACGTCATCAGCAGAGTCATCAAGGGAGCCATCAGAAGAGGGACAGCTGCCCTGTCATTAGGAGGGTGCTAACTAGAGCACAATAGGTGCTAATTAGAGCTATTGTTTAGTCACCAGCCTATGCCACACTAGAAAAAGCAAATCGCCCGAAAACAGCTCGACCTCTGCCGTGTTTACAATTGATTTCGGCTTGAATCAGCAGGTGCCGTCCTAGTGATGATGTAGCAACAATATGGCCACAGCTGAAGGCTGAAATAGAGCGCAGGCTTCATCCAGGTGTTGTTTATTCTTCACCTGTGCACTTATCATCGACTTTTATTGTTCAGGATTTTTTTTTTTAAATATCAACATTTCATCATTTTTAGTGATTTGTGCACTTTTTTTGGTGTCAGCTTCACTTTAAGGGCTATTTTAAGAGGTTAAAAAGTAACATTCTGTTTCAAACTGTTAGTTTAGTTTTGGAGTGTTGGGGTTGACAGCCAATCAGAGTAGAGCTGCACTGTGACGTCACAGTCTGGTTGCTAGTTGAAAACTGTTTTGTTTGTGTGTAAATACAACTTCTTTGTCATATATTATGTAAAAGCTACTGAGAAATAAACACTTCTGAAACTGAAAATGCTGTTTTTGGAACCTGATATCACCTCTGAAGTGATTTAAAAATTAGTGGATGTTAGCATGCACGCTAATGTCTGCTACCTCAAAGCTAACTTCTGCTCTTCTGAAAAGCTCATGTTCATATATTATGTAAAAGCTAGTTACAAATAAACACCTATTTTAACACACACACACACACACACACACACACACACACACACACACACACACACATATATATATATATATATATATATATATATAAAATTAAACAACTGCAAATTATAAAGCACACAATGCTCATATGGCCAAAGGTATTTTAGCATTTCATTATATTTTCAATTTTACACCTGTTAAACTGGTAATCCTTCTAACCCTTAAATTAACACAGCCCAACATGTTGATCACTAAGTTTGAAAATACTCTTGAGGAAATTATTCTTACAATGTCATGTCATTCATTCATTTTCAACACCTGCTCACTCCATGGTCATCATGGGGCGGGGTTGGGGGTTGGAGCCTATCCCAGCAGATACAGAGCGAGAGACGGGGTACACCCTGGAGGGAATTCCAATTCCAATTCCAATTCACCCGACCTGCATGTGGGAGGAAGTGGGAGGAAGTCGGAGCACCCGGCGGGAACCCATGCGAACACTCAAACTCCACACAGAAGGGACCAGACGGGGAAGTGATAACAGGACCTTCTTGCTGTGAGGCAACAGTGCGAACCAATAAGCCACTGTGCCGCTCCCGCATAATTACAGAACACCAAGTGGGGCTCTGTTTTATCTGCCTGAAGCACACATGGATGCTAAGAGCTGCCCCGCCGCTAAATGGGAACTCCCTCAAGGATCACTGAGGTACACCGAGCATATCTTTTGTCTTCAAAGCCTGCTGGGACTAAAGCGACCTGCTGCTGGTTGTCAGCTGCACTGTCTCAAAGCGACCGTGTACAAACGTGCAGACTGCTGAGCACGGCAAACATCAGTGATGTCATAGCGGGTCACGGAGGAGTAAGTAAAGGAGAGACGCTGGTGAGACAATCCCAAACAATACATCACTTTAAAGAGACGTGCGTACAATGAAACCACACTGGAACGGTTTGGTTTTCTGCCTTTCTTCCTGCAGCTTCCTGTCTGCGTGTCTCCCTCGCACTCACACAGACAGACTGGAGGGCATGAAATATGCAGCATATGAATCAGAATCAATCAGCCAGCTCGAGCCCTGCAGTCTACCACTCCCCTGGGTGGCTGGAGTAAGAGATCAGGGAAAAGGGATTCCAAGATAGCAGACACACAGACCTCACCAGCCACTTATCCTCTATTTAGCCAAGCCAGCAGGAGGTGCCGCGCACATCCAAACAAACAAATGCTGGCATTTGTATTTGCACTGCAATCAGTGGCATAATTCATCCAAGACCCTGTCTGTCTGAGAGGTGAAGTCCTGCTTGATCAACATCAAAGAAAGGATGTTTTTTTTCTTTTTTTTAATTTCTGACTCTAAAGTTTGGAGTTATATGTTCAATGGCAACAGCAGCCTGGACATGCTTTTCTTGCTTTCAGGCTTGCCTTCAACATTCATCACATTATTATCCCCCAACGACCATGACACAAAAAGATAGAAGAAAGAAAGTCCTTTACACACCCTGAAGGTGACCGGTGCCAGTGTTAATCCTGGATTCTGTAGCGCGAAGCAGATGCAAGTCTATGACTTCCCCTGGACAGGACCCCAGTCCAACACAGGTTACTTCCCCAACCAAGACCGGTAACCATTCAAGGCCGGGTGGACTGCCTCTACAGTCACATTAGCTACAAGCAACAGAAGCAAAGCAACAACCATTTATTTTCAATCAAAGCGGGTGTTTTGCATTGACAAGAGACATCAGTCGCTAAGCCGCCAGCTACGCTGGGCCAAAATAGACAAGAAATGTATTTTACTCACCAATCCAAATAAAAAGGCAGTGTGACGTCAGCTGGTTGCTCACTCAACAAAATTTTTCCAAGAGCGATCTGTATGCCACAGCCAGGTGATACAAGGATGTGGACATCTCCTTGACCTTTTCCAGTTGCTAAGGCCTTCAGCACTGAGGCAACTGTGTATCTGGTGCCTCTGCCTCAGAAAACCATGCCACATGGCCATAGTGTTATAACCGAAGTACTTTCACAATGCTCCATAAAATTATTAATCAAATAAAGACATGGCAGCAAGAGAATGATATATAATTCCACAAAGATGTGTGGGAACCCTTAGACCTTGAGAGATTTTCATTTTTTTCAATCATATCACATAAAAAAGAATTCAGGTTGCTGTATATTCGGGTTAGATCTGGGAGCATCCACCTCACCACAGAACCACCCCGGGTCCTGGACAGCAACCCCCAAGGCAGACAATGGCCCATTTCCATTTCTCGAAAGTAGTCATCCATCTGTCACAACCACTTGAAAGGTAGATTCCTCCTTGGGGTCCTCAACACTCAAGCACCTGTGTGTTGGATCATGCCCATAAAAATGTACCACATATCCAAAAATGTCATAACTGTTGTTCCATCACAATGCCAATCCTACTTATCGTCTGAGTCTCATTAAGTAACCACTCCTTTGACACAAAGTCAATACCCAAGGATTTCCCGTAGAAACCTAGTACCAAAGACATCTAGACGTCACATTAAGTCACTGGTCACCATCTAAGTCTCACAACCAGAACTCGGGGTGGTTCTGGTTGCCTGGTCAGTGCCTCTACTGGTGGTTGGCTCTCACTGCGGTATTGTATCACTTCCTGTTCCGGAGCACAGCTGTGTTTTTCCTGTATCTGTTAGCTGTTTAATCTGCGCAGTTAGATTGATCTAGTTAACTAGATAACGATTTGTTTCACAGTGTAATCTTCATGTGCCTTAACTAAAGCACTCCCTCTGCTGAATCACCTCAAAATTATTTACACATTATTCACTTTGTGTGTTTTTAGGAATCCGCTAGGTTAGCTCAGCTACTAGCTCTTAGCCGGTTTAGCATGGCGGCTTCTCCTGTCTCTCCCGCACTTTTCTGCTCTGGGTGTGAAATGTTTAGTTATTCCTCGGCCTCCTTTATCAGTAATGGTACTTGTAATAAGTGTAGCTTATTCGTAGCTTTGGAGGCCAGGCTGGGCGAACTGGAGACTCGGCTCCGCACCGTGGAAAATTCTACAGCTAGCCAGGCCCCTGTAGTCGGTGCGGACCAAGGTAGCTTAGCCGCCGTTAGTTCCCTTCCAGCAGATCCCGAGCAGCCGGGAAAGCAGGCCGACTGGGTGACTGTGAGGAGGAAGCGTAGCCCTAAACAGAAGCCCCGTGTACACCGCCAACCCGTTCACATTTCTAACCGTTTTTCCCCACTCGGCAACACACCCACCGAGGATCAAACTCTGGTTACTGGTGACTCTGTTTTGAGAAATGTGAAGTTAGCGACACCAGCAACCATAGTCAATTGTCTTCCGGGGGCCAGAGCAGGCAACATTGAAGGAAATTTGAAACTGCTGGCTAAGGCTAAGCGTAAATTTGGTAAGATTGTAATTCACGTCGGCAGTAATGACACCCTGTTACGCCAATTGGAGGTCACTAAAATTAATATTGAATTGGTGTGTAACTTTGCAAAAATAATGTCGAACTCTGTAGTTTTCTCTGGGCCCCTCCCCAATCGGACCGGGAGTGACATGTTTAGCCGCATGTTCTCCCTGAATTGCTGGCTGTCTGAGTGGTGTCCAAAAAATTAGGTGGGCTTCATAGGTAATTGGCAAAGCTTCTGGGGAAAACCTGGTCTTGTTAGGAGAGACGGCATCCATCCCACTTTGGATGGAGCAGCTCTCATTTCTAGAAATCTGGCCACTTTTCTTAAATCCTCCAAACCGTGACTATCCAGGGTTGGGACCAGGAAGCAGAGTTGTAGTCTTACACACCTCTCTGCAGCTTCTCTCCCCCTGCCATCCCCTCATTACCCCATCCCCGTAGAGACGGTGCCTGGTCCCAGACCACCAATAACCAGTAAAAATCTATTTATAAAAATTCAAAAAGAAAAAATAATATAGCACCTTCAACTGCACCACAGACTAAAACAGTTAAATGTGGTCTATTAAACATTAGGTCTCTCTCTTCTAAGTCACTGTTAGTAAATGATATAATAATTGATCAACATATTGATTTATTCTGCCTTACAGAAACCTGGTTACAGCAGGATGAATATGTTAGTTTAAATGAGTAAAAACCCCCGAGTCACACTAACTGCCAGAACGCTCGTAGCACGGGCCGAGGTGGAGGATTAGCAGCAATCTTCCATTCCAGCTTATTAATTAATCAAAAACCCAGACAGAGCTTTAATTCATTTGAAAGCTTGACTCTTAGTCTTGTCCATCCAAATTGGAAGTCCCAAAAATCAGTTTTATTTGTTATTATCTATCGTCCACCTGGTCGTTACTGTGAGTTTCTCTGTGAATTTTCAGACCTTTTGTCTGACTTAGTGCTTAGCTCAGATAAGATAATTATAGTGGGCGATTTTAACATCCACACAGATGCTGAGAATGACAGTCTCAACACTGCATTTAATCTATTATTAGACTCAATTGGCTTTGCTCAAAATGTAAATGAGTCCACCCACCACTTTAATCATATCTTAGATCTTGTTCTGACTTATGGTATGGAAATTGAAGACTTAACAGTATTTCCTGAAAACTCCCTTCTGTCTGATCATTTCTTAATAACATTTACATTTACTCTGATGGACTACCCAGCAGTGGGAAATAAGTTTCATTACACTAGAAGTCTTTCAGAAAGCGCTGTAACTAGATTTAAGGATATGATTCCTTCTTTATGTTCTCTAATGCCATATACCAACACAGTGCAGAGTAGCTACCTAAACTCTGTAAGTGAGATAGAGTATCTCGTCAATAGTTTTACATCCTCATTGAAGACAACTTTGGATGCTGTAGCTCCTCTGAAAAAGAGACCTTTATATCAGAAGTGCCTGACTCCGTGGTATAACTCACAAACCCGCAGCTTAAAGCAGATAACCCGTAAGTTGGAGAGGAAATGGCATCTCACTAATTTAGAAGATCTTCACTTAGCCTGGAAAAAGAGTCTGTTGCTCTATAAAAAGTCCTCCGTAAAGCTAGGACATCTTACTACTCATCACTAATTGAAGAAAATAAGAACAACCCCAGGTTTCTTTTCAGCACTGTAGCCAGGATGACAAAGAGTCAGAGCTCTATTGAGCCGAGTATTCCTTTAACTTTAACTAGTAATGACTTCATGACTTTCTTTGCTAATAAAATTTTAACTATTAGAGAGAAAATTACTCATAACCATCCCAAAGACGTATCGTTATCTTTGGCTGCTTTCAGTGATGCCGGTATTTGGTTAGACTCTTTCTCTCTGATTGTTCTGAGTTATTTTCTTTAGTTACTTCCTCCAAACCATCAACATGTCTATTAGACCCCATTCCTCCCAGGCTGCTCAAGAAAGCCCTACCATTAATTAATGCTTCGATCTTAAATATGATCAATCTATCTTTATTAGTTGGCTATGTACCACAGGCTTTTAAGGTGTCAGTAATTAAACCATTACTTAAAAAGCCATCACTTGACCCAGCTATCTTAGCTAATTATAGGCCAATCTCCAACCTTCCTTTTCTCTCAAAAATTCTTGAAAGGGTAGTTGTAAAACAGCTAACTGATCATCTGCAGAGGAATGGTCTATTTGAAGAGTTTCAGTCAGGTTTTAGAATTCATCATAGTACAGAAAGCATTAGTGAAGGTTACAAATGATCTTCTTATGGCCTCAGACAGTGGACTCATCTCTGTGCTTGTTCTGTTAGACCTCAGTGCTGCTTTTGATACTGTTGACCATAAAATTTTATTACAGAGATTAGAGCATGCCATAGGTATTAAAGGCACTGCGCTGCGGTGGTTTGAATCATATTTATCTAATAGATTACAATTTGTTCATGTAAATGGGGAATCTTCTTCACAGACTAAGGTTAATTATGGAGTTCCACAAGGTTCTGTGCTAGGACCAATTTATTCACTTTATACATGTTTCCCTTAGGCAGTATTATTAGACGGCATTGCTTAAATTTTCATTGTTACGCAGATGATACCCAGCTTTATCTATCCATGAAGCCAGAGGACACACACCAATTAGCTAAACTGCAGGATTGTCTTACAGACATAAAGACATGGATGACCTCTAATTTCCTGCTTTTAAAACTGAAGTTATTGTACTTGGCCCCACAAATCTTAGAAACATGATGTCTAACCAGATCCTTACTCTGGATGGCATTACCCTGACCTCTAGTAATACTGTGAGAAATCTTGGAGTCATTTTTGATCAGGATATGTCATTCAATGCGTATATTAAACAAATATGTAGGACTGCTTTTTTGCATTTGCGCAATATCTCTAAAATCAGAAAGGTCTTGTCTCAGAGTGATGCTGAAAAACTAATTCATGCATTTATTTCCTCTAGGCTGGACTATTGTAATTCATTATTATCAGGTTGTCCTAAAAGTTCCCTGGAAAGCCTTCAGTTAATTCAAAATGCTGCAGCTAGAGTGCTGACGGGGACTAGAAGGAGAGAGCATATCTCACCCATATTGGCCTCTCTTCACTGGCTTCCTGTTAATTCTAGAATAGAATTTAAAATTCTTCTTCTTACTTATAAGGTTTTGAATAATCAGGTCCCATCTTATCTTAGGGACCTCATAGTACCATATCACCCCAATAGAGCGCTTCGCTCTCAGACTGCAGGTTTACTTGTAGTTCCTAGGGTTTGTAAGAGAATGGGAGGCAGAGCCTTCAGCTTTCAGGCTCCTCTCCTGTGGAACCAGCTCCCAATTCAGATCAGGGAGACAGACACCCTCTCTACTTTTAAGATTAGGCTTAAAACTTTCCTTTTTGCTAAAGCTTATAGTTAGGGCTGGATCAGGTGACCCTGAACCATCCCTTAGTTATGCTGCTATAGACTTAGACTGCTGGGGGGTTCCCATGATGCACTGAGTGTTTCTTTCTCTTTTTGCTCTGTATGCACCACTCTACATTTAATCATTAGTGATTGATCTCTGCTCCCCTCCACAGCATGTCTTTTTCCTGGTTCTCTCCCTCAGCCCCAACCAGTCCCAGCAGAAGACTGCCCCTCCCTGAGCTTGGTTCTGCTGGAGGTTTCTTCCTGTTAAAAGGGAGTTTTTCCTTCCCATTGTTGCCAAGTGCTTGCTCACAGGGGGTCGTTTTGACCGTTGGGGTTTTTCCGTAATTATTGTATGGCCTTGCCTTACAATATAAAGTGCCTTGGGGCAACTGTTTGTTGTGATTTGGCGCTATATAAATAAAACTGATTTGATTTGATTTGATTTAAAGACTGCAAAGCTATTGGCATGGACAAGTACCTCTGTCCGATGACCTCATCATTCCATAAGATCATTCCAGGTGTCTCTTTGACTCAACGGCTGAGGACCCGGAGACGTATATTTCACTGGTGAAATAATAAGTGAATGCCTCTACCAGACCAACACTTTCCCCGAACTTCAATCATTTCGGGACTTGCCAAAGCATTAGAATATCTGTGTGTGTGTTTAACTGTGTGTGCTCAGGCACGACCCAATTAAATTCTTTAGAGGGTAGAAGATTGAGGCCATTACTAAGATAAATTCTCTTTAAATGAGGAAATAACCTACAAAAATTAGTTAACGTCTTTCTTTCTTTCATGCATAAACCCATACGAGTATTCCTCTCTCCTTTGTTTTAAACTCTCACTCAGAATAGGCCCTTGAGTTTTTTTCTTCAGCATCTTTTGTGTCTCGGTTGTATGATTGCCGCCTGGCGCACGTCGTGATGGAAACTCAGCGAGCCTTGGATCTCTTTTATATGCACAGATGATGACACGCAGACAGGCCTGGATTCCACGAAGGAAAATATTCTGCACACAGTCAACAGTTTTTCATCTACTTTATTTTTGTCCACGGCTAAACTGAGATCCAGACGTTCACCACACGCAATGGATCTCAAATGCTTTGCCGGTTCCTCAACTCACGCTCACACCTGATGTTTGGTTCTATATTGCATGCTTTGAAAATCAATTCTACATTATTTATACTGTATAATCCAAAACCTAAGAATGTCTCAGCATGCTTCATATTGTCCACAAAATACATTCTTCACACACACTGAGAAGATCTGTGCAAACCGATACGCATTATCACAGTTCGAAAGAAACACCATAGAAACCATAGGTCATTTAAGAGAGGACCAGCTGCTGAAAGACTTTAGCAAAAAATAGACAGACGTGTCTCTCTCCTGAAGATGAAGACCCCGGTCAGATTCGACAAATTCTGGCACTGAGGTCTTGTGAGCAATAGAAAAGTAATATGTGACTTCAATTTTGTCTTTTAAATTTTTTTTAATTCCTCAAAATACCCCGTTTAAATATCGGCAATATGCACTGGGCCAAAAACATCTGACCTTACTCTGCAACTTTGATTTCTGGCAGATTTTGCTCAAAGTCTACCAACTTTGTCCTTAGTTGACCCTCAGTCACTCCACCAATTTTGACCCAAATTGGCTTAAAAACTCTTCAAGTTATTTGTGTTCACACAGAGATGGACACAAGATGAAAACAATACATATTTTACACAGCAAGAAATAATCTCTAATTTACTGTAAAATGTGCAACTGCAACGGGGCTGCTACTCACAATTCTTTTTTTTAAATTATAGGTTAATGTGTTGATAATTATTCAAATTTAAATCAGGTGAACGTTTAGTTTATAAAATGCAAGAAAATGCTACAAAGCCCAATTTTATAATGATACAATTCAAAACCTGATATAAAACAAAAGAAAGCGTTAATATCTGTAATCCAGAGTAATATTTGAAAGTTGGAATGATTAATGACAACCAGCATTAAATTAAACGGTCTATGATGTATGGTTCATCATTGCACTTTTGCAAACTATAATGGTTTTTCATGCAAGTGATGTTTTCAGCTAAATAATGTCAGCTATGAATCAAATTTTAAACCTTAGCATGACCTTGTCTGGGGACATGGAGTAAATTTTCCTCTAAATCCTGTCATCCCGATTGAAGCCACTGTATGGATATAAATCAATAGCAAATCTTAATACAGTTTTATGACCATCACTTTGAAGGACTAACAGCTCATATACAGTATGACATCATCAGCATATGACAGCAAGCAGATGCTCATGTCAGACCATCTTCAACCATCTGCATATGGAAGCATTAGGAAGACAGTTTGACGTTGCTCAGTGCCCTTTTCAAAATCAAACTGCTATGTCCCTAGGTGACCTTAAGCGATTTCAACATCTTTGATCCAAATCGGATCAAAACTGTGTCAACACGCAAACACACCTTCAGGAAACAATGCAATTATCAGCTTGCTACTATCGTCTAGCAAAGGTGAGCTGCTGCCCTTTCAGGTTATTGTGATGTCATCAAGAGACAATGTTTAAAAAGAGATCAAAGCAAAACATATGTTGGAATAAAAAAAAAAAATCAAAGAAATAGAACCAGATTACCCCCAAAATTTAACCAGTGATCCAAGGACCATCTGTCTGACACATCCGTCATTTGGTGGAAGAAATTACCAAAATGACCATATTATGTAAACCAAAGTTTAGCATTTTGTAAATTAAAATTATTTTAATAATTTTGTGTTTGTGTGTAAAATTCAATAATTATAATTTTATCATTTAAATTACTATATAGGTACTTTTATTGCTATAAAATGTTTAAATAGCAAAACTGGGATGTCCCAACCATGTTTTTGGCCCCGATCCTGTTTGCAGTCATTTAATTTTGAGTATCTGCTGTTAACGAGTCTTGAGCCAATACTTATATTTTTCAGATCAGTATGTGTCGTGGTCCCCTGATGGGCTGTGAGGGTGCTACAAGAGGGGCCTGACAGGTCGCTAAAAATAAATAACAAAAATATGTTTGATTTTCATGTTTATAATGAAGTTTAAATTACCCAAAAATGTTTCATTAGTTTAAAAATGTAATCAGAAGTATTAAAACAAAGCCATTTGACTTTAATTACACTGTATTTATCTGACCTAGTTTAACATGTCACACCACACCGTATTTGGTGACCCGCCACATAAACACTGTAAATTATCTTTTATTTACATTTATCTTTAATCACTGGTGGGGAATCATTATTAAATACAACATTTTATCATTGGCAGGGGCTCCAACAGTATGAGAGTTTACAAGTTGTTATATGTATGGAGATGGACTATAAATTTGCACTTCATTTTTGTATACCCATGGTCACATACACGTTTTCTGTTTATGAAATAAATAATATATATGTGGAAACACTTCACCATAGTCTCATGTGCTTCTAACCTTTGTATGTTAGTAATGTAAGACATAAAAGAATGTTGTAGTCCACACTCCTGTCCTTTAAGTGGTATTGATATCCTTAGACGTTGCCAATTGCCAACAAACTCAACAGACGAAGCTGAAGAAGAATGGTAAATGGACTGCATTTATACAGCGCGTTTCCATCTGCATCAGACGCTCAAAGTGCTTTACAATTTTGCCTCACATTCACCCATTCACACAGACACACTCACACACCAGTGCCAGGGTGCCGCCATGCAAGGCGCTCACTACACAACGGGAGCAACTAGGGGATTATGGACCTTGCCCAAAGGCCCTTAGTGATTTTCCAGTCTGGCTGGGATTTGAACCAAGGATCCTCTGGCCTGAAGCCCAAAGCTTAATTAACAACTAGACCATCGCCTTCCCAGAAAGGGGTAGAAGAACCTGGATAAACAGACAAAACTACACAAAAACTACAAGGAGTGAAGCTGCATCTGTCAAAAATAGATGGTGCAAATTTGAAGCAGAGCACAGATTTGCTTTTGAAACACGCCACCTACTGGATGTCATGTCGGTCATCATGTTTGAAATGCTTCGAAAACAGGTCACAGACAGTTTGGGACGAGACTTGTGTTTAATTCATGCGTCAAGGCTTTCAAATGGTTTAAAGGAACAAAAAAACAGAAATAATAATAATGTAATGAAACCACAATCTTTATATGTTTATCTGCAATAATGGTAACAACGCAAATTCAAATATTTTCGGGTTTCACTTCACGCCTTCCTGTGAATGTCATGCACATCTTTGAATAACAACACATGCTTAAAGTAAAATGTGGTGTGAGGAACTGTTCCATGTATCTTAATTTTTTTCAATTTTCGATTTATTTTCCTTTATATAGCGCCAAATCACAACAGAGTTGCCTCAAGGCGCTTCACACAGGTAAGGTCTAACCTTACCAACCCCCAGAGCAACAGTGGTAACAAAAAACTCCCTCTGAGGAAGAAACCTCAAGCAGACCAGACTCAAAGGGGTGACCCTCTGCTTGGGCCATGCTACAAACATAAATTCCAGAAATAATTCACAGAACAATTCACGGACGAATACACAAGAATTGCTGTTTGTGCACAGGACAGGAGGGTCGCCAACACAAACACAACTCCCATCTCTGGATGGAGCTGCACCTTAAACAGAGAAAAACAGAATCAGGCATCAGAAAGACAAAAAATACTGTATAATTTGCCAGCATTAAACAACAAGAAAAACAGAAGAAATACTAAGGTGATCGCCGGCCGACCCAGAATTTAGGTGAAGTTGAGGCCGCGTCCCCTCCAATTACTAATAAATGAATTAAAAGAGAAAAAGCGTAAAACAAAACTGTACCAGTATGTTAGCCATATGAAAGGGAAAAGAAGTGCATCTTAAGTCTGGACTTGAAAGTCTCCACAGAATCTGATTGTTTTATTGACGCAGGGAGATCATTCCACAGAACAGGGGCACGATAAGAGAAAGCTCTGTGACCCGCAGACTTCTTATTCACCTTAGGGACAAAAAGTAGTCCTGCACCCTGAGAACGTAAAGCCCGGGCCAGTACGTAAGGTTTAATTAGGTCAGCTAGGTAGGGAGGTGCCAGTCCATGAATAATTTTATAGGTTAGTAGCAGAACCTTAAAATCTGATCTCACTGGGACAGGAAGCCAGTGAAGAGACGCCAAAATGGGTGTAATGTGGTTGAACTTTCTGCTTCGTGTCAAAAATCTGGCTGCAGCATTTTGAACCAATTGGAGAGCCCTAATGCTAGACTGCGGTAAACCAGAAAATAGAACATGGCAGTAGTCCAATCTAGAAGAGATGAACGCATGGATCAGGGTCTCAGCATCAGCCATAGACAGGATGCGACGAATGTTCGCTATATTTCGCAGGTGGATCTTACAACCCCAATTCCAATGAAGTTGGGATGTTGTGTACAGTAATATGTTTACCACTGTGTTACATCACCTTTCCTTCTAACAACACTCATTAAGCATTTGGGAACTGAGGACACTAATTGCTGAAGCTTTGTAGGTGGAATTCTTTCCCATTCTTGCTCGATGTACACCTTCAGTTGTTCAACAGTCCGGGGTCTCCATTGTCGTATTTTGCACTTCATAATGCGCCACACATTTTCAATGGGCGACAGGTCTGGACTGCAGGCAGGCCAGTCTAGCACCCACATTCTTTGACTATGAAGCCACGCTGCTGTAACACGTGCAGAATATGGCTTGGCATTGTCTTGCTGAAATAAGCAGGGACATCCCTGAAAAAGACGTTGCTTGGATGGCAGCATGTGTTGCTCCAAAACCTGGATGTATCTTTCAGCATTGATGGTGCCATCACAGATGTGTAAGTTGCCCATGCCATGGGCACTAACACACCCCCATACCATCACAGATGCTGGCTTTTGAACTTTGCGCTGGTAACAATCTGGATGGTCTTTTTCCTCTTTTGTCCAGAGGACACGACGTCTATGATTTCCAAAAACAATTTGAAATGTAGACTCATGAGACCACAGCACACTTTTCCACTTTGCATTTGTCCATTTCAATGAGCTCTCATTTGAGCTCAGGCCCAGAGAAGGCATTTCTGGATGTTGTTGATGTATGGCTTTTGCTTTGCATGGTAGAGTTTTAACTTGCACTTGTACATGTAGTGACGAACTGTGTTAACTGACAATGGTTCTCTGAAGTGTTCCTGAGCCCACACAGTAAGATCCTTTACACAATGTTGGTTTTTAATGCAGTGTCGCCTGAGGGATCGAAGGCCACGGGTATTCAATGTTGGTTTTCAGCCTTGCTGCTTACGTTTAGAAAGTTCTCCAGATTCTCTGAATCTTCTCATTGTATTATGGACCGTAGATGATGGAATCCCTAAATTCCTTGCAATTGAACGTTGATAAACATTGTTCTTAAACTGTTGGACTATTTGGGGTGATCCTTGCGCCATCTTTGCTTGTGAATGGCTGAGCGTTTTGGGGATGCTCCTTTTATACCTAATCATGACACTCACAGTTAGTGTCCTCAGTTCCCAAACGCTTATTGAGTGTTGTTAGAAGGAACGGTGATGTAACACAGTGATAAACATACCACTGTCCGAACTTTTTTGAAATGTGTTACAGGCATCCATTTCAAAATGAGCAAATATTTGCACAAAAACAATAAAGTATATCAGTTTGAACATTAAATATCTTGTCTTTGTGCTGTATTCAATTGAATATAGGTTGAAGAGGATTTGCAAATCATTTTCTGTTTTATTTACATTTCACAGAACGTCCCAACTTCATTGGAATTGGGGTTGTATAAATGTTTGCCATATGTCAACTTCATCAGTTTTGTTGGACAAGCTAATCAGAAATAACATTGGAAAAAGTTAGCTTGCGTAAATGTTGTTCTCAGATATTAACTTCGTGCTTAATGGGCAGGCAAATGAGAAGTAATGTTGGAAATAGCTTGCTTAAATTTTGATCTCAGATACTAACAGATACTCAGTGTTTAATGGGAAGGTAAACAAGGAATAATGTTAGAAACAGCGCGCTTAAATGTTGATCTCAGATATTAACGTCATCAGTGCTTAATGAATGGACTAGAATGCAAAGATAAATAATTTTGGAAATAGCTAGCTTAAATGTTCACCTCAAATACTAACTTCATCAGTGTTTAATGGACAGGCAAATGAGGAATAATGTTAGAAACAGCTTGTTGAAATGTTGCTTTCAGATGTTAACTTTGCCAATGCTTAATATGCAGGCAAATGTGAAATAACGTTGAAAATAGTTAGCTAGCTTAAATGTCAATCTCAAATATTAACTTCATCAGTGTTTAATGAACAGACGAGCATGCAAAGATAAATAATTTTGGAAACAGTTTGCTAGCTTAAATGCTGACCTCAAACATTAAATTCATCAGTGTTTAATGAGTAGAGTAACATACGAAGAGAAATAATGTTTGAAGGGTAGAAACTATTAGCTAGCTCTAGTTAAGCTAAACAATGTGTCCAGCACAACCTAGCTAGACGAAGCCAACAGAACCACATCATCAAGTATATACAGTCAAATACTGTATACCCTGTAGCAATCGATATTTTTGTAATGTTCAATAGATACATATTACGTCACACAGTTTAACATAGAACACTATTAACTTGTATTTCTTTTGGTTGTAACTGGTTCTGAAAGATCATCTTAATGTGGAACCCAAAACCGGAGATACTAAAATACTGGTTCATCATAGTGATTGGAAAAATCTGGTTTGAAACGCAGTCCAAATGTATGTACTCAACCGAACCCGATATCAGTATTTGAGATTGGATCAGGACATTCCTGTTCGCACAAGAATCCAGTAATTTTGTGACTTGTACTGCTTTATAATCATAAAGCCTGGTGTATGACCCAGGCTGTGCCAGGTATTGGACTAGGTGGAAGGTCATTTGTGTATCTGGTACTGGCACCAGATCCGGTCAGAAACTGGGCCAGAGCTCCACTTGGCAAACCAGCCTTCTGTAAACTGTGGGTGGGACAGCAGAGGTGCAGTTCTGACCTTCCTGCAAGGGCTCGGCCGCTGGATCGGCCCATTAGAAGAGGGAGATTCACGAGCGACTCCCATGTGAGAAAGCTGGTGTTTACTGGAAAACACATTAGCCTATTCTCTGTTGACCCCCGCGTGGAAATAACCACTTAATGTTGCCCGGCATCACTCGCCACAAAGGCGGCAACATAGAGCTGAAGCATTTCTTCATCAATTAACTGCTCATTCCAAAAACGCCTTCAGACAAAGACTTCCATCTGCTGTTATTAGAAAATGTCGCTGTTAAAGCGATGAAAGGAAAAGGTCAAATATCACCATTAAAAAAAAAAAAATAGATCATAAGACTGGAATGCAGCAAAAAGTCTGTTAAAGGCTGCATGTGTTGCACATAGGAGGAGGAAAAAAAATGGTGTCAACTTTCACAGCAAAGTATCCAAAAATAGGCCCCTTTCCAAGCAGGGATAACATTTGTAGGCACACAAAAGCCTGTGATAATTTTTCAGTTTTTGCAAAGTATGTAAACAGTTCAAAGTAGAACAATGTGTGATGACATAGGCACACTGTAAAGGGATTCAAGGCACCTTATATGACATACCAAAAAAGACCCTGATTTGACGGGTCTCTGCAACACTGTTACTTTTTGCGGCACGGAAGGATTCTGATGCTGGGAAAAGTCTCATCTGGATTCCAGACTCTGGGCCAGCTTGGCACCAAACTGCCTGTATAGATTCCAGTGTTCCAACCAGATCAATATTTGATTAATAGCAATTTATCATCACTGGTGACGGGATCAAATAAAGACAGAAGGCGGTAAAGCTATTAAATAAATTGTATGTCACAGTTTTTCCCTTTTCCATAGACGGAGCTAGGAATTAATTTTGGGGTGGGAGCACAACACGTGTTTTGAGAGCTGTTTGAAGCCCGGAATATTTTTTTTTTACAGATATTATTTATTAATTAAGGGCAGCCCTTCGCCAGGGCTGCCCTTTGTCAGCGGTTCTGTTCATTATTTTTATGGACAGAATTTCTAGGCACAGCCAGGGTGTAGAGGGGGTCTGGTTTGGGAACCACAGAATCTCATCTCTGCTGTTTGCGGACGATGTGGTTCTGTTGGCTTCGTCAAATCAGGACCTTCAGCGTGCACTGGGGTGGTTTGCAGCCGAATGTGAAGCGTGTGGGATGAAAATCAGCACCTCCAAATCCAAGGCCATGGTTCTCCACCGGAAAAAGGTGCTTTGCCCTCTTCAGATCGGTGGAGTGTCCTTCCCTCAAGTGGAGGAGTTTAAGTATCTCGGGGTCTTGTTCACGAGTGAGGGACGGATGGAGTGTGAGATCGATAGACGGATCGGTGCAGCATCTGCAGTGATGCGGTCGCTGTATCGGACCGTCGTGGTGAAGAGAGAGCTAAGTAGGGGGGAAAAGCTCTCGATTTACTGATCGATCTACGTTCCGATCCTCACCTATGGTCATGAGATTTGGCTCATGACCAAAAGAACGAGATCGTGAGTACAAGCGGCCGAGATGAGTTTCCTCCGCAGGGTGGCTGAGCTCGGTCACTCAGGAGGAGCTCTGAGTTGAGCCGCTGCTCCTCCACATTGAAAGGAGTCAGTTGAGATGGCTCGGGCATCTTTTCCGGATGCCCCCTGGACGCCTCGCTGGAGAGGTGTTCCGGGCGCGTCCCATTGGGAGGAGGCCCCGGGGAAGACCCAGGACATGCTGGAGGGACTACATCTCTCGGCTGGGTTAGGAACGCCTTGGGGTTCCCCTGGAGGAGCTGGGGGAGGTGTGTGTGGATCGGGAGGTCTGGGCGGCTTTGCTTGAGCTGCTGCCCCCGCGACCCGACTCTGGATAAAGCGGAAGAAAATGGATGGATGGATGGATGGATATTATTTATTTCATGTTTATGTGTGTGTTTTAAGTGTTTCAAATGTTTTGAAAGAGTGAGCCATCTTCTGAAGCAAACATTCTATTTACTGTTTTCTACAGTTTGAAATAGGGTAAGTCTACATTAATGTAATTACAATCATTTTTAATGGTAAACTAGAATATGGACAGATTCTCCTGTCATTGTATTTCCATTACCGGAGATCTGACCAACAGCAAATTATCTACTGAAGCAATTGTTTCATTTTTTTATATAAGTTTTAAGTGTATCATCTTCTAAAGCATTTCAATGTACGTTACAAGTGTTTTGTGCAGTATGCTAAGGTGGACAATTCCACAAGTGCATGTGGACTTTAATGGAATTCTGATACTGTGCAAGGCTTCCAGAAGTGTGCAAAGCCTTTGCATTAATCTGGAAGTAGTGTAGCTTGTTTTGGCTGCTCCTGAGTTGCTCTGCATCACCACAGCAGATCTACAATCACGGTTAATGATGATTACCCCTCTTGACCATAGACTGTATACATGCTGGACAAAGCCAGCGTGCCCTCACCTAGAGACCTGGAACAGCCGATATAAGGCCCATATTTTTGTGTCACTATGTTGGCAGCAATGGCAGCGTGTATTCGGCCTAATTCATGATGTACCCATAAATGGATTAAAAAGATGGAGCTTGGGTGGCTCCATTGTCTGACAAAAGAAGTTCAAACATGCCCTATCTTCAAGTCTGAACTAGCTAACAGGCTCACCGCAGTTCGGGTGTTTATTAATATTTTTTGGGACTGCACAGTGGTTCTCAGAGCAATTTGCTTTGGTGTGGGTGTTGAAAATTATGAGACACTTATTTTCTCACTAATTGTGCATTAAAAGGCCTTAACGGATCAGGCTACCAATAACTGCTAAAAGTGCTAGTGTTGTTAACATACAACATTAAACAAGATGGGAACTTCACTTAATGCAGCAGGGACGTCGTAAATGACTGTTAGGATGTTTCACCACACAACAAGCCATATTGTTCCAGGTGTTTGTAATAAAATGCTCAAAACGACACACAGCACTCCACAACAGCTAGCAGCGGCATCGAGTGTTCAATGCGTTATGGACACGATGACAGTGGGAGGTGCTTGGCTCAGCTGCTGTCATTCAAAGCAATCACGCCCCTAATTATACAGAACTGCATCATTTAAAATGGCTTAAACTAAGTATTAAGAAAAAAGAATTCACCTCCCTATACAATTGTCATGAAGGGGAAACTAACTATAGAAAGCAACACCGTTTTTTGTACCAGGCTGTAAACACATACTCTAAAGCTGTACATTTTAACATGACTTGAATGGGACCCTGCTCACTTTTTGAACCAGCCTCAAGTGGCCATTCAAGGAACTGCAATTTTTCTCCTTCTGGGGGGCTTCATCTAAGCCCAACTATGCTTACTTGTTCCTCCTCACGCAACTCCAGATGCACCCGGAAAATGGTGCACGGGTGGCCTCGGACCAACAAATGCACAAACCTGCATGGATCCAGAAATAGAATTCAAATTTTCAATCTTTTTACTCATTTCAGAGAAATTAGACCTTCCCAAACCCTAAACCACTTAAAAGAAAGCAATCTGCACAGTTACCAGACAGCTGAGACATCATCTTTGAGCCTCTTTCTGAACCCATAAGCACCACCAACTTAAGTCAATCAATCAATCAATTTTTTTATATAGCGCCAAATCACAACAAACAGTTGCCCCAAGGCGCTTTATATTGTAAGGCAAGGCCATACAATAATTATGTAAAACCCCAACGGTCAAAATGACCCCCTGTGAGCAAGCACTTGGCTACAGTGGGAAGGAAAAACTCCCTTTTAACAGGAAGAAACCTCCAGCAGAACCAGGCTCAGGGAGGGGCAGTCTTCTGCTGGGACTGGTTGGGGCTGAGGGAGAGAACCAGGAAAAAGACATGCTGTGGAGGGGAGCAGAGATCGATCACTAATGATTAAATGCAGAGTGGTGCATACAGAGCAAAAAGAGAAAGAAACAGTGCATCATGGGAACCCCCCAGCAGTCTACGTCTATAGCAGCATAACTAAGGGATGGTTCAGGGTCACCTGATCCAACCCTAACTATAAGCTTTAGCAAAAAGGAAAGTTTTAAGCCTAATCTTAAAAGTAGAGAGGGTGTCTGTCTCCCTGATCTGAATTGGGAGCTGGTTCCACAGGAGAGGAGCCTGAAAGCTGAAGGCTCTGCCTCCCATTCTACTCTTACAAACCCTAGGAACTACAAGTAAGCCTGCAGTCTGAGAGCGAAGCGCTCTATTGGGGTGATATGGTACTACGAGGTCCCTAAGATAAGATGGGACCTGATTATTCAAAACCTTATAAGTAAGAAGAAGAATTTTAAATTATATTCTAGAATTAACAGGAAGCCAATGAAGAGAGGCCAATATGGGTGAGATATGCTCTCTCCTTCTAGTCCCCGTCAGTACTCTAGCTGCAGCATTTTGAATTAACTGAAGGCTTTTTAGGGAACTTTTAGGACAACCTGATAATAATGAATTACAATAGTCCAGCCTAGAGGAAATAAATGCATGAATTAGTTTTTCAGCATCACTCTGAGACAAGACCTTTCTGATTTTAGAGATATTGCGTAAATGCAAAAAAGCAGTCCTACATATTTGTTTAATATGCGCTTTGAATGACATATCCTGATCAAAAATGACTCCAAGATTTCTCACAGTATTACTAGAGGTCAGGGTAATGCCATCCAGAGTAAGGATCTGGTTAGACACCATGTTTCTAAGATTTGTGGGGCCAAGTACAATAACTTCAGTTTTATCTGAGTTTAAAAGCAGGAAATTAGAGGTCATCCATGTCTTTATGTCTGTAAGACAATCCTGCAGTTTAGCTAATTGGTGTGTGTCCTCTGGCTTCATGGATAGATAAAGCTGGGCATCATCTGCGTAACAATGAAAATTTAAGCAATACCGTCTAATAATACTGCCTAAGGGAAGCATGTATAAAGTGAATAAAATTGGTCCTAGCACAGAACCTTGTGGAACTCCATAATTAACTTTAGTCTGTGAAGAAGATTCCCCATTTACATGAACAAATTGTAATCTATTAGACAAATATGATTCAAACCACCGCAGCGCAGTGCCTTTAATACCTATGGCATGCTCTAATCTCTGTAATAAAATTTTATGGTCAACAGTATCAAAAGCAGCACTGAGGTCTAACAGAACAAGCACAGAGATGAGTCCACTGTCCGAGGCCATAAGAAGATCATTTGTAACCTTCACTAATGCTGTTTCTGTACTATGATGAATTCTAAAACCTGACTGAAACTCTTCAAATAGACCATTCCTCTGCAGATGATCAGTTAGCTGTTTTACAACTACCCTTTCAAGAATTTTTGAGAGAAAAGGAAGGTTGGAGATTGGCCTATAATTAGCTAAGATAGCTGGGTCAAGTGATGGCTTAAGTGGCGGCTGATTCTCGGAGTGCAAAATATTCAGAGTGCCACCCCCCACACAACCCCCCTGGTGCATCCATGTCCTTATCTACACGACAGTTTAATTGCCAACAGCATGACATCAAACACAATTGTCCACTTAATACAGATATCGTTACAACAGTAATACAAAATGATGCTAAAACTGCATCAGATGTGAAAATATTAAAATCTCTCAAAAAGGATGACTCACATCTTCAGTCACCTGCCATAATCACTTCCACCTTTCCTTTTTCATTCATGTTTAACTTCAAGCAGGCTTAGTGCAGAAACGAGTCAGTGCTCGTGTTCTCCTCCGGGCTACGGCGGATGATGATGATGCCTCAAATGCTGAAACACTCATCTGTCTCTCTTTATTCCCTTCACTCTCTCTGCTGCACCATTCCATGTTTTCAAAGTTTTCCAAGTCAAACATGCATCTATTACTGTTTTATATGCTAGACATCTTCAAGAATAACACTAATATCACAACTGTGGGTCATATTTATACTGTAGTACTATATGTCTCTTTATTGTCCCCCGTTGCCTTTATGGAGGGACACAGAAATGCTGTCCATCCGAAACTCTGTACTCCCTATAACTTTTAATAGATTTGAGACACGTTTACCTAATTTGCAGCAGGGATGCATCCCTTTTTGGCCTAGGTCAAGGTCAATGATGTGTGACCTTGACCAAATACTGAAGGTCACAGAGCCAAAACTAGTATTTGTGTGTGTGAGATGAAGACTGTACTCTCAGTAACTCTCCGAGGATTTCAGACAAGTTCATCAAATTTGCAGTAACGATGCATCCCTTCAAGGTGTAAGCCAGCTTCAATGATGACTAACCTTAACCTAATTTTGAAGGTTATAGGGCCAAAAATATCTGCAACACTGTACTTCCAATAACTTTTCAAAGAAATAATACAGATTTACCAAATTGGAAGCACGGATACATCTCTTGAAGGTCTCGGTAAAGTTCGATGATGAATGGCCTTCACCTAGTTCTGAAGGTCACACAGCCAA
This sequence comes from Thalassophryne amazonica, assembly GCF_902500255.1. Lineage (NCBI taxonomy): Eukaryota > Metazoa > Chordata > Actinopteri > Batrachoidiformes > Batrachoididae > Thalassophryne > Thalassophryne amazonica. The sequence goes on from NC_047105.1 coordinate 16,657,290, forward strand.
AAATTTTGTCCATGTACAATGAAGACTGACCTCTTGATACATTTCCAGGAATTTTTCAGTGGAACATCTCAAAAATGTGCTGCAGTGGATGTCTATTGTTGTCTACCATTGCACAACAAAAATGACAACAATCCCACAGCATACACTGGGTTGGAATCTCGACAAACAGCAAGAGCTCAGTGTGTATTCACAGCTTTGCTAGAGACACAATATTTGATTCATCTGTTGGGCTTCGCCTGTTTCAGAAGAAGTTTGACAGCCAGACAAGACAGAGCAAACTATATATTGCATTACAGAAGCTGATTTCCCCATTGCCAATTCCACCTCTTTGCCTTTTATAACACAGTGTTGATACGCAGCATTTAACGAGCAGTATACCAACTCGCCGAGAACACCGTCGGCTGTACTTTCACATTCAACCAGGAAACTTGTGCAACTTATGATATGAAATGCAGGCGGAGGCCAAAACAGCATCTTTCAAGTCTCACTCACAATATCGAATCATCTGAGCTCAGAGCGAGCTGCAGGAATAAAAAATAGATCTGTGACTCTATTGATCGTGCTGACTCAACTCACACCACAAAGATCTCAGGCTATTGTGCTCAGTATGCAACAGCAGGGCACTGCCTGCCAACACCTCATGCTCACTGGACAACAAACCCTGAACAGAGTTGGACGTCTAGCTCAGTCACACAGATGTAGCTTTTTATGCAGTGAGCTGCACATGAGGCCACAGATACCAGTTCTTTAAGTTTGATCTAGTTGCTGCATAGGACGTCAGACGTCATGCCGCATCAGGCAAGGGTATTTTCATTTCATGGTGAAGATTTTTCAAGGGAACTCAGTAGTGTACCTGGGACATCCCATGGTGATCTTGGAGCTATGACAACACATAGGCCATGTGTGTCAAACTCAACACCCGGGCCAGATGTTGCCCCAGAGACCTTTTGATCCCAACTTTGGATTAAATCAGATGCAGCCTGTGACTACAGGCAGTATACTGAGAAAAACCTCTGATAAAATAGTAAAAACTAGCTATTACAGTGTGAGTACTACTGATTTTAAGAAGTACTCTGTAATAATGGACTGAGAAAAGACATTTAGTTTTTACCCAAAAGGGGGGGGGGGGGGGGGGGGGGGTAAAATAGTACTCCTTACAGTGGATTTTGCAGTGTGAACAATTTAAGTGTTTACTCATCACTGCCAATCCTTTTGTAATTTAATGAATGAGACAGCGGTCGCTGTATCGGACCTTCATGGTGAAGATAGAGTTGAGTTGGGGGAAAAAGCTCTGGATTTACTTATCGATCTACTTTCCGACCCTCACCTATGGTCATGAGATTTGGCTCATGACCGAAAGAACAAGATCGCGAGTACAAGCGGCTGAGATGAGTTTCCTCCGCAGGGTGGCTGGGCGCTCTCTTAGAGATAGGGTGAGGAGCTTGGTCACTCGGGAGGCGCTCCGAGTCGTGCCGCTGCTCCTCCACATCAAAAGAAGCCAGCTGAGGTGGCTCGGGCATCTTTTTCGGCTGCCCCCTGGACGCCTCACTGGAGAGGTGTTCCAGGCACATCCCATCGGGAGGAGGCCCCGGGAAGACCCAGGACACGCTGGAGGGACTACGTCTCACAGCTGGCTTGGGAACACCTCGGGGTTCCCCCGGAGGAGCTGGGGGAGGTGTTTACGGATCGGGAGGTCTGGGCGGCTTTGCTTGAGCTGCTGCCCCCGTGACCCAATCTCGGATGAAGCAGAAGAAAATGGATGGATGGATGGATGAATGAAACAGTGTCCACATTAAATGCTGCTTGTATCAGCTCAGATCTGGAAGTGTGCAAAGGTGCCGCGTGTTGCCACATCCACCACACTGTGTCACTATGTTGGACCCCGGTTGACAAAGACCAAGGCAGATAACTGACACAACCACACCTCTCGAAAGTAACCATCTATATGCCACAGCCAGGTGAAATGTGGACATCTCATTGGCCTTCTCCAACCACTGGGGTCCAACCTGTGTACTGGATGAATCCATGACAAAATCCCAGAGGACAAAATCCCAGTGGACAGAATCCCAACCCCTTATTACATAAATGGACAAAATCCCAGTCTCATTCCAAACTCCCATTTCACACCCTAACCCCACATTAGTGTAGTATACTAACCCTAACCCAACATTAATGTAGTACACTAACCCTAACCCCACATTAATGCAGTACACTAACCCTAACCCTACATTAATGTAGTACACTAATCTTAACCCCACATTAATGTAGTACACTAACCCTAACCCCACATTAATGCAGTACACTAACCCTAACCCTACATTAATGTAGTACACTAATCTTAACCCCACATTAGTGTAGTATACTAACCCTAACCCAACATTAATGTAGTACACTAACCCTAACCCCACATTAATGCAGTACACTAACCCTAACCCCACATTAATGCAGTACACTAACCCTAACTCTACATTAATGTAGTACACTAAGCTTAACCCCACATTAATGCAGTACACTCATTTTAACCCCGCATTAATGTAGTACACTAACCCTAACCCCACATTAATGTAGTACACTAACCCTAACCCCACATTAATATAGTACACTAACTCTAACCATACATTAATGTAGTACACTAACCCTAACCCCACATTTATGTAGTACACTAACCCTAACCCCACATTTATGTAGTACACTAACCCTAACCCCACATTTATGTAGTACACTAACCCTAACCCTACATTAATGTAGTACATTAACCCTAACCCCACATTAATGTAGTACACTAACCCTAACCCTACATTAATGTAGTACATTAACCCTAACCCCACATTAATGTAGTACACTAACCCTAACCCCACATTTATGTAGTACACTAACCCTAACCCTACATTAATGTAGTACATTAACCCTAACCCCACATTAATGTAGTACACTAACCCTACATTAATGTAGTACACTAACTCTAACCCTACATTAATATAGTACATTAGCCCTAACCCCACATTAATGTAGTACACTAACCCTAACCCTACATTAATGTAGTACATTAACCCTAACCCCACATTAATGTAGTACACTAACCCTAACCCTACATTAATGTAGTACATTAACCCTAACCCCACATTAATGTAGTACACTAACCCTAACCCTACATTAATGTAGTACATTAACCCTAACCCCACATTAATGTAGTACACTAACCCTAACCCCACATTTATGTAGTACACTAACCCTAACCCTACATTAATGTAGTACATTAACCCTAACCCCACATTAATGTAGTACACTAACCCTACATTAATGTAGTACACTAACTCTAACCCTACATTAATATAGTACATTAGCCCTAACCCCACATTAATGTAGTACACTAACCCTAACCCCACATTAATGTAGTACATTAGCCCCAACACATTAATGTAGTACATTAGCCCTAACCCCACATTAATGTATGGATTTAATGTTCAAACTGATAAACTTTATTGTTTTGTGCAAATATTTGCTCATTTTAAGATGGATGCCTGCAACACCTTTCAAAAAAGCTGGGGCAGTGGTATGTTTACCACTGTGTTACATCACCTAACAACACTCAATAAGCATTTGGGAACTGAGGACACAAATTGTTGAAGCTTTGTAGGTGGAATTCTTTCCCATTCTTGCTTGATGTGCGACTTCAGTTGTTGGGGGTCTCTGTTGTTTTATTTTGCGCTTCATAATGCACCACACATTTTCAATGGGTGACAGGTCTGGACTGCAGGCAGGCCGGTCTAGTACCCGCACTCTTTTACTATGAAGCCACGCTGTTGTAACACGTGCAGAATGTGGCTTGGCATTGTCTTGCTGAAATAAGCAGGACGTCCCTGAAAAAGATGTTGCTTGGATGGCAGCATGTGTTGCTCCAAAACCTGGATGTACCTTTCAGCATTGATGGTGCCATCACAGATGTGTAAGTTGCCCATGACATGGGCACTAACACACCCCCATACCATCACAGATGCTGGCTTTTGAACTTTGCACTGATAACAATCTGGATAGTCTTTTTCCTCTTTTGTCCAGAGGACACAATGTCCATGATTTCCAAGAACAATCTGAAATGTGGACTCGTCAGACCACAGCACACTTTTCCACTTTGCGTCTGTCCATTTCAAATGAGCTCAGGCCCAGAGAAGGCGGTCACGTTTCTGGATCTTGTTGATGTATGGCTTTTGCTTTGCATGGTAGAGTTTTAACTTGCACTTGTAGATGTAGCGACGAACTGTGTTAACTGACAATGGTTTTCTGAAGTGTTCCTGAGCCCACACGGTAAGATCCTTTACACAATGATGTCAGGTTTTACTGCAGTGCTGCCTGAGGGATCGAAGGTCACGGGCATTCACTGTTGGTTTTTTTGGCCTTGCTGCTTACGTGTAGAAAGTTCTTCTGATTCTCTGAATCTTTTGATTATATTATGGACTGTAGATGATGGAATCCCTAAATTCCTTGCAATTGAACATTGAGAAACACTGTTCTTAAACTGTTGGACTATTGTTTCACGCAGTTACTGACTTTAATCCACACAAAAGTGACTTACGATTGACATTTTTAAATGGCTTTGAGAGGGGTTAAGAAGCGGAGTTATTATATGGTATGGGATTTTGCCAACTTCTGATTGGCCCATTCCCAACTTTCTGACCTGTACCACATACTGAGTTGACCACTGGTGGAGCTGAGTAGGCCGCGCCTGTGAAATGAGTACACCTCGTGTGCAGCGTACTGCTAGCTAATCGAGCGACGCCTTCTATCGATAACGACCAATCAGATAACGCGATACAATGCCTACTTTGGCTGTCAGTTTGTTGACAAGATAGTAGCAGACAGGTTTGCGTCTGTTAGCGATGCTGACTTAAAACGAATTTTACACAAGAAAGATGCGAAGAACAGCCGCAGAAATACACAGTCAGCAGCCCACCTGTTTCGCAAGTACGTCACTGAAAAGGGACATGCGCCCAAATTTGAAACTTATGACAGACGGATGCTTGACGGAGTACTCAATCGATTTTATGCGGAAGCTAGACAGGCGAATGATGAACTTTATAAGAAAACAAGCCTGATGACTCTTCGTCACAGACTTAACAGGCATCTCCAGTTGATCAATGGGATGTCAGTTGGTGCAGTATGACAGTAATAATAAAGAGTTGAAACTTGAGATTGATTTTTCAGTTTTAGTATGTTTGACAAACTCCCAATTTTCTTGTTTACCATATAATAAAGCAGTTATAGACTTTTAATTTTGGTGTACCAGTGATTATGCGGACCTGGTCAGGATGGGGTGAACCCCTGGTCAGGTCGCCCGAAACGTAACGTCTTGCTTAAGTTTTTTTTTCTGTATTGGAGCGCTGTGGCTGTGCAGATCATTTGGACTCTATCTTTGGTACAATGTTGAATGGTCCTGCATGCCTTTTCATGTAGTTTGGATGTGTGTGTCTTTATTGCATTACTAAAATTCAAAGCAGAGCCATGCTGCAGAAGTGCTTGATTACAGACACACTGCAGGGTCTGCAATCATTATCATTTTCCCAACAAACACCCTCAAAAACAACGGCCGCTCTGAAGGACTGATAAGGGAATCGTTAAGCAAAAAGACTATTAATGTCGGTGGATCAAATCATTTCTAAACGATTCTCGAAAAGAACCGGTTCCCGATACCCTACCCTAGTTGGGATTCTGTCCACTGGGATTATGTCCGTTTGGGATTTTGTCATGTCACCGTGCTGGATGATGCACTGCAAAATGCGCAACCCATGGTGCAAATGTTGTAGCTTATATACATTCACAATAAAAGTGATACTCTTCAGCTGAATCTCCCAAAGTCAGTCCAGTGGTATCCAAGAATCCCCAAAGAGACCAAAATCCAAAGGCATCCAGTCATCACCTTAGGTCATTGATGAGCATCAAAGTCTCACAACCATACAGTAAGACAGGAATCCCCAGGACACTAAAGAGTTGGACCTCCTAACGCTGTAGGAGATCTTCCCATGCATCTCAATCTCAAAGGCAAAGAGGACACAGAAACATGAACATTTGCACCTGCGTCCTTTTTATTGTAAGTAGGCTGGCATGTGCGCACCAATGTGTGCTCATTCATTCATATTCTGCCACTTTTCCAGGTTGCAGTGCAGACCAAGCAAGTCATTCCACACTTCTTTTCCCTTGGCCAAGTCTTCCAACTCTTCCAGGTGGATCCTGAGGCATTCCCAAGCCTGCTGGGAGATATAATCCACGCAGTGTCCTGGGTCTTCCCCGAGCTCTGTCCAGCGGGGGTGCTGGTCTAAAAATGAGGTGTGGCAGACGGAGTGCAGGTGGGTTGGATGCAGAAACTGAGTGTACCACAGAGGGCAAAAACCTGGTCTAAATTTGACAGCAATCAATAAACACACCTCTATTTAGAAAATGCACTCCGGCTCCTTAAGGGGGTAACAGATGACACTCTGATTGGTTTATGTCATTCATTCATTAATTTTCTACCATTTTTCCAGGTCTGAGTTTCAGTAGTAGTGAACCAAGCAGCTCATCCCACACTTCCCTATCCTTGGCCATGTCCTGGATTCAGAAGTGTTCCCAAGCTGGATGTGCCCAGAAGACCTCCCTAGGTTGAAGACCAGAGGGCATGCTGACCACACGGCCAAACCACCTCAGCTGGCTCCTTTGGATGCGACGAAGCAGAGGCACTACCCAGAGTCCCTGCCAGATAGTTGAGCTTCTCACCGTCCAAGAGTGTAAGACCCACTAGAGGAATCTCATTTCTGCTGCTTGCATCCGAGAGCTTCTTTCAGTCATTACCCAAAGTTCATGACCATAGGTGAGGATAGGAGCATAAATCTACTGGTTAACTGGTTTATGTCATATCATTCCTAAAACATGACCATGACTAATTATGCCAAGAAGTCCAACCCCTTTGTGCTTTCTGTGCTCAGATGTCTTTGTTCACACACATACACACGAGTCATCAGTGTGCAACCAGTGCTGTGAAGTGGTAGATGTGCCAACACTGCATCCCCCCCAAAACCTGTTGTTGAATCCACTCATTCACATGCACATCTCAGGCAAGCAGCAGATAAGCACCATTAGCTGTGATTAATCACATTCATACAGCACGTTGTGACAAGCCAGAGCTGCTCCAAGTCCTGATCATCTCACCAACCACGAGAAACACATTTGGGGTTGTTGGATCAGAATAAACTGCATCCCATATTTCATCTGAGTCAACAAACAAAAGGTGGAGTAGCAGGCTAAAGTGCTTAACACTGTTTACTGTAGCCTACACGTGGCTTTCACACCTCTGCCATCAAGCAGTGGTGGAAGGGGAAAAAAAATAATAATAAAGTTGGAGCACCTGAGCATCCTCCTGGTGACAAGTCAAAGCGGCAGCGCGTCTTGGATTTTGGGCAACGAAACGCACACCAACAGTGTTACTGCAGCCCGCTTTTTCTGCGTGCACACAATAGCTAAGTGCCACACGAATCGCCGCTTGAAACAGACCTTGGAGTCAAACTTGTATTTTTGCAGCCAAAGCGTGCAAGCCTTTGACAAACCAGTCCGCACAATCCATGCGGCAGGATGCGCACCGCGCACAAAACCCACATGCCGAGACAATTTCACACACCCTGTCGCCACTTTTTTTTTAAATAAGATCGTGCGGTTTCATTTAAATAAAAATAAATAAAAACGAGAAAAAAAAGAAAAGCATGACTCTGCTGCTCGCACCCCACCCCTCTGTAGTCTCACGAAGGCAGGACGAGCCCTTTTCCCCCCGCATTCAATGCGTAACGGCGCTAAATAATGTGAAGGACACCCCGCCTCTTCCCCTCACCTGGCACATCGTCTCCAAAATCCATGTCGTCCTGTCCCTCGTCTTCATTACTCAGGGAGCCCGGCATCTTTATCTCATAGTCCCCCGAACCCCTTTCAGGCTCAGTTTAACCCTCCACGCGCCGGAGCCTCTTTATCAGCACAACAAAACGGCGCGCGGTGATTTTTATTTTTTTCTTAAAGAATAATAATAATAAAAAAAATTCTCTTGAGGTTAAATCATCTCCCCCCCGCTGATCTCTATCCAGGTCCCCCAGTCTGAAAAATAAGAAAGACAAAAATGGAACACACATGCCCAGATCGTGACGTCTGGTCTGTTGCCATGACGATACATCCCATAATTTCAACCACAACTAGTTAGTCGTGCCGGCATAGTTAACTCTTTAACTAGTTACGCGCAAAAAATAAATAAATAAAAGCGAGCAGAGTCGTCGGCGCGCGGCGCGCACACGTGCACCCCTGCGCCTGTCGCTTGCCCATTTGCTTTTGGAAGTCTGGACACAAAAACTTCCCAGGCTGCCCCCCCCCCCCCCCCCCGGTCTTTTTATTCTTCCTGCACAGCTGCTCTACGATTCCACAACACCGAATCTGCATTTATATTAAACCGCATTCTGAGTTTTTAATTCATTTGGTGCAAATTTAGTTTGGGCACATAGGGGGGAAAAAAAAAACAGATGTTGCGCGCAGCTGCCAGTGGTCAAGCCGTTGTCAAGGCAACCGCATCTGGAAGAGAGGATGCGCCTGCAGAGAGCTCAGACTCAACAGGAGCAGACAGCTCACTTCTTTTTTGAACCCCCATAAATGATAAAATGTTAATCAGCTTTAGTGTTTCTGTCATGGACTCCACATACTGACATATAATGGTGCTCAAAGGATCGTTATATTGTCCAAGAAAACTGTCAGATTTTGACTCGTTTCAAGTTTTTTTTTTTTTATCTTTTACACCAAGGACATTTTTCCCAGCTTAAACTGTTGGCTTCCAGCGACCTTTAAATGGTTCTAAACAACACAAATTATGTAACTCTGCATTGGCGCCAAAGTAACTTAATTATTTTACAAAGAAAGACTAATTTAAGCTATCGGAAATGAGTTTTGAACCAGAGATAAGCCTTTTATATTATGTTTTTAAATGGTCAAAAAGCAACTACAAAAAAAAAAACAAACAAACAAAAAAAAACCCCTGAAGTATCACTTTGGGTTCTGAAAAACCGTGGAACTAAAAAAGTAATTAAATAAAAAATAAACTGAAAACCATGAATTTTTTTTTTGCACTTGCCTAATTTTTACCTCAATTAGAACTTTAGTAATATAGATCTGAGATGATGATGATGATAATAATTTTAAAAACTCCACCAAAGTACTTCATTAGTAGTACTGTGGTTTACATCCTGGTTCAAATCCCATTACACAATCTCCCATTACCATACAGTTTTTTTTGGCACATAATTTTTTTTTTTTTTTTTTAATGTTCATTAAACATAGTTAAAAGGTTTAGTCAACCGTTTGTGGTAGAAATGCGTAAGAGTAGAATCAGTAAACTTAACATAGCAAATCAAGGCGTTGTACGAATGAAAGAATTTTGTTGAAATTACTTACGAGTACCCTTATTTTCTGCATTTACAGATGACAATACTACTACTACTACTACTAATAATAAGACATTTAATGTAACAAAGTGCAGTTTTCCTGTAAGTCATTCTACAGTGTGTCATCAATGTCCAACAATTATTGTAAAAGAACAAGACTTTTTCCATTTCTCTTTGGAAATTTTATTGAATGCGGTGTTGAGTTTAATCTTCGTCCTCCTCCTCCTCATCCTGGTTGATCTGGAAGTAGCGCAGCTCGTAGCTCTCCTTTGTGTTGGCCACCACCCGCAACCAGTCCCTCAGATTGTTCTTTTTCAGATACTTCTTGGTCAGATATTTCAAGTACCTGAAAAACAGCCAAAACCAAAGGAAACCATATGCTTTAGTTTTGGTACCAAAGATCATAAAACAGAACGTCTGTACATTTGCAGTTGCAGGCATAAATTTACATACACCCTTGCAAAAAAAAAAAAAACCAACAAAGTTCCCCCGACTACATACATTCCATTTAATCAAAAGTGTGTTCAGTGAAAATCACAACTTTATTCCCATATAAAGTTTAGAATTAACAGTCACAAAATAGCTTTCAGTTTTTGTACCCACTGAAATTTCAGTGGACTGCCACTTTACATAGAACTAGATGAATGACTTCAAACAGACTGGGATATCTTTAAAAACTCCAGAAAATGACAAAATTACTTGTGAAAGTTCTGATTGACTAATTGGCATCAAATTCAGTTCGAATTTGGAAACCTTTGGCTGTATTTATGGACATACCTGATGAACAAGTGCCTTCTTGTAAGGAGGAGGGGGGAAAAAAAGACTTAAAAACTGAGTCAAGGTTGCTGGAACACAATTTTGGATCTCTGCAAAAACAGACTCAGTCTGAACAGAACAAAACAGAACAGTCTTGGGGGAAAAAAAGACTCATGGTACCACAATCAGCTATACAATCTGTTATACAGATATCTAAGAAGCTAAGTAAGGCCCATATTGTCATGTGCACAGTACAAACAGGCAGTTAGTTATACCACATAATGAAATTCTTACTCCATTCATTCTTCCTAGGAAATCTGCATGTATACAGAACAAAATGTAGTTCATAAAGATCCAACACAACACCAGGAACAAGACTAAAGAACTGATAAATCAAAAGGCTTTAGTGCTCAGGCATTCTGTTGCAATATTCTCCAAAGACACAGATGGCAGTAATGAGCAGGTGGTGAAAACACAGCAACGGGGACGAAGGGACTTTCTGATAAAAAGAAAGCCTAAGTACACTCTCATCAATGTTATTTAGAACTGCACAAAATGAAAGGGTCCAGCATGAATTTGGCATGAATTCTACACTGGATACTCTTCCTGACACAAAACCCATCCTTCTCGTTGGGATGCAAGCTTGCGCCGTCACAGTGTTGCCCCACCACAAACACGATAATAACCAAAGGTTCCTAGGGTGGGGACACCTCACATATCATTGCTCATATCAATTTTGGAATGAACTGGAAAAAGCATCGGAGACACACAGAGTGCAACAGTGTATCACCTGTACTGACTTTTGCTCTCAAGGCAACTCCCCCAAACAACAACAAAAAAAAACAACAGCAAACTCATAATAGTTTGCACCGATTCTCTGTGAAAACACAGAACACCAGTGCACATAAAAGCTTTTAATCAGCACACTATCAAATGTGTTGACGCATTTGCACTTGGTTCTGTTCATGATTTTACTGCCATAAATAAATAACCGCAAAGGGCAGATCACTGCCGCGCTCCACAGCCCCTTGTGCCACGGCACTCCAAAAATGACAATGTGTGTCTTGTAGCCTTTCCATGACGGTGAGAATGAAACAGACTTGAGACTGGCATGGAGTGTTTGTTCATCTTTTCGTACAGGACAGTGAAGAAGTGAAATTGTACTGTTCTTAAGGATCGTGATTTCTTACAGAGTGACAACTGGGTATGAAAATGCTGCATAGTTCACAAATGAGTTTGTGTGAGCTGAAAGATGGAATGTTGTGCTGATGTTGGGTGAATGTTAAGACGTACAGTAGTGTTCAGAATAATAGTAGTGCTATGTGACTAAAAAGATGAATCCAGGTTTTGAGTATATTTCCTATTGTTACATGGGAAGAAAGGTACCAGTAGATTCAGTAGATTCTCACAAATCCAACAAGACCAAGCATTCATGATATGCACACTCTTAAGGCTATGAAATTGGGCTATTAGTAAATAAAAAAAGTAGAAAAGGGGGTGTTCACAATAATAGTAGCATCTGCTGTTGGTGCTACAAACAAAACTATTGTTTTTTTTTAGCAATTCTGTGAATTACTAAACTAGTATTTAGTTGTACGTATAACCAGTTTTTCATGATTTCTTCACATCTGCGAGGCATTAATTGTGTTGGTTTGGAACCAAGATTTTGCTCGTTTACTAGTGTGCTTGGGGTCATTGTCTTGTTCAAACACCTTATGTCCTCTTCAGCATAAGGCAACATGACCCCTTCAAATATTCTGACATATCCAAACTGATCCATGATACCTGGTATGTGATATATAGGCCCAACACCATAGTAGAAGAAACATGCCCATATCATGATGCTTGCACCACCATGCTTCACTGTCTTCACTGTGAACGGTGGCTTGAATTCAAAGTTTGGGGGTCGTCTCACAAACTGTCTGCGGCCCTTGGACCCAAAAAGAACAATTTTACTCTCATCAGTCCACAAAATATTACTCCATTTCTCTTTAGGCCAGTTGGTGTGTTATTTGGCAAACTGTAACCTCTTCTGCACGTCTTTTATTTAACAGAGACGCTTTGCGGGGTGTTCTTGCAAATAAATTAGCTTCACACAGGTGTCTTCTAACTGTCACAGCACTTACAGGTAACTCCAGACTGTCTTTGATCATCCTGGAGCTGATCAATGGGTGAGCCTTTGCCATTCTGGTTATTCTTCTATCCATTTTGATGGTTGTTTTCCGTTTTCTTCCACGCGTCTCTGGTTTTTTTGTCCATTTTAAAAGCATTGGAGATGACTGTAGATGAACAGCCTATAATTTTTTTGCACCTGCGTATAAGTTTTCCCCTCTCCAATCAACTTTTTAATCAAACTACGCTGTTCTTCTGAACAATGTCTTGAATGTCCCATTTTTCTCAGGCTTTCAAAGAGAAAAGCATGTTCAACAGGTACTGGCTTCATCCTTAAATAGGGGACACCTGATTCACACCTGTTTGTTCCACAAAATTGACAAACTCACTGACTGAATGCCACACTACTATTATTGTGAACACCCCCTTTTCTACTTTTTTTTTTTACTAATAGCCCAATTTAAGAGTGTGCATATCATGAATGCTTGGTCTTGTTGGATTTGTGAGACTCTACTGAATCTACTGGTACCTTGTTTCCCATGTAACAATAAGAAATATACTCAAAACCTGGATTAATCTTTTTAGTCACACAGCACTACTATTATTCTGAACACTACTGTAGGTACCTGTCTTGATCTTCTTTCAATGGCATTCTCTTCACATGTATATCATCTTGTTGCTGCAATTTGGAAGCTGTTTCAGCTTCTTCCATGTCATGTAGTTCTCAAGTAGGACTCACTCCGTTGTAGCTGTTCAGAGAAGGACGAGGAGATGCTCTGATAGAAACACCTGCCAGCATCCTGCAACACAACAAGCTGTCCGCCTGGGATGTTTCAGCATGTTCTGGCCAACCTCAACTTTCACCATCTTTCTTTTGTCATCATCTGTTCCAGCTATTCAAGAAATGCCCTTTTTGTCACACAAAGACAGCTTAGAAAGAGGCACATATGATGGCAGAAACTCCAAAACTATGAATTTCTGCCAATGATCGATCTTGGGGAAAACTCATCCAACACGCGCTTTTTCGGGGGGGCTGCTTATTAGCACAGTAGTAGACTCATGATCCATCAACCGTGCTGCTCACCCACACACAGCTGCGGTATTCTTCCAGATGTGCACCGGAGATATAGTCAAACAAAGCCGCTCGTATTACTTGACTAACCCTCAGCCAAAGCCTTCCTGGACGTGTAAATGTACAGACTGCCAACCAACATCCCAGGATAAACCCTGACCAGCTGACTGACTGGATCCAGCCCTTCCATCCAAGTCAGAGCCAAACACTGTGTTGAGCCTGTAACAGCCGCAGTAAGACACAACCTCAAGTACCAGTACTGACACGGGTTTTAACTTACAGCTAACAAGTCACCTCATTTGTGGACTTTTACAATAACCAAAGGGGTGCCGGAGACTAATTCTAACCTGGGTCTCTACAGGTAAGGATCACCCTCTGTCTGGTCGCTACCCTTTGATCTATACAGCTTGGGTGGCCCAACCAGGGGTATGAAACTCCAGCCAGCATAGCCCTCAGAGTCCTAAAAGAAATGCAAACCACCCCACCACGGTATGGTGGTGATACCACTGAGGTGAGTAAAAACCTGAAAACACAATTCATGTTTGCATACTGTTTGTTGTATTAGTACGACTGATCCCACTTCACAATCACAGAACTGCTGGGTCTTGGAGGAGTTATGTTTTCTGTTGAAGTAGCATTTGAAGCATGTAACACAGGGTAATAATTAAATGTAATGTGGTAGTTATATTCCACAGCCACGTAAGGTTTTGTGTTGATTCTGAGTTTTATCTATGCCAGAAAGCCATATAAGCAATGTGAAAAAAAATGCAAGTCATTCTGAATACAGGGGTCACATGACAATCAAACGTCAGTCAAACGTTTCCTGTCATTTTTCACCAGGTTTGCACACAATGCAGCAGGGATTTTGGTCCACTCCTCCATACAGATCTTCTCTAGATCTTTCAGGTTTGCAGTTTCAGCTCCCTCCAAAGGTTTTCTATTGAGTTCAGGTCTGGAGACTGGCCAGACCACTCCAGGACCTTGAAATGCTTCTTACGGAGCCCCTCCTTAGTTGCCCTGGCTGTGTGTTTGGGGTCACTGTCATGCTGGAAGACCCAGCCATGACCCATCTTCAATGTTCTTATTGAGGGAAGGAGGTTGTTTGCCAAAATCTCGCAATACATGACCCCATCAATCCTCCCTTCAATATGGTGCAGTCGTTCTGTCCCCTTTGCAGAAGAGCACCCCCAGAGTATGATGTTGGGTTGGGGTTGTTCTCATCCTCTAAACATGGCAAGCGGAGCTGATTCCAAAAAGCTCTATTCTGGTCTCATCTGACCACATGACCTTCTCCCATGCCTCCTCGGGATCATCCAGATGGTAACTGGTGAACTTCAACCAGGCCTGGACATGTGCTGGCTTGAGCAGGGGGACCTTGCTGCCCTGGAGGATTTTAAACCATGACAGCATCATGTGTTACTAATGTAATCTTTGTGACTGTGGTCCCAGCTCTCTTCAGGTCATTGCCAGGTCCTCCTGTGTAGTTCTGAGCTTTCTCAGAATCATCCTTACTCCACAAAGTGAGATGTTGCATGGAATCCCAGACCGAGGGAGATTGACAGTCGTCTTGTGTTTCTTCCACTTTCTAATAAATAATCATAACAGTTGTTGTCTTCTACCAAGCTGCTTGCCTGTTGTCTATGGTGGACAGGTTGGAGTGTGATTGAGTGTGTGAACAGGTGTCTTTTATACAGGTAACAAGTTCAAACAGGTGCAATTAATACAGGTAAATAGTGCAGAATAAGAGGGCTTCTTAAAGAAAAATTAACAGGTCTGTGTGAGCCAGAATTCTTGCTGGTTGGTAGGTGTTCAAATACTTATTTACAGCAGTAACATACAAATAAATTATATATATTAAAAAAAAAAAAAAAAAAAAAATCATACATTGTGAGTTCCAGATTTTTTTTTTTTTTTTTAGATTATGTCGCTCACAGTGGACATGCACCTAGGATGAAAATTTCAGACCCCACCATGATTTCTAAGTGGGAGAACGTGCAAAACCGCAGGGTGTTCAAATACTTATTTTCCTCACTGTAAATAAATGTTTGGTAATGGTTTAAGGAGCCGCGCTGTGCTGAAAACAGCAGCACCAGCAGCTCGGTTCAGCTCAGCAGCGCAGTTTAACAGCGAGCGCAGATCCATGTAACTTTCAACAGGTTAGGAGGTGTCATGTCGCCGCTGTTCATGAAGGGACGTTGGCGTTTAGTGGGCAACACTGCGAGTGCGGAATCGAGTAGTCATATATAATCTCTTTGTTGGTGCCTCTGGCAGGGAATCTCAGAACGAGGCTCATCTTCCCCCCAACCAGTGACGTCACCCGCCTGACCTGCATAAATGCCGGCAGCTTGTCGATGTCAAAACCTCTTAGACCACAACTAAAACAAAGTTTTCTGTAGATGTTCTATGGTCTTTAGTGTTTCTTGAACTATAAAAAAAAAAAAAAAAGAATGCATTTTTTTGTGTTTATTCATGCTATAAATAACCCGTAAGCATTTCTGTTCCCCTTTAATGAAGGATCCAGATAACCCAAAAACATAAAAACACTTGCTCCCACTCACAAATGACACCCCCCCCCCCCCCTCCTTGGCAGATATGGCAATGCCACAGATGATCAGAACACCATTTCACTTTAAAGAAATTTAACTACCGGGAAATAAAAACATAAACCTAATGCTAATATCTGAATCACAGTGGGTAAAATAAGTACTGAACATGTCACCATTTTTCTCATGAAATTTTCACCAGATGTAGGTAAAAACCAAACTAATTCACACATGCAAAGACATCAAACCATAGAGAACATAAATTGAGTTATGCCCAAGGAAAATTTGCAGGGGGTCTGAGGGGCATCAGGCCCCAGGAGCCGGTGTTTCAGGCCCTGTGGGATCCCAGAAACCAAATTAATTTTTTAATCTAATAATACATTTTCAGCATCTCCTGGAACAAAAAATCTCTAAATTAGTGCATATTTAAATGACCCTGTATTCAACCTTTCATTTGAACCATCAATGATCATGCTGAAATAACAGAATATGACGTGGAAGTAGGACCTGGAATGATTTTTCCTTTTAATTGTAAACCATTTAATGCATTAACTCAGAACAATTAAACTACATAAAATTCATGAAGACTGAAAAGACTGATAAAGCATTTCAAAAACCACAGCTAAAGCTTGGAGAATATTTTGAAAATTGTGGTAAAATATCAATAACATACCTTATAGTAAAAAAGCCACATATTGCTGTGCAAATTCATATAAATCCACTCAAAGCCACAGCGTCTTTTTCCCATGAAAAAAGTCTACATTAATAAAAACTCATTTATATTCTTGTGTAAATTCATATAAATCCATTCAAAGCCAGTCTTTTTTTTTTCCAATGAAAGAAAGTCTAGATTAATGAAAAAAGTCACATAATCTTTTCTAAAATCCTGTTTAAACAGCACAATGTTTATTTTCCAGAGAGAGAAAAATTCTTACTGTTTCCTGATGGCACAGTTCAGTTTTCCCGTTCCTTTTATCTTTCAGGTGTGTTGATGAAGCCAGCGACAATTCCACGGATTCTTGTCCTTGTCAGACTTTTTCAAACAGTATTTCTCACCGTCTTCTCTCTGTCTGACATCGGTCCGTGACACAGACATGCTGCACAATTCTTCTTTTAAAAACTTTAGAGCTCTACAGGTTTGTGATGTCCACATGCCACGTTTAGCTTAAGCTTCGCGCAGGAGCCACACAGCATCGCCGCAGCAACCAATCAGTCCCGCTTTACGACAACTGTCGCAACAGCCAGGCTTTGAGAGAAGTATTGTTCTCCTCGAAACTCTGCAGATCTGAGGACACTGATTTGTATCTGTAAATCAGTGTCCGCAGACCACTGCGGACTTATAAAACTTGCACAATGTCGTAAGAAAAAGAAAACTGCAATAGACATTTTAAAAACTCAGTGATGATCACGATTAGAGAGTAAAACATGAACACCCCCCTCCAATGACATCTGTGGAATTTCGCAGATCCGCAGTTTTCACAGCCCTGTATGCCTAATAATGTGAAATGACAGGTAAAAAGTGTTCAGCACCTGAAGAAAGAGAGGTGCAAAAAGGCATGAAATGCCAAGACACCAGCTGAAATCTATCAGTAATTAGAAAGCAATACACAAAACTCAAGTCAGCTTTAAAGCTGTGACTAATCGTTGCACTGCCTTTCGTACCTCTTTGAAAAGGGAACTTCTGAGTTCACTGCGATTTTGCTCTTGCTCCTCTCGATGGACACCACACCACCGCCGAGGTTTCCAGCTTTGCCATTCACCTTGATACGTTCCTGAAGGAACTGCTCCTGTTAAGAGGCAACAGAAAATTGCTTCCAGTGAGGGTGTCTGTGCATATTTTTTTTCTTTTTTTTGGGGGGGGGGGGGGGGGGGGGGGGGGTGCGAGTCACACAACTGATAATGACAGACTCTCGACTTGCCCAGGGCCCTTCCAACCACACCCATAAACATATGCACATGCATGCATGTGTGCACACCCACAAGCATGTGCACAGACGTGCGGACATTGAGCTAGAGAAATTTTGGTTGGGCAAATTTATTTTCAAAAATGTTTTGGCTGCACACATCTAGCGTTCAACGGACTGGTCTATTCCTTCCTTGTACAGTGAGCTACCCGATTTTGTGAAACGTTCAAATCTCAAAAGTTCTGCACGAAGCATGTATAATGTGTCCACATGCTATGAGGTACAGTCTTTCATTTTATTTAATATTATTTTTTAAGGGCCTGTGACCTGCAGGCATCATGTGTGTTCCTGTTTTTCTGATAATCCAATATTTTTTTTTTTGTTTTGGAATCATGGCTATTATCAATGTTGCAGTAGGTTCTGTGCACACATGGAGTGCCAACAGTAGAGTTTTGACATTTACCCTTGAGTACTGGATACTACATACACAGAGGCTCTGAATCAGTCAATTCACAGATATTATGGATAAAGTCTCTAAAATTGTTCACATCAGCACCTCTCTGCAATCTAATAATCTCTTATTATTAGTGTTAGTGGTAGTAGAAGAAGATATAAATCCACATTAAGATCAGATGCAGTATGCGTTTGTTTCTCCCTTTAAGACAATGTGTGATGTGCCTTAGTTGTCATCATTTAATAACACTGATGCTGATAAAATACAAATATTAAGAAGTCAATAAATAAATAATACAATATATCTGCCGATATCTTCAATTTAAAAATATGGCAATGATTCCTAACGTCATTATCAAAGCCTTATGACAAGGAAATGTAAATGAGGCTTAACGTTTTACAGTTTAAACATGAACTTTATTATACACAACAAAAATATAAACGCAACACTTTTGGTTTTGCTCCCATTTTGTATGAGATGAACTCAAAGATCTAAAACTTTTTCCACATACACAATATCACCATTTCCCTCAAATATTGTTCACAAACCAGTCTAAATCTGTGATAGTGAGCACTTCTCCTTTGCTGAGATAATCCATCCTACCTCACAGGTGTGCCATACCAAGATGCTGATTAGACACCGTGATTAGTGCACAGGTGTGCCTTAGACTGCCCACAATAAAAGGCCACTCTGAAAGGTGCAGTTTCATCACACAGCACAATGCCACAGATGTCGCAAGATTTGAGGGAGCGTGCAATTGGCATGCTGCTATCAGGAATGTCAACCAGAGCTGTTGCTCGTGTATTGAATGCTCATTTCTCTACCATAAGCCGTCTCCAAAGGCATTTCAGAGAATTTGGCAGTACATCCAACCAGCCTCACAACCGCAGACCACGTGTAACCACACCAGCCCAGGACCTCCACATCCAGCATGTTCACCTCCATCGTCCTCATCGGGGTCTCGACCTGACTCCAGTTCGTCGTCGTAACCGACTTGAGTGGGCAAATGTGTTGTGTGTTGGGGGGGGGTTTGGCTGGACAAGGTTGGGTTGTTTTGTGTTTATTTTCCTTCCCAGGTGATTTGGGGCTGTTCTCTGAGGAAAATGTGCTGCAGAAGAGTCTCTCTCTTCTGTTACGATGATTGGCTGCACCTGTTGCATTCTCGTGCTGCTCTCTATCAGGACAATCCACGACAACTGTGATGTTCACGTGCAGATCTGAGGACTTCCAGCTGGTACCAATGTAGTGATGAAGAACTACATTTAAACCAGCAGTGAGTTGGATAAGATTGCCGGAGAATACGACCTTGTGACGACCGTGTGGGGACGCTGAGGGCCGTTTCAGAGTCTGACATCGCGCCTGTGAAGGAGGACGAGGGTGAGAGGCAAACGTTGTCAGCAGACGACAGAGGTGAATATTCTGAAAAGTTTATCCGTGAATGTAAATTGGCGTTTATACGCAGCTATAAGTAATTATTGGTGAAAATTGTTTGGCATGCTCCTCACGGCAGTGGCGTGCGGATTAATGATCCTCCACTAGCTGTGAGCAGCAGCCTCTTTGAACTAAGTTTGAAACCAGAGCTAAATGTGTAGCTGATAAGTTTGCCTCTAAACAATATTTCGTAGTAATAAGTGTTGAATAATCTCATCTCTGTTCCTCCTTCGCAGAGTACAGTCTGGGAAAGTCACCTGGGTGGGGGGGGGCGTTGGCGGAACTCCTGAGTCCTGAACGTTCGGACTGTTGAGACGCTGAGAGAGCGCGCCGCCTTTTCACCTCACCAGAACTTAAATTATTTAGTATTTCATGTATAGCACAAAGGGAGAAAAATAAATGTTTTCTTTTTGGAACTGCTTCTGATTATTTCATGCTGGGTTCAGTCAGATACTGGACCGCTCCTCAATCTGCGTCTTATCCATAACAAAATGCTCACATTCGCTGGCGTTTGGCACATTGGAGAGGTGTTCTCTTCATGGATGAATCCCGGTTCACACTGTTCAGGGCAGATGGCACAGCGTGTGTGGCGTCGTGTGGGTGAGCGGTTTTCTGATGTCAATGTTGTGGATCGAGTGGCCCATGGTGGCGGTGGGGTTATGGTATGGGCAGGCGTCTGTTATGGACGAAGAACACAGGTGCATTTTATTGATGGCATTTTGAATGCACAGAGATACCGTGACGAGATCCTGAGGCCCATTGTTGTGCCATACATCCAAGAACATCACCTCATGTTGCAGCAGGATAATGCACGGCCCCATGTTGCAAGGATCTGTACACAATTCTTGGAAGCTGAAAATGTCCCAGTTCTTGCATGGTCGGCATACTCACTGTACATGTCACCCATTGAGCATGTTTGGGATGCTCTGGACCGGCGTATACGACAGCATGTACCAGTTCCTGCCAATATCCAGCAACTTCGCACAGCCATTGAAGAGGAGTGGACCAACATTCCACAGGCCACAATTGACAACCTGATCAACTCTATGTGAAGGAGATGTGTTGCACTGCATGAGGCAAATGGTGGTCACACCAGATACTGACAGGTATCCCCCCCCCCCCCCCCAATAAAACCAAACTGCACCTTTCAGAGTGGCCTTTTATTGTGGACAGTCTAAGGCACACCTGTGCACTAATCATGGTGTCTAATCAGCATCTTGATATGGCACACCTGTGAGGTGGGATGGATTATCTCAGCAAAGGAGAAGTGCTCACTATCACAGATTTAGACTGGTTTGTGAACAATATTTGAGGGAAATGATGATATTGTGTATGTGGAAAAAGTTTTAGATCTTTGAGTTCATCTCATACAAAATGGGAGCAAAACCAAAAGTGTTGCGTTTATATTTTTGTTGAGTGTAAATGACTACAAATATAACCAACTCCTACGTTCCACAGGTTTCATTTGGATTGGCAGTTGGTATGTTGCATAGCTCAGCATTTGGATAAAATAAACTCTCGTTGAGTTTGGCCCCATCTACATGACATTATAGCGACCACTTGTCTCTTTTTGCTGTAACATACCACTCTGACTGAAAATGATTGCCTAATGTTAAAGCTAATGTGAACAAGGGGTCCAAGCCATCCTTGACAGTATTGTAAACAACGCCGTCGGAGTGCTCTGCTGGACTAACCATGTAATGACATGATTTACAGCAAAGTGTTTTCATAAAATAAGTTTTGATATTGGCAAATACGCATACCAATATGTTTGTGAAGGTGTCATATCAGCTGATATTATTGGCCAACTGATGCATTGGTTGAGCTTTGCTTAGAACTCAATCACATCACATTTGGCTTTGGGAGAAGCACCAACTTGTTGCACCCAGGCTTAAAAAGAGAAGCATGCAAATGTTGCACCCTATCCAAATGGATTAAATAAGATGGCAGGATGGAACACAAATTAAAGAGATTTTTTTTTTTGTCGTCTTGTTAGCTGTATGGAATACAGATAGGTGGAAGGGTGTCACCAGAAATTACAGCCATGCGCACCCAGTTATTTGTGTGTGCTTCACTGGCAGAAGGCACACGCAGTGTGCACAAACGTGTGTGCGTAAAATACCCCACACAGTCCCTGAGATGTGCATGTATATGCGTTGATCCGTTGTTGCACAGCACAGCAAATCAATGACTGTAATCGTCATGAGTTGCACTCTGGTCCACCTGTTATGCATGGAGACAATTATTCTTAAAGAAATAAAACCTGAGATAAGCTGTTAACATCTACAAATAAGTCCAACATTTACAACAATTTTTTGTTTGTTTTTCATTGTGTGTAAAAAGGAGGCAGCGGTGCTGCTGGAACAGCAGTCAGTAACATGCATTAAATAACGTTAACAATTCAACGTCACAATATACAGACACAATCAGCACCTGCTAAAATTCCTTCTGACCTTGATAAATCATGGTGCGTGTGCAAAAATCACATATTTGCATGTTCCCTCCCATAATTTTGTGCACCTATGTGGACAACAACAGATTTCATATTCATAAAGGCAAACGCTCCAAATTGATAATAGTTGCCATTTGTCGAATTCGTAGGACACAATCTTCAATGTGCTGTTATGAAATCAGTATGCAGGTGTGTGTGTGTGTGTGTGTGTGTGTGTGTAAGTGCTATGGCATTTGCACATGTTTTTACACATGCAAACCTTGAGAAATCAGACCCACAAGTCTTGGATTCCTGCAAAATGGACAAAGAAGTCACCCCCAAAGCTATCAGTGCAAGAATGGAACTGAAATGCCAACATGCATTTTCATGAATTACTGGTCGGAAAGTGATGAACTTTGACACTGTGATATTAGAAGAAGCACTTAAAGTCAATCAGGTGGCAACAACAAAATTTATCAGGAGTGGATGGACATTGCGCCGCCTGGACCATCGACTACCTCACTGACCGCCCGCAGTACGTGCGGCTGCGCGGCTGTCCGTCTGAGGTGGTAAGGTGCAGCACTGGGGCCCCCCAGGGCACCGTCCTCTCGCCTTTCCTCTTCACCCTCTACACCTCAGACTTCACCTACAACACGGACAGCTGCCATCTCCAGACGTTCTCTGATGACTCCACCATTGTGGGTCGTGTGTCTGAGGGGAACGAGCTGGAGTACCGGTCGGTCATCACAGACTTTGTGGACTGGTGTGAGCGCAACCACTTGTGTCTCAACACCAGTAAGACGAAGGAGATGGTGTTCGACTTCAGGAGGAAACCACCACCTCACCCACCGGTGAACATCCAGAGGAAGGACATAGAGACTGTGGACAGTTTCAAATACCCGGGTGTTCACCTCAACAACAAACTGGACTGGACTGACAACACTGACACCCTGTACAAGAAAGGCCAGAGTTGCCTCCACCTTCTGAGGAGACTGCGATCCTTTGGAGTGAGCAGGCCTCTGCTTAAGACCTTCTATGACTCTGTTGTAGCCCCTGCTCTCCTCTATGCTGTCGTCTGTTGGGCACCGGGCAGCACAGAGCGGGCGAGAAAGAGACTGAACAAGATGGTCCACTGGACTGTAGTGGAGCTGACCAGCTCGTTCAGTGACAGACTGAGGCACCCTCAGTGCAAGAAGGAACGATACTGCAGGTCGTTCCTCCCTGCTGCTGTCAGGCTGTACAATAACAATGTGAAATAACCACATGCAATAATATGTCCACAAATCAAGTGCAATATTAATCTGTCTACAAATCATGTGCAATAACTTGTTTACAAATTCCAGCACTAGTGTCACCTTATCACATCTAAACTCCACTTCACATATTGTAAATAAGATGCTCCTATTTTTTAATTCCAATCATGTTTATATATATATAAAATATATATATATATATATATATATATATATATATATATATATATATATATATATATACACACACACACACACACACAAGGTCTATTAGAAAAGTATCCGACCTTATTATTTTTTTCAAAAACCATATGGATTTGAATCACGTGTGATTGCGTCAGACAAGCTTGAACCCTCGTGCACATGCGTGAGTTCCGCGATGCACGGAATTCCGCCGGACGTCTGTCTCAATGTGCCGAAAAAGTGCTGATGTCCATGTCTTTTCACAATTCCTGTGCTAGTCAGACGACGACGTCCCGGACAAAACACAGCGTCCAGTTTGGAAATGAACGGCACATTCCACTGTTACAGGAGTTTTTGTCATGGAAAGAGGAGCGGAGGCTTCGCGCGTTGCGGCGGTGCCGCATGGCGCAGAGCAACGCCGTGATGAAGCCTCACGGGACATGTTCTGGCATGTCCAGGCACATCCACAATTTCTCGGATAATCACTCAATGGAAGAACCACCGACAGCTGTCTGAACGCCATCTCAAAGCCGTCCTGTGAGACCAAAATGGAGGTGTTCCTTTGTCTCTCTCCATCAGCAAATCGGTCGTGACGCACGAAGCCTCCGCTCGGCTTTCCATGACAAAATCTCTTGTTAAAAGTGAAATCTGACGGAAAATGGCTGATGTCCAGCTCTTGTGATAACCAGAGAAAGTGCACACGACGGTCTCGGATCCACAGAGCCATCCATTTAGAAATGATCCGGTGGTTTGTGGCTCTCGATGGCGGCACAGAGCACGGCGCAACGAGCATCCTTAAAGCTGTAGTAACAGTCCTTATTCTCTGTGAAGCCCGTAAAATTTTCACCGAAAGCCAGATAAATTTTTCGAATGGTTTCCAGCTGCCAGTCTCTAACAGTTTCCGAAAAAATTCTGATGGAAAAAAAGCCCAAATCATTCCGCCATTTCCTGACAATGAAAATCCGCCGATGGGGTGGACCACTCCTCACTCAAAGCCTGCTCACAGGCGAATTACGCAACCGACAGGCGTGGAAAAAAAACTCACGCATGCGCACGAGGGTTCAAGCTTGTCTGACGCAATCACATGTGATTCAAATCCATATGGTTTTTGAAAAAAAATAATAAGGTCGGATACTTTTCTAATAGACTTTGTATATATATATATATATATATATATATATATATATATACACACACACACACACACACACACTTTACTTCTACCTCATTTTCTTATTTTATTGTACTGTTACAAGTATTATTATTATTGCTTATCTTTGCACACGCTGTTTGATGCACATTTTCTTCTACTCGCACTCATCTTGTGTGTTTATTAAGAGCTGATGTAACGTGAATTTCTCCACTGTGAGATCAATAAAGTCTTATCTTATTATCAAGTATCACAGCTGAGTTTAATTCATGGTCAGGTTAATCAGTCACCAACTCCTTTTGGCTTCTTCTGTTGGCTTAAAGTTGACACTGGTATGGAGTTGCTACAAGTTTAATGATGGATGCACTTCCCGCTGCAACTCCAAATATGCAGAGTGGGCTTGCTTGGCTTTGAACCAGGACCTCTGCTGGCAGGTCCGACTGTTGGTGCTTTTCTTTAATGAAGCAGGTTCATAAAGTTCTGTTCACGTAAGACTTGTTTACTTACTGCTTTATTTACATCGCCTCATTATTCATGTATGCAGCTCATCAATTACGTAGACAATTCTCCTGTATAAAGGCCATTGCTATTGATATGGTACTGTATGCAAACAGAGAACTGCTGTTCGTATGGCACCAATTTTTATTTAAAATACCCAGTCGTAGGTCATGCACAACCATAACCCTAACAACAGGTTTTGAGCTTGTACTTTGTCAGTTGCATCCTGTACAGCTTCAACACCATGTGATACCTTTGATAGTTATGGCAGTTTGGTATTGGATGTTGTATCAAGTAGCGTAATACTGGGCTGTATCAAGAGCAATTTAGTTAAAAAGAAAACAGCTATCCATTTTCAATGGGACCTCTGAGGCAAAGGCCTCGGGTTTGAGTCACAATCATGCTAAAGATTTTCCTTTTTTCTACTTCACGTATAAAGGTAAGTCCCTTCAACTTCTCCCTTGTTTTCACTTGGGGTCGTCACAGCAGATCCGAGGTGGACCCGCATGTTGATTTGGCACAGGTTTTACAGTGAATGCCCTTCCTGACACAACCCCGCATTACACAGAGAATGGGCAGAGGCGGCATTGAACTGGGAAACTTTAGCAGGGGAAACAAGTGTACTTAACCTCTTGGCCATCACCCCTGCTTCATGTATAAAATACATATATGACAATCATCATAACACAGATAATTACAAATATTTTGGATCCAAAGAAAGCGCTTAATGTAATCTCTGTCCTGATAGAAAACAAAAGTAAAACGTATATATCCTTATAATCCAGACTGAAAAGTTTTTTTTTTTTAAGTGTGCAAGGAAAATGTTCTGATCAACTTTACAACAGCGCAGGCGAATTGCAATTAAGTAGCAGATGGGTAATATTTTCCGTAGATCCTCAGAAGTGAGTGATGACAATTCTTACATGTGTGCGGATTAACAATCACACATCACAGTGGTAAGAACTTGGAATTACATGAATAGTTGCAGCAAACTAAAAAAAGTAAGTCCCTTGTTTTGCACTCGGGGTCACGACAGCAAATCCAAAATAGACCTGAATGTTGACTTGGCAGAAGTTTTACGCCGGATGCCATCCCTGACGCAACTCCACATTACATGGAGAAATGTGGCAGGGGTGGGGTTTGGACCGGGAACCTTCCGCACTGAAAGCAAGTGCACTAACCACTTGGCCATCGCCAATGCAAATGGTTACAGAAAAGTAATATTTAAAAATATTCAGGGCTCTTTTAATTTTTTCTAGCTCTTATTTTGTGCAGATTTTTTCAGTTGCAGAGAAAAGCACATCTGTGTCGATGCAGATTTTGTGGAGAAAACTGTGCTGGGAAGAACTTTTCTGTGCACCATAAACTCTGGCTCATAATCACAGGACCTAGACTGACTAACCAGAAATGCTAGGCGGGAATATAATGTGGATTGGGAACCATCAAAGAGAAAACATTAGTTTATCATCCCTGCCCACACCAATTTTTTTGGCCGAATTTCATCGACAGCGGTACAGCTGGTGCAACTAGCACATATGTTAGGTGGCGAGTATGCTTTGACCAAAGTTTACAGAGCTGGACCGTGAGATTTGTTTTTCGTAGGATACTTCCAGCATATTACAAGGGTAAGTTTTATTTCCCAAATTCAAAATTTTATTGTTTTGTTTGTTCTCCATTTCTACTATATATATATATATATATATATATATATATATATATATATATATATATATATATATATATACACACACACACACATATATATAAAAATTTGCCCGCCCTCATCACTTTTTTTCTGATGTCAAGGCTGATAAACTAATGTTTTTTGTTGTTGTTTTTTTAAATACCGGGCTTCATCAATACAGCTACATACACAGACACTGCCTTAAATAATCTAGTAACACAGAAATGACAGAGAAAACGTTTGTTTTCATTCATTTAAAAGATCAGATCTCGTAAACGTGTCACAAAACCACAGGTCTTAGGTCTACTCACAAAGTTAGCAGCATCCATGATTCCATCCTCGACCGGATGAGTGCAGTCCAGAGTGAACTTCAGGATCTGCTTTTTCCTCTTCCCACCCTGCTTCTTCACAATCACCTTTTTCTGACACACCAAATTTACACGATCATTAAGCAAGAGATCAGTAAGGTCTTCCAAGAACACTGACGACAACAGCACATTAAAACGTTAAAACACTTCACTAAGATCGAGTGTTTCTTTATGCGGTCAGACGTGACAGAACGCAAGGTTGGAAAACCGGCGTTATTTTTAAAGTCTCCACGCTGAGCTTTGGCCATATTTGCTCCCGCTAGCTAACGATTAGCCCAACGTGGTTTTAGCTGACACATTCAACAAAGCACAATATCCAGCAATAAACTTCACTGACACTTATATTAAGGGAAAGTAGAATTAACGACCCAACCTACGTGATCGATAACGCAAAACATCACATTTATGAGCTACTTATTTCCTCTTTTCAGTACTCACAGTCGGAGCCATGACGACACGCTCAGCCAAAAGGAAGAACGCACGCGGCGCAGGACGTGTAGTCACACGCCGCACAGTCGAACGAATCGATTAATCTGAAATTGATTATACTGTGGATTTCAAAATACTGTAGTTTTAAAATGTTGCTTTGACGTTGCTATGAGTGAATATTAATTTCAATCTACTGTAGGGCAGACAGGCACACTGGTTTTCTATCAGGTAAGATACAAAAACAATGAATGAATGAATGTTTAAAAAACAAAAAACAAGCAAAAAACAAAACAAATGAATAAATAAATAAATGATACAATCAAAATAAATCAACATTACACCAGAAATAAATATTCTACGTATGGTAAAACTGAATAATATTCCAAAAAACAAAATACAAAACTTTGAATAAATAATTCTAGGCATTGGGAAAGATCAATTAATTTGATCTCAAGGAGTTTTCATCAAATATTTTTTGGTAATATTTTGAAACGCTTTTGCATTTTTACCCCCACATAAATTTAAAAAACAAATAAATAAACAAGCAGACAACAACAACAACAACAACAGCATAGTTTTGGGATCTCTTTGCCATATTTTCAAAATAGCAAAGTATGTGAAGTATTTCGGGCCAAAATGCTTCACATTAATACTGTACATATAAGTTTCTTCTGCAAGTCCACAAAAAGAACAAGATCCACTGACATCCACATATCTGGAGATGATACAACCCCAATTCCAATGAAGTTGGGACATTGTGTAAAATGTTAATAAAAACAGAATACAATGATTTGCAAATCCTCTTCAACCTATATTCAGTTGAATACACCACAAAGACAAGATATTTAATGTTCAAACTGATAAACTTTATTGTTTTTGTGCAAATATTTGCTCATTTTGAAATGACATGGAAGGTAAAGTCTACAGCGGTCCCAGTGGTAATCGGACTGTGTGTTTGTTTGCGCATTATATATATATATAAAAACACAGTTGCCCACACATGTGATCTGTGGTTTGATGACACAACCATATGATGCATCTCATGATGCACCGATCATCATTACATACATATCATGACTCTGTTGAAATTCTGTTGTACCTGCATTACTGATAAATGTCCACCAGGTGGACCTATTGCTCCATTTCAAAAACCTTGAGTACAAGCTGCTGTGGGACACGACAACCTGTTGATTATAGTAGTAGATACCTAAATACATACACTGCTGTTCACAAGAATAATGCTGAATAATCTGTGGTGAATATTTAACTTTAAAGAAAGAAATTATTCTGAAGTGTAAACTGTAATCTGTGATGTTATCTATTTCCTATTTTCATATTTTATAACTAATTTATGGTTCTTCTGCAAGAGTTCATTATTTCTTCCACACACTTGTTGACTTTCTATGGTATTACGATGCTAATTTAAAAAAAATTATACGATTCAGTGCAGGCACAACAATATGATTATCACAATATGTGGTGTATCATTCCACCCCTACCTCTTCAAATCCTCTTCAACCTATATTCAGTTGAATACACCACAAAGACAAGATATTTATTGTTCAAACTGATAAACGTTATTGTTTTTGTGCAAATATTTGCTCATTTTGAAATGGATGCCTGCAACACGTTTCAAAAAACCTTGGACAGTTGTACGTATGTTTACCACTGTGTTACATCACCTTTCCTTCTAACAACACTCAATACGTGTTTGGGAACTGAGGACACTAATTGTTGAAGCTTTGTAGGTGGAATTCTTTCCTATTCTTGCTTGATGTACGACTTCCGTTGTTCAACAGTCCGGGGTCTCCGTTGCTGTATTTTGCGCTTCATAATGCGTCACACATTTTCAATGGGCGACAGGTCTGGACTGCAGGCAGGCCAGTCTAGTACCTGCACTCTTTTACTACGAAGCCACGCTGTTGTAACACGTGCAGAATGTGGCTTGACATTGTCTTGCTGAAATAAGCAGGGACGTCCCTGAAAAAGACATTGCTTGGATGGCAGCATGTGTTGCTCCAAAACCTGGATGTATCTTTCAGCATTGATGGTGCCATCACAGATGTGTAAGTTGCCCATGCCATGGGCACTAACACACCCCCATACCATCACAGATGCTGGCTTTTGAACTTTGCGCTGGTAACAATCTGGATGGTCTTTTTCCTCTTTTGTCCAGAGGACACAATGTCCATGATTTCCAAAAACAATTTGAAATGTGGACTCATCAGACCACAGCACACTTTTCCACTTTGCATCTGTCCATTTCAAATGAGCTCAGGCCCAGAGATGGCAGTGGCGTTTCTGGATGTTGTTGATGTATGGCTTTCGTTTTGCATGGTAGAGTTTTAACTTGCAGTTATAGATGTCGGGTTTTAATGCAGTACCGCCTGAGGGATCGAAGGTCACGGGAATTCAATGTTGGTTTTCCACCTTGCCGCTTTACATGTAGAAAGTTCTCCAGATTCTCTGAATCTTCTGATTATATTATGGACAGTAGATGATGGAATGCCTAAATTCATTGCAACTGAACATTGAGAAACATTG
Organism: Thalassophryne amazonica; assembly: GCF_902500255.1. Classification (NCBI taxonomy): domain Eukaryota; kingdom Metazoa; phylum Chordata; class Actinopteri; order Batrachoidiformes; family Batrachoididae; genus Thalassophryne; species Thalassophryne amazonica. Next base: position 16,687,536 of record NC_047105.1, read on the forward strand.
TTCTTAAACTGTTGGACTACTGTTTCACACAGTTGTTCACAAAGTGATGATCCTCACCCCATCTTTGCTTGTGAATGGCTGAGCCTTTTGAGGATGCTCCTTTTATACCCAATCATGACACTCACCTGTTTCCAATTAACCTGTTCACCTGTGGAATGTTCCAAACAGGTGTTCTTTGAGCATTCATCAACTTCTCCAGTCTTTTGTTGCCACTGTCCCAGCTTTTTTGAAACATGTTGCAGGCATCCATTTCAAAATGAGCAAATATTTGCACAAAAACAATAAAGTTTAGCAGTTTGAACATTAAATATCTTGTCTTTGTGGTGTATTCAATTGAATATAGGTTGAAGAGGATTTGCAAATCATTGTATTCTGTTTTTATTTACATTTTACACAATGCCTCAACTTCATTGGAACTGGGGTTGTACAATAACAGGACAGATTTTGTTTAAATAATGAAAGGCTTCAGGTGATATTAGAAGGAAGAAGTAGGAAAGAGAGTAGACGTGGAAGGTAAAGTCTACAGCAGTTCCAGTGGACTCTGTGTGTGTGTGTGTGTGTGTGTGTGTGTGCGCGCGCATTTTATATATATATATATATATATATATATATATATATATATATATATATATAAAACACAGTTGCCCACAATCGGGAGTGACATGTTTAGCCGCATGTTCTCCTTGAATTGCTGGCTGTCTGAGTGGTGTCCAAAAAATGAGGTGGGCTTCATAGATAATTGGCAAAGCTTCTGGGGAAAACCTGGTCTCGTTAGGAGAGACGGCATCCATCCCACTTTGGATGGAGCAGCTCTCATTTCTAGAAATCTGGCCAATTTTCTTAAATCCTCCAAACCGTGACTATCCAGGGTTGGGACCAGGAAGCAGAGTTGTAGTCTTACACACCTCTCTGCAGCTTCTCTCCCCCTGCCATCCCCTCATTACCCCATCCCCGTAGAGACGGTGCCTGCTCCCAGACCACCAATAACCAGCAAAAATCTATTTAAGCATAAAAATTCAAAAAGAAAAAATAATATAGCACCTTCAACTGCACCACAGACTAAAACAGTTAAATGTGGTCTATTAAACATTAGGTCTCTCTCTTCTAAGTCCCTGTTGGTAAATGATATAATAATTGATCAACATATTGATTTATTCTGCCTTACAGAAACCTGGTTACAGCAGGATGAATATGTTAGTTTAAATGAGTCAACACCCCCGAGTCACACTAACTGCCAGAATGCTCGTAGCACGGGCCGCGGCGGAGGATTAGCAGCAATCTTCCATTCCAGCTTATTAATTAATCAAAAACCCAGACAGAGCTTTAATTAATTTGAAAGCTTGACTCTTAGTCTTGTCCATCCAAATTGGAAGTCCCAAAAAACAGTTTTATTTGTTATTATCTATCGTCCACCTGGTCATTACTGTGAGTTTCTCTGTGAATTTTCAGACCTTTTGTCTGACTTAGTGCTTAGCTCAGATAAGATAATTATAGTGGGCGATTTTAACATCCACACAGATGCTGAGAATGACAGCCTCAACACTGCATTTAATCTATTATTAGACTCTATTGGCTTTGCTCAAAATGTAAATGAGTCCACCCACCACTTTAATCATATCTTAGATCTTGTTCTGACTTATGGTATGGAAATAGAAGACTTAACAGTATTCCCTGAAAACTCCCTTCTGTCTGATCATTTCTTAATAACATTTACATTTACTCTGATGGACTACCCAGCAGTGGGGAATAAGTTTCATTACACTAGAAGTCTTTCAGAAAGCGCTGTAACTAGGTTTAAGGATATGATTCCTTCTTTATGTTCTCTAATGCCATATACCAACACAGTGCAGAGTAGCTACCTAAACTCTGTAAGTGAGATAGAGTATCTCGTCAATAGTTTTACATCCTCATTGAAGACAACTTTGGATGCTGTAGCTCCTCTGAAAAAGAGAGCTTTAAATCAGAAGTGCCTGACTCCGTGGTATAACTCACAAACTCGCAGCTTAAAGCAGATAACCCGTAAGTTGGAGAGGAAATGGCGTCTCACTAATTTAGAAGATCTTCATTTAGCCTGGAAAAAGAGTCTGTTGCTCTATAAAAAAAGCCCTCCGTAAAGCTAGGACATCTTACTACTCATCACTAATTGAAGAAAATAAGAACAACCCCAGGTTTCTTTTCAGCACTGTAGCCAGGCTGACAAAGAGTCAGAGCTCTATTGAGCTGAGTATTCCATTACCTTTAACTAGTAATGACTTCATGACTTTTTTTGCTAACAAAATTTTAACTATTAGAGAAAAAATTACTCATAACCATCCCAAAGACGTATCGTTATCTTTGGCTGCTTTCAGTGATGCCGGTATTTGGTTAGACTCTTTCTCTCAGATTGTTCTGTCTGAGTTATTTTCATTAGTTACTTCCTCCAAACCATCAACATGTCTATTAGACCCCATTCCTACCAGGCTGCTCAAGGAAGCCCTACCATTATTTAATGCTTCGATCTTAAATATGATCAATCTATCTTTGTTAGTTGGCTATGTACCACAGGCTTTTAAGGTGGCAGTAATTAAACCATTACTTAAAAAGCCATCACTTGACCCAGCTATCTTAGCTAATTATAGGCCAATCTCCAACCTTCCTTTTCTCTCAAAAATTCTTGAAAGGGTAGTTGTAAAACAGCTAACTGATCATCTGCAGAGGAATGGTCTATTTGAAGAGTTTCAGTCAGGTTTTAGAATTCATCATAGTACAGAAACAGCATTAGTGAAGGTTACAAATGACCTTCTTATGGCCTCAGACAGTGGACTCATCTCTGTGCTTGTTCTGTTAGACCTCAGTGCTGCTTTTGAAACTGTTGACCATAAAATTTTATTACAGAGATTAGAGCATGCCATAGGTATTAAAGGCACTGCGCTGCGGTGGTTTGAATCATATTTATCCAATAGATTACAATTTGTTCATGTAAATGGGGAATCTTCTTCACAGACTAAGGTTAATTATGGAGTTCCACAAGGTTCTGTGCTAGGACCAATTTTATTCACTTTATACATGCTTCCCTTAGGCAGTATTATTAGACGGTATTGCTTAAATTTTCATTGTTACGCAGATGATACCCAGCTTTATCTATCCATGAAGCCAGAGGACACACACCAATTAGCTAAACTGCAGGATTGTCTTACAGACATAAAGACATGGATGACCTCTAATTTCCTGCTTTTAAACTCAGATAAAACTGAAGTTATTGTACTTGGCCCCACAAATCTTAGAAACATGGTGTCTAACCAGATCCTTACTCTGGATGGCATTACCCTGACCTCTAGTAATACTGTGAGAAATCTTGGAGTCATTTTTGATCAGGATATGTCATTCAAAGCGCATATTAAACAAATATGTAGGACTGCTTTTTTGCATTTACGCAATATCTCTAAAATTAGAAAGGTCTTGTCTCAGAGTGATGCTGAAAAACTAATTCATGCATTTATTTCCTCTAGGCTGGACTATTGTAATTCATTATTATCAGGTTGTCCTAAAAGTTCCCTGAAAAGCCTTCAGTTAATTCAAATGCTGCAGCTAGAGTACTAACGGGGACTAGAAGGAGAGAGCATATCTCACCCATATTGGCCTCTCTTCATTGGCTTCCTGTTAATTCTAGAATACAATTTAATATTCTTCTTCTTACTTATAAGGTTTTGAATAATCAGGTCCCATCTTATCTTAGGGACCTCGTAGTACCATATCACCCCAATAGAGCGCTTCGCTCTCAGACTGCAGGCTTACTTGTAGTTCCTAGGGTTTGTAAGAGTAGAATGGGAGCCAGAGCCTTCAGCTTTCAGGCTCCTCTCCTCTGGAACCAGCTCCCAATTCGGATCAGGGAGACAGACACCCTCTCTACTTTTAAGATTAGGCTTAAAACTTTCCTTTTTGCTAAAGCTTATAGTTAGGGCTGGATCAGGTGACCCTGAACCATCCCTTAGTTATGCTGCTATAGACTTAGACTGCTGGGGGGTTCCCATGATGCACTGAGTGTTTCTTTCTCTTTTTGCTCTGTATGCACCACTCTGCATTTAATCATTAGTGATCGATCTCTGCTCCCCTCCACAGCATGTCTTTTTCCTGGTTCTCTCCCTCAGCCCCAACCAGTCCCAACAGAAGACTGCCCCTCCCTGACCCTGGTTCTGCTGGAGGTTTCTTCCTGTTAAAAGGGAGTTTTTCCTTCCCATTGTAGCCAAGTGCTTGCTCACAGGGGGTCGTTTTGACCGTTGGGGTTTTACGTAATTATTGTATGGCCTTGCCTTACAATATAAAGCGCCTTGGGGCAACTGTTTGTTGTGATTTGGCGCTATATAAATAAAATTGATTGAATTCATTGATTGAAATGTGATCTGTGGTTTGATGACACAACCATATGATACATCTCATGATGCACCGATCATCATTCCATACATATCATGATTCTGTTGAAATTCTGTTGCACCTGCATTACTGATAAAATGACCTATTCCTCCATTTCAAAAACCTTGAGTACAGGCTGCTGTGGGACACGACAACCTGTTGATTATAGTAGTAGATACCTAAATACATACACTGCTGTTCACAAGAATAATGCTGAATAATCTGTGGTGAATATTTAACTTTAAAGAAAGAAATTATTCAGAAGTGTAAACTGTAATCTGTGATGTTATCTATTTCCTATTTTCATATTTTATAACTAATTTATGGTTCTTCTGCAAGAGTTCATTATTTCTTCCACACACTTGTTGACTTTCTATGGTATTATGATGCTAATTTAAAAAATTATACGATTCAGTGCAGGCACAACAATATGATTATCACAATATGTGGTGTATCATTCCACCCCTACCTCTTTTGAAAGCCACAGGAAAAAAGGTCAAGCTCCCATCCTTTTGATAACCCAGTTTAATGTTATGTCAGTGTTGGGGGAGAATGAAGTAGTGCCTCTTTAAGGGCTGCAGAAAAGAAAAAAAAAATCACTGAGTTAGAAAGCTTTTCATTATTGCCTTCCATCAGACTGTGGGGACAATAGTCAAGCCCATATTAGAAATAGGATGAGGGTATTCAAATTCTATTGGACAGCAACATTAAACATCCCTTTGAGCACTTTGGCAGTACTTGGAGTACAGTATGTGTCTGTGCTGTCAGATGGCTGGCTTTGAGACCCCAACGGCCTACGATTGAAGAGTTTCTGCATTGCTGTCATTCCTACTGGGGGTAGCTGATAGTACCACTGAAAGGTAAGACAGTAACTCTCAACACTTGTCTCCTGCATTTCCAGTAAGTTTGTTTTGCTGGCTATAATGTTAGCGCTGGCAGTGCCGTTGGTGTTCTATATTTACCATCTGTGGATTGTGTGTTGTCTCTGAAGCTCCGGGCATTGACTCCACGATTGACGAGGTAAGAGAAATACAAATATCTTTTTTGGTTCAGGCTGATTTGATGGGGGTATTCCACATTTTGCTACATATTCACTAAATGTAGTCGTAAATACCGTAGCACATATTTATATGGCGATGACGTTTAAGAACTCGCTTGAGTGATGGTGTTGCAGAGTGTCGTAATTCATTAACTTCACTTACAGATGGCAGGAGGGATCTTCACACATTTGGATAACCTCTGCAATGTGGATTGTACGAATGTCCACCCTCTAGTGTGTCACCTGTGCCATGAACAGTATCAGTCCCCGTGTCTGTTGGATTGCTACCACATCTTCTGTGCTCGCTGCCTACGAGGCCGGAACAGTGACAGCCGCCTTGTCTGCCCCCTCTGCGGGTAAGAGACAGAACCACGAATCTCATCATCACCAGTTGGATTAGCAAGAAGCCCATGAGGGTAAAGGAAGGTCAGGTCTGGGAGTATACGCTGGTGCCCTGCATCTCCATATTCATGACACTACTGTACCACCTTGGACCAACTGGACCATCCTCACCTCACAAAATTAACTGTCTGTATGTATGTTAGCATCCCTTTGGCCTTCTCCAACCCCTGGAGGCCTCAACACTGAAGCACCTATGGTTTGGATCATGCCCAAAGTTATGCACCACATGGCCAAAACAATTCTTTCCAGTGGTACCAAAGAATCCTTCAAAGAGACATAGGACCAAAAATATGTACTTGTAGTTGTTGTCTTTAGATCACTGGTTAGTATCATCTCACAATACATTAAGACAGAAAGCACCAGGACCACCAAAACTTGAACCTTAAACCTCCTGAACAGGTACTGACATCACCAAACACCTCTGTCCAGCAACCTGATTACTCCATTAGCCCTTCAAGAAAGACCTTATGGAGACATTTCCTTTGCCATTCATTTCCAAAAGATAAGCACAAACAAGTTGTCCTTCAAGTCATTGTTGTAGAATTATTAAACATGCTGACACAATCTGCTTGCAGGTTTTTCATTAGTTTGAACTTTCAAAGCAAAGATCTTGGTTTCTCATATTCATGTGGGGCTTCAGTGTCTTCAGACTCCTGGTGCTTCCAGTCTTACTGGTTGTGAGACCTGGATCCTAACCAGTTACCTAAGACCTCCTGTGTATGATCCAGCACACAGGTGCCTCAGCTCTGAGGAGCTCAGCAAGTGGAAAAGGCCAAGTGGATCACCTGGCTGCTGGGATTACAAGAGAACTCGGTCCGATGTGAACTCAGGCCCAGGTGTGAACGGGGCCCGGGGCTAACTGACCCCTAACTCAGGCTGAGGTCTCCCGGGGGCCCAGTTTTCTTGTTACTAGCTGCAGTACTTAGCAATGTTTGGAATATATATACTGGTTTGCCCTATAGGTGGTTGCCAGTCTGGTATCTGGGAGGTTCTGCAGGATGGTGGATGTGGTGACACAGCACCAGCACATGCTGCTAGATTTGACGATGTGGGGGGTCAGTGTAAGGACCTAATATTTTTGGGCGAACTACCATGTAACATCCAGCTGATTAGGTATTAGTTAATGACTGTTCTTCCGAGCATACATAGTTGTCTTATTGAACTACAATCAATAACTAAAATATCTTCTTCTTTGTCTTTCGGCTGTTCCCGTTAGGGGTCGCCACAGCAGATCAATCGTTTCCATCTCACCCTGCCCTCTGTATCTTCCTCTGTCATACCAACCACCTGCATGTCCTCTCTCAGCACATCCATGAACCTCCTCTTTGGTCTCCCTCTTCTCCTCCTGCCTGGTGGCTCCATCCTCAGCATCCTTCTCCCTATATACCCTGGGTCCCTCCTCTGCACATGTCCAAACCATCTCAATCTCGCCTCTCTGACTTTGTCTCCAAACCGTCCCACCTGAGCTGTCCCTCTGATATGTTCATTCCTAATCTTGTCCATTCTTGTCACTCCCAAAGAGAATCTCAACATCTTCAGCTCTGCCACCTCCAGCTCTGCCTCCTGTCTTTTTGTTAGTGCCACTGTCTCTAAACCATACAACCTAGCTGGTCTCACTACTGTTTGTAACTTTCCCCTTCACTCTTGCTGATATTCTTCGGTCACAAATCACTCCTGCCACCTTTCTCCCCCACTCCACCCTGTCTGCACTCTCTTCTTCACCTCTCTACCACACTCTCCATTACTTTGAACAGTTGACCCCAAATATTTAAACTCATCTACATTCACCACTTCTACTCCTTGTAACTGCACTATTCCACTGGGCTCCCTCTCATTCACACACATGTACTCAGTCTTGCTTCTACTGACTTTCATTCCCCTTCTCTCCAAAGCATATCTCCACTTCTCCAGACTAGACTCAACTTGCTCTCTACTTTCACTACAGATCACAATGTCATCTGCAAACATCATAATCCATGGGGACTCCTGTCTGATCTCATCTGTCAACCTGTCCATCACCACTGCAAACAAGAAAGGACTCAGAGCTGATCCTTGGTGTAATCCCACCTCCACCTTGAATGAGTCTGTCATTCCGACTGCGCATCTCACTGCTGTCACACTATTTTTGTACATGTCCTGCACTACCCTAACATACTTCTCTGCCAATCCAGACTTCATCATACAATGCCACAACTCTTCTCTTGGCACCCTATCATAAGCTTTTTCTAAGTCCACAAACACACAATGTAACTCTTTCTGTCCTTCTCTGTACTTTTCCAACAGTATTCTCAGAGCAAACATTGCATCTGTAGTGCTCTTTCTTGGCATGAAACCATATGCTGCTCACAGATCTTCACCTGTTTTCTAAGCCTAGCTTCTACTACTCTTTCCCATAACTTCATGCTGTGGCTGATCAGCTTTATGCCTCTGTAGTTACTGCAGCTCTGCACATCACCCTTGTTCTTGAAAATAGGAACCAGCACACTTCATCTCCACTCCTCAGGCATCCTCTCACTTTCCAAGATTTTATTAAACAATCTGGTTAGAAACTCTACTGCCATCTCTCCTAGACATTTCCATGCCTCCATTGGAATGTCATCTGGACCAACTGCCTTTCCACTCTTCATCCTCTTCATAGCAACCCTCACTTCTTCCTTGCTAATCTCTTTTACTTCCTGATTTACTCTCACATCATCCAGCCTTTTCTCTCGCTCATTTTCTTTATTCATCAACTCTTCAAAATATTCCCTCCACCTTCTCAGCACACACTCCTCACTTGTCAGCACATTACCATGTGCATCTTTTACCAACAAGTCCTTTTCTCCTTCCTTACTATTCAACTTCTTGTACAGCTTGCAATATGCCTTTTCCTTTGCTTTTGCCACTTCTCTTCTCGCCTTACGCCGCATCTCCTTGTACTCCTGTCTACTTTCTTCATCTCTCCGACTATCCCAAAACTTTTTCGCCAACCTCTTTCTCCTTATGCTTTCCTGGACCTCTTCATTCCACCACCAAGTCTCCTTGTCTTCCTTCCACTGTCCAGATGTCATACCCAGTACTGCCCTAGCTGTCTCCCTCACCACATCTGCAGTACTTTTCCAGTTGTCCAAAATTGCTTCCTCTCCAACTAGTGCTTCTCTCACCTGCTCGCTAAATTTCACACAACAGTCTTCCTCCTTCAGCTTCCACCATCTGATCCTTTGTTGAGCTCTCACTCTCTTCTTCTTCTTTACCTCTAAAGTCATCCTACAAACAACCATCCTATGTTGTCTAGTGACACTCTCTCCTGCTACCACCTTACAGTCTGTGATTTCTTTTAGCTTGTATCTCCTATAAAGAATGTAGTCCACCTGTGTGCACCTTCCTCCACTCTTATATGTTACCCTGTGCTCCTCCCTTTTCTTAAAGTAGGTATTCACCACAGCCATTTCCATCCTTTTTGCAAAATCAGCTACCATCTGTCCTTCCCCATTCCTATCCTTGATACCATATCTACCCATTACTTCCTCATCACCTCTGTTCCCTTTACCAACATGCCCATTGAAGTCTGCTCCTATCACCACTCTTTCATACTTGGGCACACTCTCCACCACCTCATCTAACACACTCCAGAAATCTTCTTTCTCCTTCATCTCACAACCAACCTGTGGGGCATATGCACTGATGATATTCATCATCACCCCTTCAATTTCCAACTTCACACTCATCACCCTGTCAGACACTCGCTTAACCTCCAACACACTTTTAACATACTCTTCCTTTAAAATGACCCCAACACCATTTCTCTTCCTGTCCTCACCATGGTACAACAACTTGTACCCACGCTGATGCTCCTGCTCTTACTTCCCTTCCACGTGGTCTCTTGCACACACAATATGTCTACCTTTCTCCTCTCCATCATATCAGCCAGCTCTCTCCCTTTACCAGTCATACTACCAACATTCAAAGTCCCCATTCTCATTTCCACCCTTCTAGTTTTCTTCTTCTCCCGCTGTTCGTGGCAACGTTTTCCTCCTCTTCTTCGTCGTCTTTGCCCAGCAGTTGCTAAATTTCCACCGGCACCCTGTTGGGCAATAGCACTGGTGGCGGACGTTGTTAACCCGGGCTGCAACCGATCCGGTATGGGAATTCGATTCTGAGTCTGCATAGTTGGGTTGGCTTGTTTTACGCCGGATGCCCTTCCTGACGCAACCCTCCTCATTTATCCGGGCTTTGGGACCGGCACTCAGAATGTACTGGCTGCACACCCCATGTGACTGAGTTCAATAACTAAAATATGAGACAAAATATAGATCAAAAGGGCTTTTAAATGTTAAAATCAAATGTCCACTAAATCCGCAATGGGGATCAGATGCGACTCAAACTTTGCCAGTTGATAAAGGATATCCTACACAACACTCTCAAATATGTAAGAAATTTGATCTTTTTTGACAGACGTTTTAAATTTTGAAAATTTGTTCAATATTAAAGATAGGGATTGTTCCAATTTTCCAAGATTTTTCTGACTTTGACCTTTGACCCGTTAGGGTGTGCAGGGTATTTAATACTGCAATTATAAGGCTGTTAAAGTTAATAATATTGGGACATAACAATCATCTGCTACAAGTATAAGCAGCAGGATCATCTATCCCACAGCTCTTGAAATGGAGCAATATCGCCACCCGGTGGACATTTATTGTACATGCAATTGAATTTAACCAAGCTCTGGTTCATACACTCAACAAAAATATAAATGCAACACTTTTGGTTTTTGTATGAGATGAACTCAAAGATCTAAAACTTTTTCCACATGCACAATATCACCATTTCCCTCAAATATTGTTCACAAACCAGTCTAAATCTGTGATAGTGAGCACTTTGCTGAGATAATCCATCCCACCTCACAGGTGTGCCATACCAAGATGTTGATTAGACACCATGATTAGTGCACAGGTGTGCCTTAGACTGTCCACAATAAAAGGCCACTCTGAAAGGTGCAGTTTTGTTTTATTGGGGGGGATACCAGTCAGTATCTGGTGTGACCACCATTTGCCTCATGCAGTGCAACACATCTCCTTCGTATAGAGTTGATCAGGTTGTCAATTGTGGCCTGTGGAATGTTGGTCCACTCCTCTTCAATGGCTGTACGAAGTTGGTGGATATTGGCAGGAACTGGTACACGCTGTCGTATACGCCGGTCCAAAGCATCCAAACATGCTCAATGGGTGACATGTCCCGGTGAGTATGCCGGCCATGCAAGAACTGGGGACATTTTCAGCTTCCAAGAATTGTGTACAGATCCTTGCAACATGGGGCCGTGCATTATCCTGCTGCAACATGAGGTGATGTTCTTGGATGTATGGCACAAACAATGGGCCTCAGGATCTCGTCACGGTATCTCTGTGCATTCAAAATGCCAATCATTAAAATGCACTAGTGTTCTTCGTCCATAACAGACGCCTGCCCATACCATAACCCCACCGCCACCATGGGGCCACTCGCTCGGACAACATTGACATCAGAAAACCGCTCACCCACACGACGCCACACACGCTGTCTGCCATCTGCCCTGGACAGTGTGAACCGGGATTCATCCGTGAAGACAACACCTCTCCAACGTGCCAAACGCCAGCAAATGTGAGCATTTGTCCACTCAAGTCGGTTACGACGACGAATGGAGTCAGGTTGAGACCCGATGAGGACGGCAAGCATGCAGATGAGCTTCCCTGAGACGGTTTCTGACAGTTTGTGCAGAAATTCTTTGGTTATGCAAACCGATTGTTTCAGCAGCTGTCCGAGTGGCTGGTCTCAAACGATCATGGAGGTGAACATGCTGGATGTGGAGGTCCTGGGCTGGTGTGGTTACACGTGGTCTGCGGTTGTGAGGCTGGTTGGATGTACTGCCAAATTCTCTGAAACGTCTTTGGAGATGGCTTATGGTAGAGAAATAAACATTCAATACACGAGCAACAGCTCTGGTTGACATTCCTGCTGTCAGCATACCAATTGCACGCTCCCTCAAATCTTGCGACATCTGTGGCATTGTGCTGTGTGATAAACTGCACCTTTCAGAGTGGCCTTTTATTGTGGGCAGTCTAAGGCACACCTGTGCACTAATCATGGTGTCTAATCAGCATCTTGATATGGCACACCTGTGAGGTGGGATGGATTATCTCAGCAAAGGAGAAGTGCTCACTATCACAGATTTAGACTGGTTTGTGAACAATATTTGAGGTAAATGGTGATATTGTGTATGTGGAAAAAGTTTTACATCTTTGAGTTCATCTCATACAAAATGGGAGCAAAACCAAAAGTGTTGCGTTTATATTTTTGTTGAGTGTATTTGTGAGATTCTGATGCAGAAAGGAAAATAAGTGATACTATGTACCACCACACAAAATTATACATCCATCATTATAAAGGCTTTAAAAAAACCAAAAACATTATGTCACTAGTGACCCTGACCCCTGACGTTTGGCACCCTGGGCACAGCTATGCCACAAGCTGCCCGTGGTCGCAACAGATATATGGAGAACTGGGCAGGAGCAGTCTTAATCCAGGTATATTCTGTTTAGGGGGGACGTGTGCTAACTACTTGTACCTTTGTGCTGCCCAAAACCTCATCTTGTAACAATCAAAATGATAGACGTGTGTAAAAACACAAACTTCTGCCACAGCTGATTAAATTTATAGCAAAATATGATTTGCCTTTTGCACGTCCTTTGTTGATCAACATTTACACCCAGTCCCCCTACCAGCCCTTTTTGGGCAGTGTTCAATGGGATTTTGTTCCACATAAGCCGATCACTCGCCTGCTGTGGATCATGAAGACGATTTGAGCAGAATCCCATTAGTTTCAGAGAATATCAGTTTTACCCTGCCATGCTTATAGCAGTGGCGGTGACCCGTTGCTGACCGGGTATCCGTGTTGGGGACATGTGAGTGGCTGGAGCAGCTGCAGCATCATCCCAGTCTCTGATTTAGCTCTTGGCCTCAACACTTAACACGGCCCGTTTTTACAGTCACATAGCAAACAATGCCTCCTGGCATTTGGCACCAATCAAACCCAGTCACACGATAGCAATCCATTTCAGCCCCTATTAAGGAAGACCGTAGTGAACAGTCACCTTCACGTCTGCAGTGTCAACTTTCTTAGTTAAGTACAGAACAATACCTACACACCGACCACAAAAGAATCAGATGGGTTTTTTTTTTTTAAACTGAGCTCAGATTTTGACTCTATTTTTCATTCACCTCATCTTTAATGAAGAATTCAGCAAATCAAAGGTTTGGATGATTTGATATGTTTCAGATGTACAAGTATTTGGATGAAAGAGTTTCTCGTAGATGTTTTTCAGGCCCAGTGGTACTCACTGATTTACTCATCTACTATTAGTAATTACAATATTGTTCTTAAAATTGGATAAAACCTGCACAGAAGAGCTTGGACATTTGAATCACTCATGGCATCCAAATGAAGCAAAACAGCCTCACTTACAAACCAAACAGCTACAGCAAATGTGGACGATAACAGCAGCTGGCACTTCTGCATGTGGAACCTTTTTCTGCTTTAATGATGCATATTATTCATTTATATCTGTTCACATTAATGATCTGTTCATCATGCAGCAGCCATCCTGAAAAATCAGGAAAAATACAACAAAGAGCAAAATCAATAATACAGCATTGCATTTGAAGCTCTGACCTTCCACAGAAGCCCGTATCTGCACTGGGTGTTATATGATGCTGCATATTTCAGGGCAGAGGACAAATTTGGTTTCTTGCATGGCAGACACAACTTCATGGTGGAGTGAAACAGAGAAGGACTTTCATATAAAGAAATGGATCATGTCGAGTTCCTGATGTGCATTCCTGCAAACAGTAGCTCAAATTTCAAATTCTTTTTAAGAAAATACTTCCCTGCTCTGCACCATCATGCCAATGTGATGAAGCAAAATACAGAACTTGCTGTTTTCCCCACTTTCTCCAATCACATCCACAGAAGCCTTCAATTACATCAGTTAACATGTGCAGCTTGGTGGCTTCCCTCATCTCACCCACTTTTACAGAACTGACTTCAGATTTACCATACAGCACTATATAATTTGTACTTCTTTCAGATCCTTGTAAATGAAGTCCCCAGACATATTCAGTGACTTGGACACGTTCTTGTATCCACCCCCCGATGTGTCTGGGGAAAAAAACAAACAAAAAACTGGCTGGAGTGTTTATGTTGTATTAAAAGGGTGCCATTGCGTATGGAATCCATCAATCTGGCTTTGATATTATTTAATTTATAACTAGTCATTGAGATTTTTTTTTCAAGCTGGAGTTTAAAGAAGATAATTTTAGAAAAGAAATAAAATTACTCCTCAGAGGGAGTTTTTCCTTACCACTGTTGCTCTGGGGGTTAGTAAGGTTAGACCTTACTTCTGTGAAGCGCCTTGAGGCAACTCTGTTGTGATTTGGCGCTATATAAATGAAAATAAATTGAAATTGAAAAATGACTTTTAATCAATTTATAATTAAGGAATAGAGGGATTAATAAATAATACACTAATAAATTATTTTATATAATTGATTTTTATAAAAATGAAATAGTTTTACAATAAAGAAGCCTCAATTACTACCCCCCCCCCCCCACACAAAAAAAAAAGGTTTCAAGAAATTTAAATGTGTAAAACCCCAGGAAAGTGAATACCATTTTGTACATATTTTATCTTTATTCTGACTGGAAAGGTTGCCAATTGTGGGAACTAGTGCACATTATTTATGTCATATGTAGGAGATTAAAAAAACAAAACCCACACCTATTCGTGATATGAGATTAATTACGTCATTTATTCCAACTGCATCTTCATGTTTTTAGCACTATAACCACCTGCTGATTCTGCACTTTTATCCACTTCTACTGTCACTTTTTGTGCTTTATTACATGCACATCTGTGCAATAATGTTACTATATGTATATTGACTTGCATTCTATTTTTACAGTCTGTTCACGCCACAATTTATGCATTGACCAGCAAACACTGCAATATATTTTAGTCATCTTTCCTTAATGTATTTTGTTTTTCTTACTGGTGTATTACTTTTGCTGCTGCAACAAGTGATTTTCCCTTTTGTGGGATCAAGAAAGTTTATCTTATTTATGGGAGACAAGAAAACTGTTTGGGGAAAGACTGCCATCTTCTGGAATTACACAAGAATGCAATAAGTAGAGTTCACAGGGGAACTGCTTATTTTTTATTTTGCCTGTACTTTGACATAAATCAGGATTTATTTCACCAATTCGGCGTTTTGTTGCAATTAGTGTGTAAATTTGAAGAAAAAAAAAAGGCAGAAAATACTGTAATCAATTGCATCAATAATAAAAAACAAAACATTTGTTGGGGTCGTAGTAACTCAGCTTCCATCTTCATACCCCTCGGTCTTCATGTCATTCAGTCCCAGCTCCTCGTTTTGCTCAAACGTGCGCGTATACTTCTCAATCTTCATCTCTGGATCTGGCTCGGGGGCGTACACGTTCTGCAGGTAGCTGTTCCCGGCTGGGTCATCGAGAATCATGTGGATATGAATTTCTCCGGCAATAATCGTATCCAGCTTGTCCCCGAATGCCTTTAGTTTGTCCACCTGGTCCGCAGTGCTGCTGTCACCACAGACAAAGGGGTTCTTGGAGACGATCAGGTCTTTGATGTCTTTCAGGAGTCCTTCCAGTGTGGTGAACTTTCCGCCCACAGCTCCCATCCCCATCTCAAAATCCAGCTCCGGGATGGCGACGGAGCAGGTCTCCGACTTCAGTACGTCTCGCGTCATGTCCGAAGGGTCGGTGAGGTGCAGGGTGATCCTGGTACCCATCTCCTCCGTTGCGCCTCCTGATTTCACTTCATTGGTGCGATGGCCACAGGCGTCACAGGTGGTGGCCATGATGATGACCTCCTTGAAGTGAGGGATGTTGACCAGCTTCATGTTGGTTGAGCACGGCGCGTTGCATTCTGGACAGTTGGTCTTGAATGCCAAAATCTCCTCTCTCATGGCGTCCAGGTCATTGGCATGTGGTTCTTCTTCCACGTCGCTCTCCTCATCATCATCTGCCTTGATCCCCAGCTGAACATCCTGCTGATGGGTCCGCTTGAACCTGATCACAGTCAGAGCCTCGTCCTTTTGAGGGGCTGACGGGTTTTCCACAAAACTGTTCCCGGACGGATCCTCAATCTCCAGCGTGAATTCATTTTCTAAGTCTTTTAGCTTCTGCAGCTTCTGGATGAACTCGTCAATCTTCTCAGCGACTCCAGGATCGGTTGCCCTCCTGACAGGTTGGTCCTGCTCCAAACCTGCGGCCGCTCGGTCCAGCAGACCCTCGATGGTAGACAGGGACCCTTTCTGGGTGAAGGCAGGGATTTCAAAGTCCAACTCGGGGATCCTGGCGGTGGCACAATCGGCTTTCACCACCTCCCGGTTCAAATCCCGTTTGGACCTGACTTGGAGGGTGTAACGAACCCCCTGGTCCTGGATCCGGCCGGCGGACTGGATCTCGGTGTTGGACCAGCCGCAGTGAACGCAGCTGAAGGAGCCGACGATGACTTCTTTGAAGAAGGGAATTTTGGTGAGGAGCAGCCGCGTGGTTCCGTTCTGGTAGCAGTTCATACACAAACTGTCGATCTCAGTGGGCTGCAGGTCTTCATCGTCAGCGCTAATCTCTCTAAAAACGCCTCCACCCCGCACGGCTTCCTCCGAGATAGCGGACATTTCCACACTTTAATGTGTTCCAACTGCTCGAGCAGTGTTTTCAACAGCTGTCAAGTCTTGACGTGTGTTCTTTCGTCTCCAAACAAACACGTTTCACACACGTTTCCTTGTTTTTTTTTTTTTTTTTTCCTCCTCCCAGTTTTTCTTCTTTTTCTACGTCGTCCGGCTTCCAGTTTTGACCGCATTATACCGCCACCTTCTGACGGGGTGCCGTTTCTAAGATCAGAAAAGCGTTTCTTCTTTTCTAAGGTTCAAATAGAAATTAAATACAAATGTAAATATTAACTACTGATTGATTGATTGAATTATTTGGCGAAATACATGACGTGATTTATCAATGACAAATATACATAAATGTAGTTGACACTTGGACTTATTTCCATCATGGTCTCCATGACAACACAGATAAACAAAAGACAGAAATTACTTAAAAATGGCTACAACACCATCCACATACACAAATTAATAAAATACACAATTATTATGATCTTCTGACAAAACCTGACATAAGAAATTTTTTGACCTCTTGAACTATAAATTAAAAATATGAATCAAATATCAATCAAAAAATATAAATCAAATAAATGTAAATATAGTTTATAAATATAAATGCTAAATATAAATATGTTTATACATGCTATTTTATTATATTGACAAATGTAAATATATTAATATTTAACAATTATATTTATCATTTCTATTTCATATTTACTTTATATTTAAATCTCAGAAATTGTGTAAAATAATAATAAAAAAAGTTAAAAATATATACCTGTGATTTTACAAATGTGGCCTCATACTGCTCTGGAGTGTAGATCAGACGTCTGCTTGGTGTTAGATCTGCAAAAAACAATATTATGAAAATGAACTTCCAGCAGTATTCAATTCATCAGAAATAGTTTCTGCTGTTTTAAAGTAAGTCATGTTGGTTATTTTCATAAAAATAGTTTTTTTTTTAATTACACTGGTGCTAAGTTATGGAATGATTTGCTAACTTCTATTGAACTATGACTTGTCTGAAGAAAATTGGTAATTAAACTGATTATTTACAGAATTTTACCAAAGGGGCTGATTACTTGTGCAACCCATCATCTTGGGTTTTATATTTTTAATATCAAGTTGTAGAGATTTTCTTTCAGTTTAAGTCTAAGGAAGATAATTTTAGGAATTTTTATATTGAGAAGCCTGATTTACTTTTTGTATTTGAAATGCTATCAACAAATTAAAATGCGTGACATACCAAGGGGCTGAATACTTTTGCAAGCCACTGTATTCGTATCATTTTGTTTGACTTCTTCTTTGTAATTTTATATTCTCAGTTTTATATTGCATATTTATGCAAATGTTTTGTATGTCTTTTTGGTGATTTGTTTTCTTCTCTGAGGACCACAATGGAAATTAAAGGCATCAGAGGGCTGATACCCTACACGCCCTAAACAACACGCTATGAGTGTACACATAAATATAAACGTCTGTAATGGTGTTTTTGACAGTGTATGACTTTATCATATGACTTGTGTGTGGTGTCATTATGGAGTCATGCACACCTATCAAACATGTTTTAGATTATCCATCGCGGCTTCTTCGTTGTTGAGTATTTTTAGGAGCATGCTTTCCTTGACCTTTGACCAACTACTCCAAAGTCCAATCACCTCTAGATATCTATCCAAGTAATATTTCCACCAAGTTCGAAAGAAATCCGTCCAGCCTTTTTTGAGTTACCCCCCCACACACATAAACAAGTGAAAACAATACCCTGCTTCACCACTATGCTAGGGTAATAAGTCTTTTGCTTTCTTTTTTTATTGCCAAATCAAATCAAATTGAATGATTATTTTCATAATCAATTAACCAAGTGATTATTTTTCTTGATATGTTTATTCGTTATTAGGTCCACAAAATGTCATAAATGGTGAAAAATGTTGATCCAGTTTGATCCAGTGATGCCTTCAAATGTCTTGTTTTGTCCACAGCCCAAAGATATTTGGTTTACTGTCAGAGAGGAGCAAAGCTACTATTAAAATAAACCAGAAAATATTCACATTGAAGAAGATAACATTAAAAAAGACAAAATGATTAATTGATGATTAAAAAGTTGTCAATTAATTTAATAGCTGATTAATAACTGATTAATCATTGCAGGTCTACTTGGTATTGCAAAGTTCACTGAATTATTATTATTGTTATTATTATTATTGCAAGCAAAAGATACTACAAAAAAGATTTTGCAAGAACATCACACTGATCAGTTCATTATGAATTGATTATAGTTATTTCCTTGTTGCCATTCTTGTATATTCATGTCTTGTTACCTAAATCTGCAAAGTAGGGAGAGTTTTCTTCATCTAAATGTACAATTTTCACATTTGTCATTTTATTGATTTGATTTTTCTTTCCCCCATCACAGAATTTTCTCTGCTTGTTTTCACTCTGCCACAGATACACATCCATAGTGAAAGGGAGTAACGCTCTCCCACCTGAAGACCGCCTGCTCAAGTTCCTTGTGGACAACAATGGAGACACAGAGGAAACAGTGCAGTGTGCCAACTGTGACCAGGAAAATACCAAAAAGGTGTTCAGGGACTCACACACACACACACACACACACACACGCACGCACGCACGCACACACACACACACACACACACACACACACACACACACACGCACGCACGCACGCACGCACGCACGCACGCACGCACGCACGCACGCACACACACACACACACACACACACACACACACACACACACACACACACATCGATCCACATATTTTAAGAGGAAGTGCAATTTAAAAAATGATGACTTATGTAAAAACAAAACAAAACAAGACAAAAAAAACCTGTCCCAATTACATCAGTCATCAACTGATTTACAAATACAGGGTGACCAAACAAACAAACAAACAAACAAACAAACAAACAAACAAACAAACAAACAAACAAAAAAACAACAACAAAAAACAAAAACAAGCAAACAAACAACCCATAGAAATCGTAATAAATCCTACAAAAGTCCAGTAAATTTCTTGAAATTTGCTGGACTTAAATTTCAGTCTGTGTACAATCATTCCCCAAAGTTTCAGTTATCTTGGTCACTTTGCATAAAAGTCATGTTCTTTCAAAATTATGCCCCAAATGGTATGATTTGTTGGCAAAACAGGCTTCCAGGCAAAATGTCCTTTCCTCAATCAAGATAAACATTTGGAACAATCGTCTTCCCCAACATATCTTGGGTTCTGTTTATATCTTGGGGGGAGGAAAGGGGTTCACCCTGTACCACAGCAAATATGAAAAAAAAACTGCACTAAGCAGCATAAGATGACTGATGATTGAAAATAACCAGCACAGTGGATTAGTGGTTAGCACTGTTGCCTCACAGTGAGAAGGTCGTGGGTTCAATTCCCGTGGCCTTTCTGTGTGGAGTTTGCATGTTCTCCCCGTGTGTGCGTGGGTTTCCTCCCACATCCAAAGACATGCGGGTTAGGTGGGTTGGAGTCTTTAAATTGTCCGTAGGTGTGTGTGTGGGTGTGTTTGTGTTTGTTTGTCTATTTGTGGCCCTGCGACAGACCGGTGTCCTGTACCCCGCCTCGCGCTCTATGACTGCTGGGATAGGCTCCAGCCCCCATGACCCTTAATTGGACTAAGCGGTAGAAGATGAATGAAGATAACCAAAGGGTCTATAAATGTTTTAAAGTCATGAAGAAAAAAATCTTGACATGAGATGATCCATGTATTATGCTCGAAGATAAATAGCAAATTATCTTGTTTTAAAGCAATCACAATGTTAAATATTATACATTCCTCCCTTTGAGCAAAACAAAAGAAGAAGTTGCATATCCAGCACACAAAGGCACAATTTATAAATCAATTTTAGATTTAAGGGCCTTTGTTGTCATTGTACATACATACAAAGAAATTTAGGTTGTTAAATGATTATTATTATTATTATTTGCATGAAAAATCTTTGTAGTCTTAAACACTAAAATGTATCAGCGAAATACAAACTACATATTATAACCTCCATTTTTATTGGGATGGAGCACAAAACTAATAAACACCTTCTTGACATGAAACATCAGGCAATTCAAAGGTTGTTGTTGCAGTCAGTGTAACGTGATTTTTGCATTGTATATCGATTTGTCAGTGCAGCCTGAAGAAATTAAATTCTGCAACTATCTCTATGCTTTATTTTTTATTTGCATTTGTATTTGTTTTGTTTTGTTTTGTTTTTTTAGGACAAGGCGGTGATGTACTATTGTAATACCTGTAATCAGCCACTGTGTGGCGCCTGCAGAGAGCTGACACACAAAGCCAGAATGTTTTCTCATCATGAGATTGTGTCTGTGGCCAAACGCAACAAAGCCAAACACAGAAAGTGCTGTGAGTAATCCCTGGAATTCATTCATTCATACATACATACATTCAGTCATGCTGATGCTAATTTATAAAATTCAGGGTGGTTGTACTCCCCCTTAAATAATTTCCTCACTCACTCACTCACTCACTCACTCACTCACTCACTCACTCACTCACTCACTCACTCACTCACTCACTCACTCACTCACTCACTCACTCACTCACTCACTCATCCTCAACAGGTTATTCCAGTTAAGGGTCGCAGGGGGCTGGAGCCTATCCCAGCAGTCATAGAGCGTGAGGCGGGGTACACCCTGGACAGGACGCCAGTATGTCGCATTAAATAATTTCCTTTGGGATAAATAACGTTTATCTTATCTCATCTCATCTCATCTTATCTCAGTGAACTGGTTGAGCGCTACACTACGTGCAGTGGCGGCGCCAGGAAATTTTTGTTGGGGGAGCTTAGGGGGGGCTGGGGTAAAAGTTGGAGGGGCTCCACAAAATGTCATCGAAATGAACAATATATAGTAAATTGCTTTGTAAATACCAAGGTATATGTTTTAGTCACCCATGCTCCTCTAAAATGTGGTATCAATGCACACACATCACTTAGAATTTACCAGAAATAAAATGATAAAGATAAGTGAAGTTTTAAGAGTGGCCGTAATAAATATTTAGGAAACCTAAATTTTTGGAGTATGGAGTTAAATTTGTCTCATTAATACTTGCACATCACATCAAATCAAATCAAATCAATTTTATTTATATAGCGCCAAATCACAACAAACAGTTGCCCCAAGGTGCTTTATATTGTAAGGCAAAAGCCATACAATATCACACATCACAGAGGGTGATTTACAAATATCCTTTGATTTGTGCACGTGCTTTGTGATCCACAAACACAAATTTCTGATTTGTAACCTGTGTGTGGGTTTTTACAAATAAATGTTTATTTGCAAAACTGAAAATTCTGTTTGTGAAGGGTGATTCAGTATGGTGGATCATCAACATACACATTCATCACTTTGCTCAGTTATGCAATATTGAGACATTCTCAGCGCAAAACTGCAGTTGAGATCCACAAATATGTCAGTCGCTATTCACATTGGCAGAATTATTGGGGGGGCTGAGGGGGGCTTGGCTCAAGCCCCCCTTGGCGCTGCCACTGACTACGTGCCAGCACATGTTCTCTGGTCTCCTGGCTTTCGGATGTTTATTAGCACTTTTATAGCATTTTCAGATTGAGAAGTGTTTATTTCTCGATAAGCTTTACAAAATATAAGAGAAACATATTAGATTTATACCTGCAATAAGCTGTTTCAGAGCGTGTTCCTCCATATTGGATTATTTTGTTTGCTCGAGCAGCCAGCTGACATCATGCTCCCTATTCACTCAGATTAGCAAAGGAAATATGTATAAAATAAACTTCAAGTCTTTTCTGGCTCCGCTGAGCTGGCGCCACAGCAACCGTTATCTCTTCACGTCGCAAAATGCCCACTCTGACTGAAAACGAATGGCAAACTGTCGCTTGTAGCTACTATGACCACACCTTTAGCATGGCATTAGCATTAGCATCTTGTTCTTGTAACTTTAATGGTGGTTGGCAAACCTGTTGGTACTTTACTGCCACCAACTGGACAGTAGTGTGTACCAACAAACTGACAAAGCAGCAAAGTAAAAGTCAGTGCAAAGAAAATATAATTTGTGTAAAACTAGCAAAGTATTAGCATCAAAATAAACTTAAAGTACCATTCGTTAATTTCAGAATAATGCAGCGGTATATATCATATGATGTTATTGTAACATATCTTTGTTGTAAGAGCAGAATTTGTTAACTTTGACACTTGTTGAAGGTTAAAGTTGTGTGTCTCCACCACAGCTCTCCACGAGGAGCCGTACATTCTCTTCTCCACAGAGAATAAGTCGATGCTTTGCATCAAGTGCTTCAGAGACATGCAAGTGTAAGTAAATCTGCTGCACGGCCAACATTTCTGATGGTCTTTTTGTGCTTGTAGTTTCTATTCTGCTGTTTGTTTGCTGTAGAGAGAGTCGGACACACTGCATGGACATCGAAACTGCTTACATACAAGGGTGTGAGATGTTGGACCAGGCAGTACTGGTGAGAGACCTTAGTCTGGTTATTTATTTGTAACATTCAACACCAAGCAGCAGTGGTCACCACCAGACCGAAATGAAAGAAACGAACACAGTCATTTCAAGAGTCACGTAACTTTCAACCACAACAATTCTAGGCATGTCCAGCAGGTGGCACAAAGGTGGTATGTTATATACAAACCTACAGAACCCGGGAGAGGTCACTTAAAGTGATGTTTTTTTCTGGCCATGATAATCTGTGCTCACGTTTTCCTTTAATTGAGCCCATGAATTAATAAAACGTGCTCTCAAATTAATAAAACGTGCGCACGTTTTCCTTAATTGAGCCCTCGAATTAATAAAACGAGCACACGTTTTCCTTTCCGTCAAATGAAACTCCATAATATGACCTAAATTGTCATCCTCATGACGGGGAGACGCTTCGCCTGCAGCATTCTTTTTAATGTGCTTAATCTCCAGATGATGTCATGCTGGGCAGCTAGAGTTCTCTGTATGTCCTTGTGCACCAAAACCATAATGATATTCTCTGACCAGATCCATTTCTAATGGGGAAATGTATTACATTTTCACCTGGTTTGCTGGTTAATAGTCAATATTTGTGTGTCAAGATAATATTGAGTGCACGTTTTACAAACTGTGGCCACGTTTAAGTAGATCATGCCTTTGTTTTACTCAAACAATGCTTAAAACGTGCGCACAGTATAATAAAACGTGCACACAATATAATAAAACGTGCGCACAATATAATAAAATGTGCACACAAATTCTCTCCACATGCAAAACATTTTGCGATGACACTTCCAGGGCTCCATACAAACCAGGTTTTAAAGGAAAAAAAAAATAAAAATCTGATTCTTACATTTACTTTACTTTTGTTTCATTTCAGACCATAAGAACCCAAAGTATTTCACGTTTTGTGTGGTTAATTTCATTCCATTTGCTAATATACATTAATTTATGCATTTAAGGCCTACAACACACATTCCAAAAAAGTTGGGATGCTAAAACATTTAGTAATTTGTAATGTTGCCATTCCTTCTTAAAAGACATTTGGCATTGAGGACACCAAGCTATGAAATGTTTCAAGTGTTATTTTGTCCCATGCTTCCTGCAAACATGCCTTAAGGTTTGGAAATGAATATAATAATGATAGTGCAGCAGATTACTGAAACAATCCTATAAATAGTGATAGAAGCACCAAATTCAGCACAAATACTCCTTAGATGTTACTCTTTTGAAAAAAATCATTTGGCCACTTGAATTTTCAATAGACAGCTGGGTAGGGGTCAACTGAAGAATTACACAGGGGTCAAAATAAAAGATGCTTCAATTGAGAAGTGTACCACATTATTTGTCTACTCATAAATATTCCAAAAAGGTATAGTTTGGACTATCTATGACTGACTGTTCTGGAGTTATGGGGTAAAACAGTAAGCATGATGACAAAGATCAAGTTCAGTTTGTACAAGGGTCAAAAGTTAAAGTTGCTATAATTTTGGCAAAACGTTCTGCAGATTATTGGTTAAGTTAATAGGGTTTTTAAAAGGAATAGTTTGCACCCTGTGTCATGCTTAATTATCACGTTACAGAACGAATTACAGAACAAAACGATGGAAATCAGACCGTGCCATCATGCTAATTCTGACTGATTAAACCATCTGCACAAGTTCATTATGTTTTTCTGCTCATTTATTTTGGCTTTTTCTTTAGTTTGTCATCTATCTCGCCATATACGAGTATGTCCATCCTGCTTACTATGAATGCATGATTCAGATGACTGATACCAGGTGAAATTATTTGGAACACAAGCATGAAACACTGAATTAAAAAATAGTCTGCTTTACATGTGTGTATTTAGATATTCTCTGAGGTCTAACAGGTTTTCTGTGTGTAGGTGGTGAAGGAGCTGCAGACTTCAGCGCGTGAGGCAATCGTTCTGCTGAGAGCCATGATAGGAGAAGTGTGTCTGAATGTGGAGGAGGAGGAGGCTGCAATCTGCTTGCTTTTTAATAGTTTGCAGGTGATCTGGCAAAGACCCAGTCTGGATATGTTCTTCTTAACTTCATAGCAAATAACAGAATCAAATATGCAGGTCAGATCTAGATCCAGGTCACTGCACTTACGTCTCTATGAAACCATCCTGGGTCTCGGTTTGCAAAACACCCACCAGAACAGCAACACATCCTGACCTCGTAGTTTTCCGCTGGGCCTTTTCCAGGTGCTGGATTGTGCACAGGGAAATACTCCACATGGTCATTGTGTCACAGCTTATGTTCTCTCACAGTATAGGCAGTACACACCATCTGAGTCTCCCTAAGTAACCACGAATTTGGCACAAAGTTACTCCAGCAGTACTCGAGGATTCTCCTGAGAGACGTATATCCAAAGACGTCTATACTCACTGGCCACTTTATTAGGTACACCTTACTAATACCTTTTTGCCTTCACACAACTTCTGCTCACTGGATATCTTCTCTTTTTCTGACCATTCTCTGTAAACCTTAGAGATGGTTGTGCTTGAAAATCCCAGTAGATCAGTAAATTCTGAAATACTGAGACCAGCCCGTCTGGCACCAACAAACATGTCATGTTCAAAATCACTTCAATCCCCTTTCTTCCCTGTTCTGATGGTCTGTTTGAACTTCAGCAAGTTGTCTTCACCACATCTAGATGCCTAAATGCACTGAGTTGCTGCCATGTGAGTGGCTGATTAAACATTTGTGTTAACAAGCAATTGAACAGGTGTACCTAATAAAATGGCCGTTGGGTGTAGACCTGGGCATAGGACAATGGTTAGTGTCCAAGTCTCACAACCAGACCAGACTGGAAGAATAATAACCCTGAAGACTCTGACTTTCATCTTCCTGCAAAGATACTGGCATCTCTAAACATTTCTCTCTAGCGAGCTCATGATTCCGTCAGCTTTTCCCAGGAGACTCCCGACCTCAAAGGCTGAAGACCTACAAACACAAATGTCACTGCCTGAAAGAGCAAATCGCTCAATAGATTTGTCACTTTCAGGACAAACAGATCCCCTTCTGATGGCTGACTCCAGAAAGTCACAAGCCTGGATCCCAGTCTTGTTCCAGTATGATTCCTCACTCAGCTACTTAGTGCAGCAGATAAGAGAATATACATTAATTTCTGTTCTTGTAACTTTAAAGTGGAATCCTTTAGAGCGGGATCCTGCAAATGGTGATACAAGCATCAAATTCAGCACAAATACTCCTTAGACATTCCTCTTTTGAAAAAAAAAACAACAACAACAACAACAAAAACGATTGGCTACTTGAATTTTCAATCAGCAGTCAGGTAGGGGTCAATTGAAGAATTACACAGGGGTCAAAATTAAAGATGTTCCAGTCATATTGAAAAATATACCACATTATTTTCTTGATCATAAAGATTCCAAAAAGGTATAGTTTGGACTATCTGTGACTGAATTCTATGGCGTTATGGGACAAAAACAGCAAGAAAGGTGACAAAGGTCAGTTTCAGTTTGTACAGGGGTCAAAAGTTAAAGTTGCTCCAATTTTGGTAAAAAAGTGATGCACATTATTAGTTGAGTTAGTAGGGTTTTAAAAAGGAATAGTTTGCACCATGTATCATGCTTAGTTATCATGTTACGAGGTAACATACAGTGAGGAAAATAAGTATTTGAACACCCTGCGATTTTGCAAGTTCTTCCACTCAGAAATCATGGAGGGGTCTGAAAATTTCATCTTAGGTGCATGTCCACTCTGAGAGACATAATCTAAAAAAACAATGGAAATCACAATGTATGATTTTTAAATAATTTATTTGTATGTTACTGCTGCAAATAAGTATTTGAACACCTACCAACCAGCAAGAATTCTGGTTCTCACAGACCTGTTAATTTTTCTTTAAGAAGCCCTCTTATTCTG
Organism: Thalassophryne amazonica; assembly: GCF_902500255.1. NCBI lineage: Eukaryota > Metazoa > Chordata > Actinopteri > Batrachoidiformes > Batrachoididae > Thalassophryne > Thalassophryne amazonica. The sequence continues at coordinate 16,714,476 of NC_047105.1, forward strand.
CACTCTTTACATGTATTAATTGCACCTGTTTGAACTTGTTACCTGTATAAAAGACACCTGTTCACACACTCAATCAATCACACTCCAACTTGTCCACCATAGCCAAGACCAAAGACCTGTCTAAGGACACCAGGGATAAAGCTGTAGACCTGCACAAGGCTGGGATGGACTACAGGACAACAGGCAAGCAGCTGTTATGATTATTTATTAGAAAGTGGAAGAAACACAAGATGACTGTCAATCTCCCTCGGCCTGGGATTCCATGCAAGATCTCACTTTGTGGGGGCAAGGATGATTCCGAGAAAGCACAGAACTACACAGGAGGACCTGGTCAATGACCTGAAGAGAGCTGGGACCACAGTCACAAAGATTACATTAGTAACACATGATGCTGTCATAGTTTAAAATCCTGCAGGGCAGCAAGGTCCCCCTGCTCAAGCCAGCACATGTCCAGGACCGTTTGAAGTTCACCAGTGACCATCTGGATGATCCAGAGGAGGCATGGGAGAAGGTCATGTGGTCAGATGAGACCAGAATAGAGCTTTTTGGAATCAGCTCCACTTACCATGTTTAGAGGATGAGAACAACCCCAAGAAAACCATCCCAACCGTGAAGCATGGGGGTGGAAACATCATACTCTGGGGGTGCTCTTCTGCAAAGGGGACAGGACGACTGCACCGTATTGATGGGAGGATGGATGGGGTCAATGCATTGCGAAATTTTGGCAAACAACCTCCTTCCCTGGGTCATGGTTGGGTCTTCCAGCATGACAATGACCCCAAACACACAGCCAGGGCAATTAAGGAGGGGCTCCGTCAGAAGGATTTCAAGATCCTGGAGTGGCCTGGCCAGTCTCCAGACCTGAACTCAATAGAAAATCTTTGGAGGGAGCTGAAACTCCAAACCTGAAAGATTTGGAGAAGATCTGTATGGAAGACTGGACCAAAATCCCTGCTGCAGTGTGTGCAAACCTGGTGAAAAACTACAGGAAACGTTTGAACCTCTGTAATTGCAAACAAAGGCTACTGTACCAAATATTAACACTGATTTTCACAGGTGTTCAAATACAAGGTCTGTGAGAAAAGTATCCAACCTTTTTATTTTATGCAAAAAAATATAGGATTTGATTCATATGTTTTTACGTCAGCCAAGCTTGAACCTTCGGTGCGCATTGCGTGAGTTTTTTCACGCCTGTCGGTTGCGTCATTCGCCTGTGGGCAGGCTTTGAGTGAGCACTGGTCCACCCCTCTCGTCGTTTTTTCATTGCGAGGAAATGGCGGAATGATTTGGGCTTTGTTCCATCAGAATTTTTTCAGAAACTGTAGAGACAGGCAGCTGGAAACCATTCGGAAAATTCACATGGCTTTCGGTGAAAATTTTATGGGCTTCACAGAGTTTATGGAGTGTTACTAGAGGGAGAGAGCATATCTCAAGCATATTGGCCTCTCTTCATTGGCTTCCTGTTAATTCTAGAATAGAATTTAAAATTCTTCTTCTTACTTATAAGGTTTGAATAATCAGGTCCCCATCTTTTCTTAGGGACCTCATAGTACCATATCACCCCAATAGAGCGCTTCGCTCTCAGACTGCAGGATTACTTGTAGTTCCTAGGGTTTGTAAGAGTAGAATGGGAGGCAGAGCCTTCAGCTTTCAGGCTCCTCTCCTGTGGAACCAGCTCCCAATTAGGTTCAGGGAGACAGACACCCTCTCTACTTTTAAGATTAGGCTTAAAACTTTCCTTTTTGCTAAAGCTTATAGTTAGGGCTGGATCAGGTGACCCTGAACCATCCCTTAGTTATGCTGCTATAGATGTAGACTGCTGGGGGGTTCCCATGATGCACTGAGTGTTTCTTGCTCTTTTTGCTCTGTATGCACCACTCTGCATTTAATCATTAGTGATTGATCTCTGCTCCCCTCCACAGCATGTCTTTTTCCTGGTTCTCTCCCTCAGCCCCAACCAGTCCCAGCAGAAGACTGCCCCTCCCTGAGCCTGGTTCTGCTGCAGGTTTCTTCCTGTTAAAAGGGAGTTTTTCCTTCCCACTGTCGCCAAGTGCTTGCTCACAGGGGGTCGTTTTGACAGTTGGGGTTTTTCTGTAATTATTGTATGGCTTTGCCTTGCAATATGAAGTGCCTTGGGGCAACTGTTTGTTGTGATTTGGCGCTATATAATGAAATTGATTTGATTTGATTTACTACCGCTTTAAGGATGGCACACAATGGCGCACGGCGTGCCGCGCTCCGAGCCGCGATCGACAGGCAGAAATGACCATTTCATTTCTAACGGATGGCTTTATAGCTCCGGGACCATCTGTGTGCAATTTCTCTGGTTATCACAAGAGCTGGACATCAGCCATTTTCTGGCAGATTTCACTTTAACAAGAGATTTTGTATGGAATGCCGCGTGGAGGCTTCGCGCATCACGACGGATTCGCTGATGGAGCAAGACAAAGAACACCTCCATTTTTGAGTGGCCCAGCTCTCCACAATTTCTTCTTATACTCACTCGACTGGTAAGCCACTGAAAACCGAGATAGGCATGTCCCAACTTGTCCTCTAACACTCCAAAACGGAGGTGTTCTTTGTCTCGCTCCGCGTGGCTTTCCATGACAAAATCTCTTGTTAAAAGTGAAATCTGCCGGAAAATGGCTGATGTCCAGCTCTTGTGATAACCAGAGAAATGCACACGGCGGTCCCGGATCGACACAGCCATCATTTAGAAATGAAATGGTGGTTTCTGCCTGTCGATCCCGGCTCGGAGCGCGGAGCTGCCTGTCTTTAACAGTTTCTGAAAACATTCTGATGGAACAAAGCCAAATCATTCCGCCATTTCCTCGCAATGAACAAAACGATAGAGAGGGGTGACCAGTGCTCACTCAAAGCCTGCCCACAGGCGAATGACGCAACGACAGGCGTGAAAAAACTCACGCTATGCGCACGAAGGTTTCAAGCTTGGCTGACGTACAAACATATGAACTCAAATCCATATATTTTTGCATAAAATAAAAAGGTCGGATATTTTCTCACATACCTTGTACTTATTTGCAGCAGTAACATACAACATAAACTATTAAAAAATCATACATTGTGATTTCCTGGATTTTTTTTTAGATTTGTCTCTCACAGGGACATGAACCTCAGATGAAAATTTCAGACCCCTGCATGATTTCTACATGGGAGAGGCTTGCAAAATCGCAGGGTGTTCAAATACTTATTTTCCTCACTGTATGTCACATGTCACAGAATCCAATGGACGTTGACCTTTACTTTGGAGACCAAGCATTCACACAGACCAAAACTATTCATTTATTAATCCTACTATCTTAACAATAATGTGCAGCACTTTTTACCAAAATTAGAGTGACTTTAACTTTTGGACCCCTGTACAAACTGAAATTGACCTTTGTCACCATTCTCGCTGTTTTTACTCCATAACTCCATAACATTTAATCACAGATAGTCCAAACTATACCTTTCTGGAATCTTTGTGATCAGATAAATAATGTGGTTGTAGTTTTCATATTCAAAAGACTGATGTCTAAGGTGTATTTGTTCCAATTCTGGAGCTTGTATCACCATTTGAAGGATTGTTTCAGTTATTTGCTGCACTAACTTAGGTGCTGCAATCAGGGGCATCCATTGATTTTGCAAAGATAACAGCAATTGTCCCACAAGTCAGGTCAGCAAACCTTTAACTTGCTGGGCTCCATGACCTCATCCAACACCCAGTCCGTGCAACAGTTAACAGACAACGCAGTTTCCTTCCTCATCAGATACCCCTGGTGGCACATTCCAACTGGGAGGAGGTTCTGGGAAAAACCAAGGACCCGCTGGAGGGATTATATTCTCTAGCTGTCTTGGGAACACCTTGGGATCTCCCCAGGAAGTGTTAGGGGACTTGGCCAAGGATACGGAAGTTTGGAATGAGCTGCTTGCTCTGCTGCCGCTGCAGCCTGGACCTGGATAAGCAACAGAAACCGAATGAATAAATGAATCATTCCTGAAAAATACCCAAATTAACCCAAAGACTCTGTATCAACTCAACCCAGCACCATACTGGAGATCCCACAAAGTATCACAGGATTTGAAAATAACTGTTTGCATTGTACAACCCCTGGCAAAAATGATGGAATCACCGGCCTCGGAGGATGTTCATTCAGTTGTTTAATTTTGTAGAAAAAAAGCAGATCACAGACATGACACAAAACTAAAGTCATTTCAAATGGCAACTTTCTGGCTTTAAGAAACACTATAAGAAATCAGGAAAAAAAATTGTGGCAGTCAGTAACGGTTACTTTTTTAGACCAAGCAGAGGGAAAAAAATATGGTATCACTCAATTCTGAGGAAAAAAATTATGGAATCATCAAAAACAAAAGAACGCTCCAACACATCACTAGTATTTTGTTGCACCACCTCTGGCTTTTATAACAGCTTGCAGTCTCTGAGGCATGGACTTAATGAGTGACAAACAGTACTCTTCATCAATCTGGCTCCAACATTCTCTGATTGCTGTTGCCAGATCAGCTTTGCAGGTTGGAGCCTTCATGGACCATTTTCTTTCAACTTCCACCAAAGATTTTCAATTGGATTAAGATCTGGACTATTTGCAGGCCATGACATTGACCCTATGTGTCTTTTTGCAAGGAATGTTTTCACAGTTCTTGCTCTATGGCAAGATGCATTATCATCTTGAAAAATGATTTCATCCCCAAACATCCTTTCAGTTGATGGGATAAGAAAAGTGTCCAAAATATCAATGTAAACTTGTGCATTTATTGATGATGTAATGACAGCCATCTCCCCAGTGCCTTTACCTGACATGCAGCCCCATATCATCAATGACTGTGGAAATTTACATGTTCTCTTCAGGCAGTCATCTTTATAAATCTCATTGGAACGGCACCAAACAAAAGTTCCAGCATCATCAACTTGCCCAATCCAGATTCGAGATTCATCACTGAATATGACTTTCATCCAGTCATCCACAGTCCACGATTGCTTTCCTTAGCCCATTGTAACCTTGTTTTTTCTGTTTAGGTGTTAATGATGGCTTTCGTTTAGCTTTTCTGTATGTAAATCCCATTTCCTTTAGGCGGTTTCTTACAGTTCGGTCACAGACGTTGACTCCAGTTTCCTCCCATTCGTTCCTCATTTGTTTTGTTGTGCATTTTCGATTTTTGAGACATATTGCTTTAAGTTTTCTGTCTTGACGCTTTGATGTCTTCCTTGGTCTACCAGTATGTTTGCCTTTAACAACCTTCCCATGTTGTTTGTATTTGGTCCAGAGTTTAGACACAGCTGACTGTGAACAACCAACATCTTTTGCAACATTGTGTGATGATTTACCCTCTTTTAAGAGTTTGATAATCCTCTCCTTTGTTTCAGTTGACATCTCTTGTGTTGGAGCCATGATTCATGTCAGTCCACTTGGTGCAACAGCTCTCCAAGGGGTGATCACTCATTTTTAGATGCAGACTAACGAGCAGATCTGAGCAGGTGTTAGTTTTGGGGATGAAAATTTACAGGGTGATTCCATAATTTTTTCCTCAGAATTGAGTGATTCCATATTTTTTTCCCTCTGCTTGGTCTAAAAAAAGTAACCGTTACTGCCACAATTATTTTTCCTGATTTCTTATAGTGTTTCTTAAAGCCAGAAAGTTGCCATTTGAAATGACTTTAGTTTTGTGTTATGTCTGTGATCTGCTTTTTTCCTACAAAATTAAACAACTGAATGAACATCCTCCGAGGCTGGTGATTCCATAATTTTTGCCAGGGGTTACTATTACCACCACTTCACCACTGGATGTCTCTGTTAACCCAAGTTTTAGAAAACTGTGTCTTCATTTCATAATGATCAATTCAATGGAGCATTCAGCACAACATGGAATCTCTGCCCATTTTGCTGTCGTCTTTTATTAGAGCGCTCAAGGCCATTTTCACAGCAGTGTGAGGAATTAACAGCTCTGTTTCTCTGTTGTGTTCTGACAGGAAAAACTTGCTGGAAAGAAAGAAGATTCTGCTGAAAGCAGCTCAGAGGTACAAAATAGGGAAATATTTACAGTTCTTCAGTGATTTTTTTTCATTCCACAAATACTGTATTACAATACTTCCAGATTTGAATTCCATTACAAGCTGTCAGAGTTACTTGATATGTTTTTTTTTTCCATTCATGCCAATCTCCACTGGGCTCCAGGTGATGGAATAATCTCCTCATAAAACCCACTTTCTTCTTAACAAAGCATTTCACTGAGACCTCTTCAGTAGCACTTTGATTTAAACGGTACTAACCCGTATAATGTGATAGCTTAATCCTGTATTTGTTGCCATAATATGGGGTTGAACTTGACCGAACAAGGTTCAGTCAGGTCACACCATGGACCAATCTCAGGTCCTGGATCTGAACCACAGAGGCAAACAATCAGTCCATTTCCGCCCTTGAAAGTAACCATCAATCTGCCGCAATCAGGTCAAACATGGTCGTGTCCTTCATCTTCTCCAGCCGCGTGGGTCCTCAACACTGGATCACCTCTTACTTTGGATAGTATCAATGCAATGTTGTCCAGTGGAATACACAACATGGGCAATTCTTCAGTAACGGAATTACAATCTGAGCTAATCTGTCGTGGTTAGATGCCATATGTCCAGATTTTGCTGCTGTTGTAATTCTGTTACCGTAGAATTGCCCATATGGTCAAAATGTGGTACCTGATATTGCGTCACAATGCAAGTGATACTGTTCATGATCCTCCAGAGAAACTTGAAAAAGATATCCCTGTCACCCCCCTTAAGTCACTGGTTGGTATCTTATAACAATACAGTTTATTCATCAACATTCCAATCCTTTACCAAATAATAAGTATGTACTGTGTAGACCCTGAAGCCCATTGGTGTTGCTCTTGTATTCACATTCTACAGCATGAACTGCAAAATGATTGTAATTAGTTCAACTCATCATGCAGGTCGATGAGCTAATCAGTGACGTCGCTTGTTTTAGGTGCACAGGTAGAAATAATACTTGTAGGACGTCTACTCACTGAATTTGAAGGTTACCCACCTCTGACTGAAGCAGTCTAATCTTGTTAGTGGACTAAACCTCAATTAGTCAACTAATTTCTGATGTTAGTTGTTGCACAAAGCACTTAATCGGCTCTAAAGTTTTGCTATACCCAGCTAAAGTTGTTAGCCTGGTACAGTGGAGGCTAATCTTATTTTAGTTGACAAAAGTTAAGTATCTTACCTCAAAAAAGGCTGCTGTCATGTACCACCACTTGATGGAGGAAAAAGGAAGAAAAGCCTTGCAGTGGGAGCAGGGTGTTCCGGGACCGGAATGATCCATTGGAGATGTTTACGGATGCCAATGCCGAGAGCACTGCTCCTCTGCTAAGGCGAACTCTGCCATGTTTGTAGCAGATGGACCAACCCAGAAGTAAACAGAACTGTCACGCATTGGAGGCATTTTTGGCAACAGCACTCACAAGGCCGCCATGACCATAAAAATCGTTGCCTAAAGGTGCATTTACACATTGGCAAGACGCGTTACGAATGTCATATTTGCATAATTCTTGGCACATTCCTGACATTGTTAACGTGACTTAACGCATCTGAATATGTTTCTTAATAGTACGTGTTGGTGCGTGATATTCGTAATTTTCGTGGAGCATGTTTTTGGCTGTCAAAAATCTTCCATGAATGTCACAAACCACCCTCATTTCACCTCATGCATGGAGGTTGCAACTGAGCATGTTGATCCATCTTGATTAGTGGTGATCCTTAATAGAGCATGACAGCGTTTTTCTCTGCCCTGCACACATTAAATCCTGCTACACCGCATTCAGTTTCATTGCTGCAGTATGCTGAAAAAGGACAGTGACGCCAAGTCGACTAAAGTCTCGCTCCAGTGCTCAACACACTCCTGCAGGTGTTCCACCTGCTGCATGTGCCTGATGTTTGGGAAAACAAGCGAGACTGAGAGCCACGTGAAAACACATCTGGCTCTCTCCGTTCCTCCTCCTTTCTGTGCCACTCCATGGCACAGAGCCCAATAAGCATGCAGTCACAAAATTCTTCTGCTGTGGATTTGATGAACAAACTGGAGCGATCTGAATTGTTCAGCCACTGACAGTAGAATGAATATGGGTGTGTGTGTGTGGAACAATTCACTCATTCTCAACATGACAGAAACTTAACGATGTGCTGTTACGCGCGATAGCACGAAACAACGCGGAAAAAATAATCTTGACTGTGTGTAATGGTTCCTGATAATTCTCCAGCAACACATGCCATTAATCGTAACACGTGGTAACAAGTTGCAGCAGTTCCTGAGGACACCTGACGCCTCTGTCCCGAATCATCACATTCATGATCAGCGACAAAAGAATATATATTTTGTGACATTCGTGATGTGCTGTTGTTATGTGTAAATGCAGCATTACATAAAATGGCTAACCATAGTGGACTAAGAAAGTTTAGTAGACTAAAAGATTAGACTGCTTTATGAAAACCGGACCCATGTCTACATATTGCAGACTAGCTCATTTTCCACTCAGCTCCTCTACAGAAACCATAAAAGGTTAAGTTTTACTTTGTCTTTTTAGCAACAGTCGCACCATCCCTACAGTTTTATTAATGCTTTTTTCTGATCCTTGATGAGCTGATGAAGTTGCATGTTTGTTGAAACATTTTTAAAAATGATGGAATGACTGTTAAAAGCTTCAGAATGAGTAATTGTCATATTTTTTTTATGGAGGGGGGTATTTAGAACCTGAAAAATTTAAACTTTTGGCTCTATTTAAGGGTCTACCTGTAGAGCCAGTATCTTAGCACATGGAAGAAAATCGAAAGAGATAAGCACGAGGCATCCAGAAATAATTTAGCATCTCCACATGTGAGATTCCTCTTTAAAACCCATCTCAGAAACATTTATGGCACCACAAGCAATGGGCATAATCTATGAAACAGATTATATGAAGCTTGTGACCATGCAGAGTTTGTATAACTTAATAAGGAGGCTCCAAATAACATTGTCCCAAAGATACAACAAAACATCAGGATCAAATCCAAGGAACTGATGAAGGCATCAGCTGGAAATTTGACACTTTCCTTTTTAAGAGGGAACTTCATCACTATGATGCAAAGGCTCTCAAACAAATAGGCAGCCATTACTGCAAAATCTACACACAAAAAAGTGATATAAAAGTTTCCTGCTGATCACCAGGAGAACTTCTTGACTGCTCTGAAAGGCTTAAGTCCAGCTTCAGAGGCTCCAGAAAGTGCAGAAAAAAAAAAAAAAATCACATAATAACTGATTTACTTGTTTTAGATCAACTGATGGTGGCTGCATTATAAAAGAAAACACAGCCACATGTTGTTTTGAACGTTAATTTCTGCCTGATGTGCCCTGAATAGCATGTAAAAATTGTTCAGATTCCAAATGACACATTTGACAAATTGGAATTATTCACCCTATTGAGATATCTATAATCCCTTGTGCGCCAGAGGAGTTCTGCAATCCAAACATAGAGAAACCACTTGACGGCAACTGCAAATTAATATTATACTACCAAAATGTAATTTTTTTTATGTCTTTCATAACATTTATAAGAGACTGCATGCATAAAACATAGATGATATATTCACGAGAGTTTTAAGCACAATTCGCCTGGCATTTATTTCATTTATATAGCACCAAATCACAACAAACCTGCCTCAAGGTGCTTCACACAAGTAAGGTCTAACCTTACCAACCCCCAAAGCAAGCACACAGGTGACAGTGGCAAGGAAAAACTCGCTCAGATGATCTGAGGAAAAAAACTCAAGCAGACCAGACTCAATGGGGTGACCCTGCTGCAGACACAATTGACAGTACAAATATACAGCAAATTTTTGTCTTTTGTTTCTTTCTGCACCTGTGCAAATGACTTATCAGTCCAATGGGTGAGTGACAATCTCTGCTGCATTTGTTGCACGTGTACTGTGATGCCTGCTGAGGCTGCCGCTGTTGTTCCTTCCTCCTAACTCATTTTTGATCAGGATATGTCATTCAATGCGCATATTAAACAAATATGTAGGACTGCTTTTTTGCATTTACGCAATATCTCTAAAATTAGAAAGGTCTTGTCTCAGAGTGATGCTGAAAAACTAATTCATGCATTTATTTCCTCTAGGCTGGATTATTGTAATTCATTATTATCAGGTTGTCCTAAAAGTTCCCTGAAAAGCCTTCAGTTAATTCAAAATGCTGCAGCTAGAGTACTAACGGGGACTAGAAGGAGAGAGCATATTTCACCCATATTGGCCTCTCTTCATTGGCTTCCTGTTAATTCTAGAATAGAATTTAAAATTCTTCTTCTTACTTATAAGGTTTTGAATAATCAGGTCCCATCTTATCTTAGGGACCTCATAGTACCATATCACCCCAATAGAGCGCTTCGCTCTCAGACTGCAGGCTTACTTGTAGTTCCTAGGGTTTGTAAGAATAGAATGGGAGGCAGAGCCTTCAGCTTTCAGGCTCCTCTCCTGTGGAACCAGCTCCCAATTCAGATCAGGGAGACAGACACCCTCTCTACTTTTAAGATTAGGCTTAAAACTTTCCTTTTTGCTAAAGGTTATAGTTAGGGCTGGATCAGGTGACCCTGAACCATCACTTAGTTATGCTGCTATAGACTTAGACTGCTGGGGGGTTCCCATGATGCACTGAGTGTTTCTTTCTCTTTTTGCTCTGTAGCACCACTCTGCATTTAATCATTAGTGATTGATCTCTGCTCCCCTCCACAGCATGTCTTTTTCCTGATTCTCTCCCTCAACCCCAACCAGTCCCAGCAGAAGACTGCCCCTCCCTGAGCCTGGTTCTGCTGGAGGTTTCTTCCTGTTAAAAGGGAGTTTTTCCTTCCCACTGTTGCCAAGTGCTTGCTCACAGGGGGTCGTTTTGACCGTTGGGGTTTTTTACGTAATTATTGTATGGCCTTGCCTTACAATATAAAGCGCGCCTTGGGGCAACTGTTTGTTGTGATTTGGCGCTATATAAATAAATTGATTGAATTGATTGATTGATATGTAAGATGGCTGTAATTCTTTTTGCATGTTCTCCCATGTTTGCCGGGTTCACCGTGTTCCGTCACGGTGCTCTGGCTTCCTCCCACTTATAAAGACATAGAGGTTAGGTGAATTGTAAACTTTAAATTGGCTGTAGGTGTGAGTGAGCATGTCAGTGTGTTTGTAACCCCCCCCCCACATGCAAACACACATATTCATTAATGTTTTAATGTGATCATTTTTGTTAAATATTGTATGGCCTTGCCTTACAATATAAAGCGCCTTGGGGCAACTGTTTGTTGTGATTTGGCGCTATATAAATAAAATTGATTTGATTTGATTGCTCAGTAAGGCCTTGGTTCCTCTCCTGCTCAAACCTCTGTGCACCTGTCCTGACAGTAAGGCGCCAGGCTGCACGGTCCTCTGCACATTGTTCCAACGTGTTGACATTGATGCTGCACATTTTCATGTCCTTCTTGTAGACATCCTTGAAGCACAGGTGTGGTTGACCAGCCAAACGAGTGCCCTCTGCCAGCTCACTGTACAGTAGAGCTTTAGGAATGCGGCCCGGATCCATTCTCCTAACGTGGCCAAGCCATCAAAGGCACTTTTTGCCAAGAATGCTGAACATGCTGCTCATGTTGGCGCGTTCCAAGACCTCTGTGTTGGGTACCTTGTCCTGCCATCCAATGTGCAGAATCAATCTTAGGCACCTCAGATGGTAGCTGTTGAGCTGTAGGCACAATATACAAAGAGTTTGTGCAGTGGTTAAATTGCAACGTTATCTGACTGTCTCAATGCAGTTCTCAATGTTGTTGACATCTCGCTTGTCAGAGACCTCTCTGAAATTTTGTGGGATTTGAAACCTCAATAGGGCGAGTAATGAATTCTGTAACAATTAAAGTCTGTCAACTAACTGCCATCTTGTTTGCAACATTCATATTATGTCATCTTTAGTCTGTAATATATACAACGTGACTGACAGGCAATTAAACGCACCACAATACACCAGTATTAATTCTGCATCTGATATGCACCATGGACAGCTCATTAACTGCATTTTAATGGTGTGAAAGAAAGAAAGATGTTTGCAGAAATGCTAATAGAAGACACACAAAATCGTGTATGATTTTGCCTTCAGAGGCTAAAATGTTGAAAGGGGTCCAATTGATAGTACAGTTAATTTGAAGTTGCTTCAACTCAGATGTTATTATTATAGCAGCCAACAACCATGTAGAGCAAAAAAAAAAAAAAAAAAAAAAATTAGCTTAATGGTGTCCTGTGCAGAGAATGTAGTTGTAGCAACACTCCCTCTGTCCCCTGAGCTTTTCTGTTCTTTGACTGCATGTGCACATTTAGTGCATGGGAATTACAGCATGTGGACTTTTAGTGCATACGAGTCTGTCCCTGTGAAACCATTGCCCCACCCTACATTTATAAAGAAGACAGCCGTACTCACAACTCACCACGTAGCTGTTGAGGTTTTTGAAGTTGGTGGGTGGCAGCTACTTTCTGTTAGACCTGTTAAAAGGCTTCAATGCTGTTCCTTGTACTTGGGAAGGAGGGAGGTATGAGGAGGAGTGGTTGAGGAGGTAAGCTTTGTTTACATCCTGAAGTATGGTACTAGTGTGACATCTAGTGGCAGAAAATCATTCACAGCGCCTTTAAAAACTGTAATAAATAAAAACAACACAGGGTTCTGTTATACACTTGGACCATCAAGTGCCACCAGAACAGCTTCAGTACCCTTTGACATTACTGCAGGAGAGATGGAATGCCATTATTTGTCATAATGATTTCCCTCTTTTGGTGTTTTGATGATGATGGTTAGGAGCACTGGCTAAAGTTGGCCACTCACAACATGATGATACAATGCAATTGCACATTATCAACGTAACAGTACTTTATCAATGCAAAGCAGAATCGTATTTCAGAATATATGCAGAACTCTGCAGATACATAATAATGTGTGCCTCTATCTGTGCAGTGATAAAATTACTTTGCACATTTAGAATTCAGGCATACATGATAAGTATCAGTGCTGTTCCAAGTGGATAATAACAAACAGTAAATACATGTATTCAGCACAGAATTGACAGTTGCACATGAGCCATATCACCTTTCCCCCATGGCCTCATATGGTGGAAGAATAATTTCAGTATTCAGATCATGTGCACAAATTAAAGCCCCAGTCACACAGAGAACAGACTGTATGTGATTTGGGAGAGTCACCGACAGTCAATGTTGCAACCCCATATGGTCACAGATGCTTTGGCAAAAGTGAAATTACAGTCAGATATACAAATATGAGGGTTGACTGATTGTTGCAAAGGTACTGTGGCACAACATATGCAAGATGGTGGCAGTATTGTTGTGGGGCAGTCCTGTGTAAGTGGCACAAATTGATATGATTGTCTTCCTTTTTTTCTGAAAATCATATGACTAGGGCAGTACTTTCATGCACATATTGTGTGTGTATTGTAAAACTGTTCTTCCCTCTGAAATCATTGCAACAGTCCCTGACATACACACCTCTGTAGAAAACAGTGGCACCACTGTGGCACACTTCTTTAAAGCCTGTCTCTGCATGTTAAGAGTCGCAGGAGTCACCAAGCATATTTTGAACATGACACACTCTATGATGATTTTTCATCCATGACACAATACAAACACTTTTTGTCCTGCAACAGTGAAGACAGAGACTGAGGTGTACACACCTGCAACATTTTGTCTTAAACCTGTAGCAGGGTGGTTGTAACCCTCAGTGTGACTGGGCCTTAAACAAATTATATGGTGTGTGCGGACAATAAAATTCCAGTGAAATACTTTTTCCTATTTTGTTGTCTTAACTACCCCTCTACTCGGTGCACCCAGTGTACGGCTGCTCTTATTGGCGGTTTCAACCACAGAAACATGCGTCTCTCCTACACACATATTCTTTATGGATGTCCTGCGCCACAGTTGAGAGCATCATTATATTTTTTTATTTTTGTCTGCTCCTGTTTTGCTCAGGTGCAAATGTGTGTGCGTGCACCTCTGTGTCTATTTACTTGTAATAACATCTATGTAACAATGCAATGTGTGTCATGATGCAATACATGAAATACGGCGCCGGCTGCTTTGCAGAGATTTTGAACAACAAACTGCTGCGTTCTGGTCTCATTTCACCAAGACCCACTTGCTCCATCCATCTTGCAATAGGACTTGCATCACTGTATGTTGTTTGCAAGCTGCGTGTTGTATCATCAGCATTATTTTCATACTCAGCTCACTATTCACTGGGTCTTCTTGTCCTGTGGATGAGGGCATTCAATCTTCTTCATTCACTTTTGCAGCTTTTTTTGCTGTTGTTGTTCAGTTCAGCCTTCTTTTGTCTGGTTTGTCACCCTTTTGTACACATGAGTGTGTTATTTCTGTCTGTGTATTCTCAATAAAGTGTGAGCTGCAGTTTGCAAACAGCAATTCAAGACATTTGCACAAATCTTAATGAAAACTGTGCCACCTGAGCAGGAACCACTTCAGAACACTTTGCTTTCAGCGCGCGTTCCACATTGACGTGATTGAACGAGAACAGTGTGTGTGTGCGTGTGCGTGTGTGGTAATGCGTCGGTTTGCACTCTGTGGGGATCTGTAATGAGATTTTTTATTCCCACTGTCCTCCATCTCTCTCTCTCTCCATTGCCTGGAAGTGGTTCAGTGGCATTGTTCCCGGAAAGGTGTTAAAGGCTATTTGTGTCTATCTTTCTGTGTCCATCGGTGCCTTTGTGTTTGTTACAACAGAAGACGGATAGATTAGCGTGTGGAAATATGGAGTATTTGTTTGGGGGTTGTGGTTCTTGAGCTGAATTCTCTGTGTCATTGTGAAGGTGTCGTGTTACGTGTTTGTGTTTGCAGTCAACACGAGGAGAAGGAAAAAGCGCTGAAGGACCAGCTGTCCCACCTGACTGCCCTCCTGCCCACCCTCCAGGTACGTGACCATCATCACCTTAAGATTTTATTAGCCTGCAGTTTGGATGCTAACCTTTGACCTCTGTTGGTCTAAGGTCCACCTTGTCACCTGTTCGGCCTTCCTCAGCTCTGCCAACAAGTTTGAGTTTTTGGACATGGGCTATGTGAGTGATAAGTTTCAGACAGACGTTATTCTGAAGACGTAAGAGGGAAGTTAACAAACTGAGCATTAAATTGAGTCTTTACGCAACACTGAACTGTGTTATGGTTGTTTCTGCTTACACAGCAGCTCATGGAGAGGCTGAAGAGGATTGTAAAGCTCCCTCATCGACTCAAACCGGTGCAGAGCAGCAAAGTGAGTGCAAGCAGTCTGGTGAAGCGCACTGTCTGAATATCTCTGTTGCTTGTGTTCCCACTGTGGCTTTTCCTCTCTTTTATGGCCCTAAACCCTAGATCTTGTTTTTTTTTTTCAAGGAAGCTATATCCACCATTTCAGTAACCTAATATACTTCAGGTCACAAAGGCCTCATTTCTAAAACTTTGTGCAGAATCACTAAAACAGTGCACAAAGGCAGAAATGTGCTTTTTATTCACCAGAGTTATAAAGTCATGCACGCATGGTTCTTCTTTATATCCTGCTTTCCACTCCCATCTTTAGCCATGAATGGATGTAGACACACCCTCAAATTACATTTGCATATAAAACCTCTCAGTGTCTGGTGAAATAAAGCCAGACCAGTTTCTTCACGGCAATTTAAACAAACAAACAAAAAATGATGAAGCATTGCAGTTGAAGCCTGTATTTATTGAATGTGAAACAGAGACAGTCCTCAGAGAGGTGGAGCAAAAGAAACCTGCAAATTTGCTTCTGGAATCCCAAGCAAAAGAAAAGCTGCTTAACGAGAAAAAGAGGTGACCCGTGCAAGGGTGGAAGTATTTAAAGCAGTCACAGTTGACAAAATAAATAAATAAAAGGTAAATTGTACATATTAAAATAGGTGTGTGTGTGACCAGAAGTTACATTTGAATAAAAATAAGAAATGCAGCCTCTTTGACATGTTAAATTCCACCTCGCCTCATCTCTCAACGTATCACGAACATGTGATTTCAGAGACTGTGCCCCCTGGTGGACACAATTACAATAAAACAGTATCGAATCTATCTGAGGTCGTAACGTGGTGATGTTGTGAACCGTGTTTCACCTTAAGGCACAAAGTCTCAGTCAAGGTGTTATGCACAAGTTGACATGGACACACACACACCACACACACACACACACACACACACACACACACACACACACACACACACACACACACACACACACACACACACACACACACACACACACACACACACACACAGACTCAAGCAGTTCCTAGGCTAAGCTGGTAAAAATCTTGTATGCATGTATGTCTGTCTGTGAAAAACCTTCACATCATCCATCACAGTCCAATAAAGGGACATCATAACATTCATTCTGTCATCCAGAATATACGTGGAATATCTTGATTATGTACATTAGTTCACGCAGTCGCTACCAGGGGCGTTTTAAGGATGCAGAATGTACATCTCTCTGTCCGTAGGGTTTCACTTTACATGTGGTTGGATAATGTCTATCATTCGTTAGGTCTACGGCTCAATGTCAAGTGGCTTCTTAGGTTATACGTAACGTACATTTTAACTTCATCCTTTCAAAAACCAACAACAAAAAAATGTTATTGTCCGGAAGACATGAGATACTTTTATTATGTACATTAATTCACACAAACATCACCAGGAGGTCATTTATGTTGTGATAAAGTAGAAACCATCATATACATAAGTATATGAATTCAGTATTCTTATTTACTTTTATATAACACCGAAATAGATCCTTGTCATTTGAGTGGTGGTTTATATGTCATGTGATATTGATCATTTGTCCCATTTGCCATTTGGTTCCATTTACTATGCAATTTTGGTTCTATTTAGTGTGCAATTTTAGTTCTACACGTTTTGCACCATTGCACGTTGCGACCACTGTGCGCTCACACTAGCGGTGACAGCGCTTAGTTTAAAAACAAACATGGCGGGGTTTGTTTTGGTGACAGACGATGAATTGAACTAGCTTATTGACGGTGCTCATTCTTCTAACACACACACACACACACACACACACACACACACACACACACACACACACACACACACACACACACACACAACACACACACACACACACACACAAACAAATCCAGCACGCCATAAGCTGTCTAGAGGCATTTGCAGTATTTGCTCGGACGTCTTTACCTGAAGTACAATAGCTGTCGGATGAAGTGCTTGACAAATTTCTGCTGCAATTTTTCGCTGGACTGAGGAAAGCAGACGGCAGTCTGTACACGAAGAAGTCAATGCATGCTAGTAGCTGTGGACTACATCGTCAGGATTGTTTTTGAACTATATGACTGTTTTTGATTGGGAACAATTTTGGATTGGATTTCTATTTAAAGTTTGTGTTGGACAGTTTGGAACCTCTTGAGATCAACGGACCAGTGACACACACCAAAATATAAGTCCCTTTTCTCTTGTTTATACATTAATAAAATATCAAATGACAAGGCTCTATTTTAGGTGTTATATAAAACAAATAATGAATGTTTTTTTAATTTGTGCACTGGCTCTGCCTCGTTGAATGGAACTTATCATCTTTCATCGAATGACATATTCTTACCATTGCACTCATAAACCTCATTATTTGTATGATATACACTGTCCAATTCCAAGGACCTACCATTGACAAGCCTGGCTCTCAGAGGTGAAGCAGTCACAAATGTCTCCAAACTTTGCACCGCGAGTACAATATAAAAATTGGCTGATTGGCTGAAGTTTTTCATTACTGTGCATAACTTCTGAGCAACTGCTTCATTTGTTCAAAGCATCCAAAAAAACCCCCTAATTCTCTTGTCAGTCACCTGAACATGTGGAATATTGGCTCGACACTAGAACATTAAATAATTGACTTTCTCTGTCCGATAGATCAACACGGACTACAGAAGTGAGTTGCTCGTTGCCTTGAACCTTTATGTTTGTCGGACCAGCGCTGCCCTCCCTCCTTACTGGGTGCACAAGTGTGGCAACAAGGTAAGGTATTTAGTCACCTGACAGCTAATATCACTGCAGTGTAATCAGTAAGCAGTCACTTCCTCTCAGCTCTCCCTGGGTGGTACTGCTGTGGATAATTCCCATAGCACAGTTTAGACTCTTCCAAGAAAACAAGGAGTCTGGGCAGCAAATTTCACACTTGTTGAAGCATCAAATATCAAAACCCCCGATGATTTGGCATGTGCAGATGGCAGACAGTGATGACGGCATTTAGAGGAATGGAGGCGCCACGATGAGTGTCACTATGGCAGGTATCTGTCCGCCTGTGAGCTCTGCACGCCTGTGTGCTGACGTAACATGTTGCGTGCAAGGTGCTGGGATGGAACAAGTCCCTGATTTGAACGTGGGGAGGATTGGTTTCGGAAAAACTTAATCATGGTTGGTTGTGCCAAAGACACAGCAGACAACACTGGCGGGAATCACGGATGGATGGATCAGTGTGGTCCCAGCCACGTCATTCATAGATGACAGAGACGTGTTTTCTGTTTACAAAGTCAAGTGTTAAACCAGATGAATATTTCTGCGGTGCCTTGCTTCTGCTCCCGTTTGTCCAGGGTTGCCACAGTGGATCCAGCACAGATCTGCGTTGGGATTTGACACAACTTTTATGATGGATGTCTTTCCTGATGCAAGTCCTGTTTTACACAGAGAAACAGACATATCCCCTGGTCTTCCGAAGAGCTCTCCCATCCAAGTACTAACCAGGATCTACTCTGCTCACCTTCTGAGATCTGACATGATCAAGCTCACACAGAGAAGACAGGCTGCAAATATTTCCACGGTGCAAGACCTGCAAATTAGCGCTAATTTTGTGTCATCTTTATTTTAGTGTCAAATTATTCCCAACATTTACAATATATTCCTACACCAGCATAATTTGACAGAGTGAGATTCATTGCATTTTGTTATGTTGTTGCTTGTGGTGATGCACTCACCTTCCTGACACAACTTCAGATGTGGCAGAAGTTCAAAGGGTATGATACACAAATTGTACCACATAACCAAAATGCCATCGCTTATGTTCTGTTGCAATGGAGATAATTGGTAAGAGAAACGATGTTGTAGATGCCCATCTACATGAGGTATCTCAGCATCACACAGGCACCACCTTCCAGAGGTAAGACCCTTGATGGTCTCCTGTGCTTACTACTTTTCTAGTGAGTATCTGAACAGCTTGTGACAGACACACAGAGCAATTAAGATAACGGCTTTTCAGGGTAGGATGGGAAGTCACTACGGCGTGGTTTAATTATTATAGAATCCCTTTATTGAAGCGACCTTTATGAAACACTCATCACGGCTGCTCAGATTTTCTCAGTGCCTCATGTCTGGGTTTCACATAGACTCACACAGCCCCTGACCGATTTTTCCACAAAAGTATCTCCCAACTGTTCACAGGTCCTTAAGCTCACCCACTAATGCCAGCATACTAACAATATCCTTTCCAACTGTTGAGCGCTGTGCCAGCGCAAGATGCTAAGTGGGCAGGGATTGGTGGCCAGCCGCTGGCACTATTTTTATCATAATTCACAGAACTCTTCAGGATTCATATGGATGTTGGCGTGCAGGAGCGCACGGGCCACTTTGTTCCAGGCCGCTGATGTCACTGCTTTAGTCTTTAATTGGCATCACAGGAGGAGGATAATGGCAGCATGAGAGAGAAAGAGAGACACATGCAGGTTTTTAGGTCTTCACTTAACATCACAACTGGGCAAGAAAGTGGAAATATCCTGTCGTAATTCAGGTAATTTTTCATTTATATATCTCATTTTGGAACAGGTAGAGTTTTAGTATTTTGTGCTGTGATAGAAAATTACAACCCAGGCTCACATTTTTCTGTCATCTTCTGGTGAACTGACTAAATTTTTCAGCTGCATGTCTTTAAATAGTGAAATTACTTATTTTTTTAATCCCTGTGTGTGCATTACTTTCTTGTGCACATGATAAATTGAGTAAAATTTGTTTGTATCTTACCAAATTACCAAAGTTACTAGGGTTACTAACCCTAACCCTAACCTTGACCTGGATATCCTAAATGAGTTTGTCTTGGATAACATCTAACGTAACCATGATCTGCAGCAAGGGCTTTTAAGGGGCCCCAACTTTCTTGAAATGTTTCAGAAGTGCCAAAATCTGTCTGGCCCAATAATGTTGTGTTTCTAAGATGCATACTCCCACCCCTTCATATTTGAGTGCACTATATTATTAGTTGTTGTTAAATACGATGATTTTGTATATTCAGGGTTTACCCCAACTCTGGGCTTCAATACCTCTAAGGGAAATCCTTCTCCAAGTTGCCCAAAGGTCTGATCCTTTGAGATCCTTTTCATGTGAACCTTTTATTCATAAAGGAAAGTGTGTTAAATGCTTTTGTGAAATAATATCAGCATGATCAGATATGTCAGTCCTAAATGGATAAAAGTTGCATTGAAAATATGAAAAGAAAATTTTTTTTTAACTTGTTCAAAACTCATATTTGTGTTGAGATCCCGACCCCTAACCGCCCTATACAATATAAGTACATTGACTGATCCTGCATTTAGAACAGACAGGATTTTTTCCAGTGCAGCAGGGGTATTGCATTTGCTCTACCGCACTGTTGTGATGAAAAAGGGAGCTAACCCAAAAGGCGAAACTCTTGATCTACTGGTCAGTCTTCGTTCCTACTCTCACCTATGGTCATGAGGGTTGGGGTCATGATGGGCTTCCTCAAGAGGGTGGCTGGTGTCTCCCTTAGAGATTGGGTGAGAAGTTTGGTCTTTCGTGGGGAGCTCAGACTAGAGTCGCTACTCCTTCACGTTGAAAGGAGCCAGCTGAGGTGGTTCGGGCATCTGGTAAGGATGCCCCCAGGGGGCCTCCCTAGGGAGGTGTTCCAGGCACATCCATCTAGGAAGAGACCCCAGGGAAGACCCAGGGCTAGTTGGAGAGATTATATCTTCACACTGACCTGGGAATGCCTGGGGATCCCCCAGTCAGAGGTGGTCAATGTGGCATGGGAAAGGGAAGTCTGGGGTCCCCTACTGGAGCTGTTGCCCCCACAACCCAAACCAGGAAAAGCGGTTGAAGATGAGTTAGTGAGTGAGTGAGTTGTGATTTTTTCCATTGAGGGATAAATGCCAACGTATGAATTCTCACAGCACAAATGTGCCTTAATATTATTATTTTGAAAATATATATTTTGTGCTGATAACTGTGGGAGGCTACAGCTTGGCTCCATCATTTTTCTGTTTCATTCTTCCCTTAAGCTCACAGCAGAAGGCGAAAATTGGCTTTTCCTTAGCGTATGGTCGCTCAGAACACTGCCCATAGTGGGGCCCATTTCTGAGTGTCATTTTGCCTGATACGTGCTCCGATGCCCACGACACAGCCGCTAACGCGCGGGAGGAAACGTGTGCAGAGCTTGGAGGATGACCAACTGGCTGGGTCTGTTTTTAATCGTAGATTCACACAAGTGAAGGAAAATCAAATCTTAAAGCCTTTTACATTTGTTTTCCCGATGCTACTTCTTCGTGATGAGAGCGTTTAATTGGCTGTGTTGGGACGCCATCTGGAGCTGAGAGGACACCGAGAGGGTTGCATTCGTACTTATACCACTGCAACATTGCTTTGGGGCACTCAACAAAATATAAACGCAACACTTTTGGTTTTGCTCCCATTTTGTATGAGATGAACTCAAGATCTAAAACTTTTTCCACATACAAAATATCACCATTTCACTCAAATATTGTTCACAAACCAGTCTAAATCTGTGATAGTGAGCACTTCTCCTGTGCTGAGATAATCCATCCCACCTCACAGGTGTGCCATATCAAGATGCTGATTAGACACCATGATTAGTGCACAGGTGTGCCTAGACTGCCCACAATAAAGGCCACTCTGAAAGGTGCAGTTTTGTCACACAGCACAATGCCACAGATGTCGCAAGATTTGAGGGAGCATGCAATTGGCATGCTGACAGCAGGAATGTCACCAGAGCTGTTGCTCGTGTACTGAATGTTCACTTCTCTACCATAAGCCGTCTCCAAAGGCGTTTCAGAGAATTTGGCAGTACATCCAGCCAGCCCCACAACCGCAGACCACGTGTAACCACACCAGCCCAGGACCTCCACATCCAGCATGTTCACCTCCAAGATCGTCTGAGACCAGCCACTCGGACAGCTGCTGAAAGAATCGGTTTGCATAACCAAAGAATTTCTGCACAAACTGTCAGAAACCGTCTCAGGGAAGCTCATCTGCATGGTCGTCGTCCTCATCGGGGTCTTGACCTGACTCCAGTTCGTCGTCGTAACCGACTTGAGTGGGCAAATGCTCACATTCACTGGCGTTTGGCACGTTGGAGAGGTGTTCTCTTCACGGATGAATCCCGGTTCACACTGTTCAGGGCAGATGGCAGACAGCGTGTGTGGCGTCGTGTGGATGAGCGGTTTTCTGATGTCAATGTTGTGGATCGAGTGGCCCATGGTGGCGGTGGGGTTATGGTATGGGCAGGCGTCTGTTATGGACGAAGTACACAGGTGCATTTTATTGATGGCATTTTGAATGCACAAAGATACCGTGACGAGATCTTGAGGCCCATTGTTGTGCCATACATCCAAGAACATCATCTCATGTGCAGCAGGATAATGCACGGCCCATGTTGCAAGGATCTGTACACAATTCTTGGAAGCTGAAAATGTCCCAGTTCTTGCATGGCCGGCATACTCACCGGACATGTCACCCATTGAGCATGTTTGGGATGCTCTGGACCGGCGTATACAACAGCGTGTACCAGTTCCTGCCAATATCCAGCAACTTCGCACAGCCATTGAAGAGGAGTGGACCAACATTCCACAGGCCACAATTGACAACCTGATCAATCAATCAATCAATCAACTTTTTTCTTATATAGCGCCAAATCACAACAAACAGTTGCCCCAAGGCGCTCAACTCTATGCGAAGGAGATGTGTTGCACTGCATGAGGCAAATGGTGGTCACACCAGATACTGACTGGTATCCCCCCCAATAAAACAAAATTGCACCTTTCAGAGTGGCCTTTTATTGTGAACAGTCTAAGGCACACCTGTGCACTAATCATGGTGTCTAATCAGCATCTTGATATAGCACACCTGTGAGGTGGGATGGATTATCTCAGCAATGGAGAAGTGCTCACTATCACAGATTTAGACTGGTTTGTGAACAATATTGAGGGAAATGGTGATATTGTGTATGTGGAAAAGTTTAGATCTTTGAGTTCATCTCATACAAAATGGGAGCAAAACCAAAAGTGTTGCGTTTATATTTTTGTTGAGTATAAAACACTAATTCATTGATTTACTCCACCAAGGCCGATAGTCCCCTCTTCAAAGGTACATGTTTCTAGCACAACTGTATATGTTACATTACAGTCAATGACTTAAGATCACCTCCACAAAAAGAGCACAGCAGGTAGATCTGTGGGATGGGACTTAGATTGTCTCTATGTATAGACCAGGGGTCAGTTCCAGGTTTATTTTTCAGGCTACCTGCCTTTATCATTGGATAATACACTTCTTCTGTATTGTCCCAGTGCACCCAGTTCTAAAAGGCTACTGGCGGAGTCATAGATTTTCATCCACTTCACATTACAGTATCTGGTGAAAGGCTCTGGCACCAATGGGCCTTGGGACCTGGATTTGCGTCTTGTTTCCACAAAAAGGTGTTAGCTCTACATATTCACAGAAATTCACTACAAATACCCCGGAATGTTTAGACATAGTTTTTCTTGAGTTTTCTGCACAAGTACCTTTAATAAATAAAACACCAAGCGTTCAGTCACCAGACCATATACACAGTAAATTTTGCAGAGTAAAATATACTCTGCCAGGATAACATTTGGTCCCCGTCCAAACAGAGTTAAATATACTCTATCTCAGTGCTATAAATCAAATATATTATCGGGTAAAATCAACTTTGTCATGCTGTAAATGACTCTTATTGGAGTTGAAAACGTGATTTGACAAGACAGTAGAGCTGATTTCACTCTATAATACAGTGTATTTAACTCTATTTGGACTGGGACCAAATGTTGTCCTGGTAGAGTATATTTTACTCTGCAAAATTTACTGTGTGTAGTCACTGTGAAGAGCATCTTTTTTAGTTTGCAATTGTTATGTCTGCCAAGGAAGTAATAAAATCATCGGCATTTCTTTCTTTGTGTCTGTCTGTTAGCAAGATTACGTCAAAACTACTCCACAGATTTTGATGGAATTTTCACTATAGATAGATATTAGGCCATGGAAGACTCCATTAAATTTGGAGGTGATCCGATCTGGATTCTGGATCAAAATTTCACTTTATATAGGCGTTTAAGGATTACATCAAAACTACTCCATGGATTCTCACCAAATTTTCACCAGAGATAGATATCAGGCCATGGAAGACTCTATTGAATTTTTGGAAGTGATCTGGATTCAGATCTGGATCAGAATTTCAATTTGTACTCGTCACTTTGTTGGATTTTGAGGATTATGTCAAAACTACTTAGTGGATTTTCGCCAAATTTTTTACCACACATTGGTGTTAGACCTAGGGAGACTCTGTTGAATTTTGGAGGTGATGTGGATCAGGATTTTACTTTGTAGACTTTTAAGGATTACATCAAACTACGTCACAGATACAACATCACAAGACCAGGAAGGCACTGTTTTGTTTCAGCTTGTGAATTAAATATTAGATTGCAACATCTTGATCAGTCAGACCATTGTCAGACATATCTTTTATTTTGAGTCCTAGTCAACCCTTGGCGGATGTCAGAAATCTCAGATTGCTCTTGTTACGTGATGTTTTGCTTCTGGGAAGTTGTAACTGCTTTATGACAGTCTTACGGCTGATTCAATAATTTATCAATTCTAACAGCTGAATTAGCATGAAAATTCCTGACAAAAATCTTGCAACTTGACATTTTGAACAGTGCATGGAGCAAATCTTTGGAAAAAACTACATGAGGCTGGATCGATAGCTTGATCCTTTGTTCTGTTAAGAGTTGAAGAACCGTGTTATTAAATGTTAGAGTCACAAGTGAGAGAAGGAAAACAGCCCTGTTTTCTATGTGATCTCATGTCCTCAGGCTTCAGTCCCCTCTGTCCGGGTCTTGCCGTTCCCCGTCCCTGAGCGACATGCCCCTGGGCTCGGTGCTGGGCCGGAGACCCACTTCTCAGCGGTAACATCTGTACCAAGGTACTGCTGGCTGAGGGCAGGGAAACACCCTTCACTGAGCACTGCCGCAACTATGAGAACAACTACAGGGTGAGTATCAACACGGCATTTTCCTTATTTGAGTGTATATTTGTTTATACATATTCACAATGATGTTTGAAACAAATTGTGCAAATCATGAATTTATCCAATCTGACTGAAAAAAATGAGAAGCAGCAAAGAATCCCAAAGATTAGGGTTTGCATATTTCAGAGTGTTATTAATCTGTCACCACAGAACTACATTTTTCAGACAAAATAATATAATTAGAGTGACAGGTGAAGAATGTGGCTAATATAAATTGTGGTGTTAGGTGTTAGTTTTGGGGGTGAAAATTTACAGGGTGATTCCATAATTTATTCCTCAGAATTGAGTGAGTCCATATTTTTTTCCTCTGCTTGTTCTAAAAAAGTAACCGTTACTGACTGCCACAATCTTTTTTTCTTGATTTCTTATAGTGTTTCTTAAAGTCAGAAAGTTGCCTTTTGAAATGACTTTAGTTTTGTGTCATGTCTGTGATCTGCTTTTTTTCTACAAAATTAAACAACTGAATGAACATCCTCCGAGGCCGGTGATTCCATAATTTTTGCCAGGGTTTTATATATATATATATATATATATATATATATATATATATATATATATCAATCTATTCGAATCCCTGTTATTATTGATGTTGATTTTGACACATGTTGTTTGTTTATCAACAGCATATCTTAAAAAAAGGATTTTAATGAAATTTGATGGACAGTTAGTCTTCGAGATAAAAGAGTTGAGTAGATTTTGAAGTCGATGTGCATCCGAGATAATCTGTGTACAAGCCATTCCACATTGCTTCAACAGTTCTGGCATCTGTCTTGCAAAATGGAATAAATAAGTAATTTTCCACACTATGACAGTTTTTCACTTAGGAAAAAGGCTAAATTTGTCAGGTTAAAAAAGAGAGAGGTATTACATTGAATGCTGCAAAATGACAAATTTAAACTGCTTTGAGGATCTGGGGTCTATCTTGATCATCTGTTGAAGGATCTTCACCATCCAGGAAGCTTTTTGGATGACAACTGCTGAAGGACTATAATTAGACTTTTTTCTTTTCTTGTTTTGTATCTTTGGAAATTCTTTGTTGTACTTTGTTTATTTGATCTCTATTATTGTTAGAATGGCCTAAACAGTGGGTCACCCCTTGAATCTGGTCTGCTTGAGGTTTCTTCCTCAAAATATGCCTGAGGGAGTTTTCCCTTCGGGTACTGTCTCACTGGGCTGCGACTGTTGGAGGTTAGTTGGAGATGCCAGTTCACGACAAAACTGTTCAAAGATTATCGGAATGAAACAAAGGGTT
Source organism: Thalassophryne amazonica (assembly GCF_902500255.1). NCBI lineage: Eukaryota > Metazoa > Chordata > Actinopteri > Batrachoidiformes > Batrachoididae > Thalassophryne > Thalassophryne amazonica. The sequence continues at coordinate 16,741,149 of NC_047105.1, forward strand.
TTAAACTCTTTCTGTAATCAACAGATCCTCCGGAAGGCTGAAAGCATCTTGTAACTTGTAACTACAAGTGTGTAACTTTGCAAAAACAATGTCGGACTCTGTAGTTTTCTCTGGGCCCCTCCCCAATCGGACCGGGAGTGACATGTTCTCCTTGAATTGCTGGCTGTCTGAGTGGTGTCCAAAAAATGAGGTGGGCTTCATAGATAATTGGCAAAGCTTCTGGGGAAAACTTGGTCTTGTTAGGAGAGACGGCATCCATCCCACTTTAGATGGAGCAGCTCTCATTTCTAGAAATCTGGCCAATTTTCTTAAATCCTCCAAACCGTGACTATCCAGGGTTGGGACCAGGAAGCAGAGTTGTAGTCTTACACACCTCTGCAGCTTCTCTCCCCCTGCCATCCCCTCATTACTCCATCCCCGTAGAGACGGTGCCTGCTCCCAGACTGCCAATAACCAGCAAAAATCTATTTAAGCATAAAAATTCAAAAAGAAAAAATAATATAGCACCTTCAACTGCACCACAGACTAAAACAGTTAAATGTGGTCTATTAAACATTAGGTCTCTCTCTTCTAAGTCCCTGTTGGTAAATGATATAATAATTGATCAACATATTGATTTATTCTGCCTTACAGAAACCTGGTTACAGCAGGATGAATATGTTAGTTTAAATGAGTCAACACCCCCGAGTCACACTAACTGTCAGAATGCTCGTAGCACGGGCCGCGGCGGAGGATTAGCAGCAATCTTCCATTCCAGCTTATTAATTAATCAAAAACCCAGACAGAGCTTTAATTCATTTGAAAGCTTGTCTCTTAGTCTTGTCCATCCAAATTGGAAGTCCCAAAAACCAGTTTTATTTGTTATTATCTATCGTCCACCTTGTCGTTACTGTGAGTTTCTCTGTGAATTTTCAGACCTTTTGTCTGACTTAGTGCTTAGCTCAGATAAGATAATTATAGTGGGCGATTTAACATCCACACAGATGCTGAGAATGACAGCCTCAACACTGCATTTAATCTATTATTAGACTCTATCGGCTTTGCTCAAAAGTAAATGAGTCCCCCACCACTTTAATCATATTTTAGATCTTGTTCTGACTTATGGTATGGAAATAGAAGACTTAACAGTATTCCCTGAAAACTCCCTTCTGTCTGATCATTTCTTAATAACATTTACATTTACTCTGATGGACTACCCAGCAGTGGGGAATAAGTTTCATTACACTAGAAGTCTTTCAGAAAGCGCTGTAACTAGGTTTAAGGATATGATTCCTTCTTTATGTTCTCTAATGCCATATACCAACACAGTGCAGAGTAGCTACCTAAACTCTGTAAGGGAGATAGAGTATCTCGTCAATAGTTTTACATCCTCATTGAAGACAACTTTGGATGCTGTAGCTCCTCTGAAAAAGAGAGCTTTAAATCAGAAGTGTCTGACTCGTGGTATAACTCACAAACTCGTAGCTTAAAGCAGATAACCCGTAAGTTGGAGAGGGAAATGGCGTCTCACTAATTTAGAAGATCTTCACTTAGCCTGGAAAAAAGAGTCTGTTGCTCTATAAAAAAAGCCCTCCGTAAAGCTAGGACATCTTTCTACTCATCACTAATTGAAGAAAATAAGAACAACCCCAGGTTTCTTTTCAGCACTGTAGCCAGGCTGACAAAGAGTCAGAGCTCTATTGAGCTGAGTATTCCATTAACTTTAACTAGTAATGACTTCATGACTTTCTTTGCTAACAAAATTTTAACTATTAGAGAAAAAATTACTCATAACCATCCCAAAGACGTATCGTTATCTTTGGCTGCTTTCAGTGATGCCGGTATTTGGTTAGACTCTTTCTCTCCGATTGTTCTGTCTGAGTTATTTTCATTAGTTACTTCATCCAAACCATCAACATGTTTATTAGACCCCATTCCTACCAGGCTGCTCAAGGAAGCCCCTACCATTATTTAATGCTTCAATCTTAAATATGATCAATCTATCTTTGTTAGTTGGCTATGTACCACAGGCTTTTAAGGTGGCAGTAATTAAACCATTACTTAAAAAGCCATCACTTGACCCAGCTATCTTAGCTAATTATAGGCCAATCTCCAACCTTCCTTTTCTCTCAAAAATTCTGAAAGGGTAGTTGTAAAACAGCTAACTGATCATCTGCAGAGGAATGGTCTATTTGAAGAGTTTCAGTCAGTTTTAGAATTCATCATAGTACAGAAACAGCATTAGTGAAGGTTACAAATGATCTTCTTATGGCATCGGACAGTGGACTCATCTCTGTGCTTGTTCTGTTAGACCTCAGTGCTGCTTTGATACTGTTGACCATAAAATTTTATTACAGAGATTAGAGCATGCCATAGGTATTAAAGGCACTGCGCTGCGGTGGTTTGAATCATATTGTCTAATAGATTACAATTTGTTCATGTAAATGGGGAATCTTCTTCACAGACTAAAGTTAATTATGGAGTTCCACAAGGTTTCTGTGCTAGGACCAATTTTATTCACTTTATACATGCTTCCCTTAGGCAGTATTATTAGACGGTTATAGCTTAAATTTTCATTGTTACGCAGATGATACCCAGCTTTATCTATCCATGAAGCCAGAGGACACACACCAATTAGCTAAACTGCAGGATTGTCTTACAGACATAAAGACATGGATGACCTCTAATTTCCTGCTTTTAAACTCAGATAAAACTGAAGTATTGTACTTGGCCCCACAAATCTTAGAAACATGGTGTCTAACCAGATCCTTACTCTGGATGGCATTACCCTGAACCTCTAGTAATACTGTGAGAATCTTGGAGTCATTTTTGATCAGGATATGTCATTCAAAGCGCATATTAAACAAATATGTAGGACTGCTTTTTTGCATTTATGTAATATCTCTAAAATCAGAAAGGTCTTGTCTCAGAGTGATGCTGAAAAACTAATTCATGCATTATTTCCTCTAGGCTGGACTATTGTAATTCATTATTATTCAGGTTGTCCTAAAAGTTCCCTAAAAAGCCTTCAGTTAATTCAAATGCTGCAGCTAGAGTCAGGACGGGGACTAGAAGGAGAGAGCATATCTCACCCATATTGGCCTCTCTTCATTGGCTTCCTGTTAATTCTAGAATAGAATTTAAAATTCTTCTTCTTACTTATAAGGTTTTGAATAATCAGGTCCCATCTTATCTTAGGGACCTCGTAAGATCATATCACCCAATAGAGCGCTTCGCTCTCAGGACTGCAGGCTTACTTGTAGTTCCTAGGGTTTGGTAAGAGTAGAATGGGAGGCAGAGCCTTCAGCTTTCAGGCTCCTCTCCTGTGGAACCAGCTCCCAATTCAGGATCAGGGAGACAGACACCCTCTCTACTTGTAAGATTAGGCTTAACACTTCCTTTTTGCTAAAGCTTATAGTTAGGGCTGAGATCAGGTGACCCTGAACCATCCCTTAGTTATGCTGCTATAGACGTAGACTGCTGGGGGGTTCCCATGATGCACTGTTTCTTTCTCTTTTTGCTCTGTATGCACCACTCTGCATTTAAATCATTAGTGATCGATCTCTGCTCCCCTCCACAGCATGTCTTTTTCCTGGTTCTCTCCTCAGCCCCAACCAGTCCCAGCAGAAGACTGCCCCTCCCTGAGCCTGGTTCTGCTGGAGGTTTCTTCCTGTTAAAAGGGAGTTTTCCTTCCCACTGTAGCCACGTGCTTGCTCACAGGGGGTCGTTTGACTGTTGGGGTTTTACATAATTATTGTATGGCCTTGCCTTACAATATAAAGCGCCTTGGGGCAACTGTTTGTTGTGATTTGGCGCTATATAAAAAAATTGATTGATTGATTGATTGATCTTGTTGTTGTTGTCAGGTCATGTTCTTTCAGGGGAGTTTCTATGTTGCCTCAGGGCGCCGTCATGCTTCACCAGTTTGTAGAACCAATCGTTTTTTTTAAGTCATTTATACCTTTCGGCTATTTGACTTTTAAATGCTCCGTAGGTCTGGTGTGTTTTTATTTATTTATTTATTCTGGCAACCATTTTTATTTCTTCTTAAAGTCTGTTTCATTTGTCTTTTTTAGTTTTATTATATTATATGCTGTTATATGTACTGTGGTTTTTACAGGCTGCTCGAACTTAATTGCCCCTTGTGGGATTAATAAAGTTGTTTGATTGATTGATTGAAAACACAAGAATTAGTGACAAATTCTCAGTTGGTATCTCACTGAACTGCTACTAATGACATGTTAGCGCATGTTGCTTGAATGTCAACAAAATATCACACAGGTTCTTGGCAAAAAATGACTGCATACATATTGCGCGAGTGCCACTTGAACACCGCGTGGCACTCTCGTGAATGTCGAACGCGGGCTTTGCAGGTGCAAGGATCACGCTGATTTGCATGGGAATGCTGCACAGCGCTCTCACAGATGTCGAATGCTGCTCTCAGAACAACTCCCGCATGTTATGAGTCGTAGAGACCGCATTCAGAGGGCTTTAGCAAGGAACTTTGTTGCCTCTCCAACTTTGAACTGTTCAAAATTCAGGCACAACACGAGTGACACCCTGCAACTCAAGTGAGGATAGCGACACCCAGCAAACTATGCATGAATTCTCACAAAATTCCTTTGCAAATGCTTTTCACGAGCTGTCGCAGCCCAGTGAGATAGTACCTTTATCACTGTTTCCTACGTGCTTGCTCAGAGGGGTTGGCCCAAGTTAACTCTTACGTATTTGAAGCACCTTGGAGCAACTTTTGTTGTGATTTGGTGCTATATAAATAAAATGAATTGAATTGATTGAATCGAGCATGGTCTAAAGTGCATAGTGCATAGTGCATAGTGCAAGGGCGTTTTGGGCATGTCTAACCTCACATTGCTGTCTGCATGATGTGTAATCTGAGTGTAATGTAGTGTGCCGGGTGCAAAGGCATTGCATGTGGTCATGGGTGTGTTTGTGGTTAAGCCTGGAATATGCCCATTGTCATTGTCATTTGTTGTTAGCCTTAAGACACAAGTGCATCAGCATCTGAGGCACCACGATTCAGATCATGGACTCAGAAGTAAGAGGTTTTCTGGTGAGGAAGGGAAAGGGTCAAAGAGCACAACCTGTTCATTTACAGGAGCAACATTCATCCACCACAGCTCCCTGAGTAGAGTGTTATCTACCCATCTTTTTGACAGCTTAAACTCAAAGCCCACGCGTAATTTTCTGCAATGACGGGGTTTTATAGCCTGCTCCCATTGGACAGCGCGCGTGCCGTGGCAACCAACCAGTGCATGGTGGCATGTTGCTGCTGAGTATGCATTTTCATGCTGCAAAGCGAATGTGTTCAGGAGAGACAGTGGAGATGGTGGAGATGGTGGAGCCGCTGTCACGTCTTGTAAAGTTCAACGGTATGAGCTGCAAGAGCAGAGCAGCATCACAGAGCTAAAAATAAGCTCCAAGACGCTGCCTTCTGCGCTATGTGAACAGAGACAGTGAAAAAGAGAGGCTGTGGTGGAGAAGCCGGAGTGTGACTGTCTTCATCTGAAACAAAACTGTGAATCAGTCAAGCAAAACATTTTGTGATTGTTTCCCAGCGGTTAAGATGTAAAAGAAGTGGACATACAGCAACAACAGCTTCTTCTGTCTGTGTCTCTGTGGCTGCGCGAGTGCAAATACAAGACTAACAAATTGCGGCCCGCAGGCCACAGGTGGCCCGACTTTTGTTTGTTTTGGCCCATCTTGGACAATTAACACTCTCTCTGGAATTAACAATTACTGTTAACCAAATTAAATAGGGCTACTGTGTGGAGTGAATAAAAGTCTGTGGGTCATAGAACTTTCTCTTATCGTGCCCCTGTTCTGTGGAGTGATGTATCAATAAAACAGTCAGATTCTGTAGAGACTTTCAAGTCCAGACTTAAGACGCACTTATTTTCCCTTTCGTATGGGTAGCATACTGTGGCTAGCATACTGGCATAGTAAGTTACTGTGCTTTTTACCCTTTTAATTTAATTTATTAGTAAAGAGAGCGGGCCGCGGCCTCAACTTTATCTAAAGTCTACATCTTATCGTGAAGCTTGGGGCTAGTGGTGGGCGATCACTTTAGTATTTCTTCTGTTTTTCTTGTTGCTTAATGCTGACAAATTAAACTGTATTTGTTGTCTTTCTGATGCCTGATTCTGTTATTTTTCCTCTCTGTTTGAGGCGCGGCTCCATCCAGAGATGGAAGTGGGTGTCTCTTCTGCAGGCCTCCCATCCTGGACACTAGCATGGACTCCCAAATTTCTTGGATATTTGTTTTGTCAAGTGTGTCTGTAGCATAACCCAAACAGAGGGTCACCCCTTTGAGTCTGGTCTGCTTGAGGTTTTTTCCTCAAATCATCAGAGGGAGTTTTTCCTTACCGCCGTCACCTGTGTGCTTGCTCTGCGGGTTGGTAAGGTTAGACCTTACTTGTGTGAAGTGCCTTGAGGCAACTTTGTTGTGATTTGGTGCTGAAATAAATTAAATTAAATTAAACTTCATTATAGATTTCAGATGTCCATGTTCTATAAAATATAATGCATTTAATTTAAATTGCATGTAATTCCACCAAGATGAATTTTTTTTTTGACAGGTGCCCCTCATTCCAGATTAATTTATAGCCAAAGCCAAAAATCTGGTAATTTCTCTTTTTAAGGGGGAGTACATACAACAACAGATCTATAAAATTTCTCATGGCAGACAGCACAGAGTAACACCCTTTTTTCCTCAAAATATTTCAGTTTGGAGTGGACCAGGGGGCATTTCAGACCTTGGTGATACAACACCGCTGACTGCCTCGCCGCTAGCTAGTGTACATGAGGAAACATCTACGTTGCATTATGCTTGCTTGGCAGCAGATGAACGTCAGAGTGCTTGAACTCAGACTCAGAAGATGAAGCATCAGAAATTTTTGCCTTACACAGGAGGAAATGTGAGACAGGAAATGTTATTCCATATGGCTAGCTCTCAGTAATAACGTACGACTGTAAAGCGGTAGGTCACAGCATTTTAGTAATTTGTTGTTTTTGTTGCATTAAGCACTCTTCCTTTGCTTGTTAACATAACATGGGGCTCCTTCTTTAAATTCCTTAGTAACTCAGGGTTTTCACCCTTCAAATGCACTGGACCTGACATCTACACACTGTTGTGTTTGCAGACTCTCCAAACAGAGATTCAGAATCTTAGGATCAGGTGCAGGAGCTGCACCGAGACCTGACTAAGCACCACTCCATCATCAACACAGATAAAATGGGGTGAGATCCTGGACAGATCGCTGCACATCGACACTCAGATAGCTGCACAGTCCCTCCACTGTGGAAACTGCAAGAGTGATGTTTGAAGAGGTTGGTTAAGTTAAACCTCGATGCTGTTTCTACACCACAGATGTCTGACAAAACGTTTCTGTATTTGCCCTCAGTCAGCCCCCTAGCTTGCACCCTAATGAGCTTTCATTTTGGTATTCTGTGGGGAATAGAGATAGTAGACAGAAGTCTGAAGACGTCACCTGCCAAGATTCTGAATCATCATTGCTTTTTTTTTGTTTGTTTTTTTTCGCACACAGATCTGGGATGAGGACTTTTCAGAGGGTCACTAATGAGCAGGAGATCTATGAAGGTTCGTCTCCAACAATTTCCATAACATATACACCACCCGGCCACTTTATTAGGTATATCGTGCTAGAACCGGGTTGGACCCTCTTTTGCCTTCAGAACTGCCTTAAATATTCATGACATAGATTCAACAAAGTGTTAAATACATTCCTCAGACTTGTTGGTCCATATTGACATAATGGCATCACACAGTTGCCCATTCAACCAGTCTGCCCATTCTCCTCTGACATCAAAGAGGCATTTTTGTCCACACAACTGACCACTCAGTGGATATCTTCTCTTTTTTTGTGGATCATTCTGTGTGAACCCTGCAGATGGTTGTGCATGAAAATCCCAGTAGACCAGCAGCTTCTGAAACACAACCAACAACCATGCCACCTTCAATGAATTCAGTCCCCTTTCTTCCCCATTATGATGCTCAGTTTGAACTTCAGCAAGTTGTCTTCACCACATCTAGATGCCTAAATGCACAGAGTTGCCTGCCATGTGATTGGCTGATTAGCAGAGGTGTCAAGTAACGAGTACAAATACTTCGTTACTGTACTTAAGTACACTTTTTAGGTATCTATACTTTACTCCATTACTTATTTTTCTGCCTACTTCTGACTTCTACTCATTACATTTTCACACAAGTATCTGTACTTCTATTCGTTACATTTTAAAACAAACAGCCTTGTTACTCTTGGCTTCAGTTTAATGTTTGTTTATATCTTAATAATCTAATGATTATTATATACAATTTTAGAGAAGAGGCAAAAAGAACCCGAATAAACACAAACAGAAAATATAAAACCAACTAACAATGAACATACATACATACATACATACATACATACGAAATAAATATTTCTGTGAACACCTAGTGAATCTTACACCTCCATTTCATCCCTGTCTTATTAGTTAATGACAGTTTGTTTGGTCAAACCATATTTTCAATGTGTTTTAATTTCTTCAGTGATTTCCTCCAGAAACTATCTGCCAAACTAGAAAACTGCGCATCTTGTAAGAGCAGAATACTACTCGGAATGAATCTGAATAAGGAAAGTTGTTGTTTTTTTTTTTTCCCCTTCACAAATGGATGCTGCACCTCACTCCAGTTTATTGTCTGGAATAGTTAGTCTCAGATTGCATTTCAGAGCTTCTAGAATGAAACATTTTCCTGCAGGTGGTGTTGGGGGTAATTTTGGGTTTTGGGTCTGGGGCCACATGTAGAACGAATCAGTTTTTAAATAAGCTTTCAATTCATATAGTGGCATCTACCTTTTTTTTTTAAAGGTTACTTTATACTTTTATACTTTAAGTAGGTTTTGGAGCACATACTTTTTCACTTTTACTTGAGTAAGAGGTCAAGTTGATACTTCAACTTTTACCAGAGTGTTTTTAAACTGCAGTATCTATACTTCTACTTAAGTAACAAATGTGTGTACTTTTGACACCACTGCTGATTAGCTAGTATTAACAAGCAAATGACAGGTGTACCTAATAATGTGGGCCGTTGAGTGTATGTACACTCACAAAAATATAAACGCAACACTTTTGTTTTGCTCCCATTTTGTATGAGATGAACTCAAGATCTAAAACTTTTTCCACATACACAATATCACCATTTCCCTCAAATATTGTTCACAAACCAGTCTAAATCTGTGATAGTGAGCACTTATCCTTTGCTGAGATAATCCATCCCACCTCACAGGTGTGCCATATCAAGATGCTGATTAGACACCATGATTAGTGCACAGGTGTGCCTTAGACTGTCCACAATAAAAGGCCACTCTGAAAGGTGCAGTTTTATCACACAGCACAATGCCACAAGATGTCGCAAGATTTGAGGGAGCGTGCAGTTGGCATGCTGACAGCAGGAATGTCAACCAGAGCTGTTGCTCGTGTCTATTGAATGTTCATTTCTCTACCATAAGCCATCTCCAAGGCCGTTCAGAGAATTTGGCAGTACATCCAACCAGCTCACAACCACAGACCACGTGTAACCACACCAGCCCAGGACCTCCACATCCAGCCAAGTTCACCTCCAAGATCGTCTGAGACCAGCCACTCGGACAGCTGCTGAAACAATCGGTTTGCATAACCAAGACTTTCTGCACAAACTGTCAGAAACCGTCTCAGGGAAGCTCATCTGCATGCTCGTCGTCCTCATCGGGGTCTCGACCTGACTCCAGTTTGTCGTCGTAACCAACTTCAGTGGCAACATGCTCACATTCGCTGGCGTTTGGCACGTTGGAGAGGTTGTTCCTCTTCACGGATGATGCGAAGGCGATGGTTGCACTGCATGAGGCATATGGTGGTCCCACCAGATACTGACTGGTATCCCCCCCCCAGTAAAACAAAACTGCACCTTTCAGAGTGGCCTTTTATTGTGGGCAGTCTAAGGCACAACCTGTGCACTATATGGTGTCTAATCAGCTCTTGTATGCCACACCTGTGAGGTGGGCTGGATATCTCAGCAAAGGAGAAGTGCTCACTATCACAGATTTAGACTGGTTTGTGAACAATATTTGAGGGGAAATGGTGATATTTGTATGGGAAAAGTTTTAGATCTTTGAGTCATCTCATACAAATGGGAGCAAACCAAAAGTGTTGCGTTTATATTTTGTTGAGTGTATATATACAATGCACATGCTGTTTTGTGCAAAAATCTACATGAAGATTGGAAAGAAAATGTAAAAATTTGCTAAATACCATTAAACCAAAAGAAGAAGAATATACTGGGCAAATCAATTTATGAACTAATCGGTTGTCATCTCCTGGTTGTTGTCTTTGTGAAATCACACATAAGGCTGCAGACCTACAAAGTAGCCATGAAAAACCACATTTATACAGAGTGTTGATGTGTTTCGGACAGTACACCGTGTGTTTATATCTCTGAACTTGCAGTGTACGTTTTGATGTTATTTTCTCATGATTCCAGCCCAGCTTCAGGACCTGCAGCAGCTGAAACAGGAGAATTCGTACCTGACCCCGATCGCCCGACAGATCAGGACCATACATTATGTCCATCGCTAAGGTGAAACAGCGGCTCGAGCCCAGGTGTCGTATTCAGAGGATGCACATAGTCCATTTGCTGCCATAGTGGCTTCATCTACATCTGGACCAATATTTCTAACTATTTTAGTTCATCATTCTAAAACCAAAGTAAACATCTTGATTCAAATTGTAAACATCTGCATCTTACTGATTGCCTATAACTACAGTTTGGTCCGGATACAGATGATTATTATTAGAATTATTATATAACGACTGAGTGGATCCTTGTCATTTGATTGGTGGATTGTATGTCACATGACATGGATTTAGTCCATACCATTTGCCGTTGTGTTTCACTGACTGTGCAATAGTTCTTTTTAAGTGTGCAGTTTTGGTGCAATAGGAAATGTGCTATTGCACGCTCACACTACTGGGGGCGGTGTTTAGCTAAACATAGCGGAGATTGTTTTGCTGTCGGATGACAATTTGAAGGAGCTAATTGACACGCTATTATTCTAACACCACACACACACACACACACACACACACACACACACCACACACACACACACACACAGCACACACACACACACACCACACACACACACAAAAAAAAACAAAACACAAATGTTAGCCATCTGGAGGCATGAAGAGCTGTTAGGATGAAAAGCTGGACAGATTTCTGATGCGATTTTCGCTGGACTGAGGAACTACACAAAGTCTTTTTTTTTGGACATACACAAAGTCAGTCAGTGGACGGCATCACAGACTACATCGTCGGCAATTTCGGACTCCAATTTAAAGTTCGTATCGGATTGTTAGCATCAGTGGAACAACAAATGTAAGTCCCCTTTCCGTTGTTATAATGAATAAAATATCAAATGACAAGGATCTATATTAGCTGTTATATAAAACAAATAATAAATGTTTTTTCATTCTTTCAACGGAACGAATATTTAATTCAGTGAACGATGGAATGTACCATTCAGTGAGTCACACTGAATGGTACATTCCATCTTTCACCTCATGAAATATTCGTACCATTGGACTTTTTCATTAGTTGTATATTATTTTACAGGGGTCACATAGTTGTAGCTTGTTCAGATTCCTGAAGTAAGTTCCTTCAGCTCCTCCCTTTTTTTCCTCACTTGGGATCACCAGAGTAGATCAAAGATGAACCTACATCTTGATTTGGCACAAGTTTTACACCGGGTGCCCTTCCTGATGCAACTCCATAATGCATAGAGAACAAAAAGTTGAGCACCGCGCTCACAGAGCACAAACCTCCGCCAACACCTAGTTTCCAATTCCACAAAATTTTACTTTGAAAAAAATTTTCAAGGTCAAAGTCCTGTTAGAAGTGACTTTTCATAAGCAACATTAGATGTGATCAAGTTAGGAGGATGTATTTAGTTCATGGACTTGAACTGAAGTTTTTTTGTAGTGTTGTCGGGTGTTTTTTTTTTTTTTTTTTATTTTTGGTTTCTGAATTCTTTTTCAGATCATTTTCACAGAACATTGGTTGTCTCTGCTATACACAAATTGTCGTTGCTTTTTGGCATTTGACTGATACCTGGAAGAAAAACAGGCATAAATTGGAACCTCCATCCAATTTTGTGTTGTATTTAAATACATAACAGAAAAAATTTACAATCTGGATCAGATCTGGATCAATTTTGTCAGGTGATAGTGAGTGCCAGTCTGCACCTCACTTTCAAACATGAGAGTGATTGGAGCACATTTGATTAAGATATAATGCAAAATCTATATATTATGCTAATTAGCGACCAAACACGTGAATGAGTGTGAGTGTTACTGAAGTGGCCATTTGCAGTTGAAAACAATGACACGTTTGCACACAAAGTGTTCAGCTCTTAGTATCCTATTATCCATGTGATAGACTGTGTAACTCCACCCCCCACCCCCCAACGTACCCAGTATGGCAAAATAAAATAAATAGTAAATAATAAATAATATGTTGATTTTCATGTAGTATTGAGTCAGCTTATCAGGCTGCTCTGTGGGATGTCCTGAGTATTCACAAGTTCCCCAATAAATTGCTGACTTCACAGTCATCCTATCCATGGGTACTGTGAGCGCTGTGTGGAGTGGAGGCGGAGTCTCTGACTTCTTCCAATGAATTCTGGGTGTGGCTCCTGCTCTGTTCAATGCTTCACAGACTGGATGTTGTGGGGACACAGTGCCTCAAGACTTGATTGGCTTTGTCAATGAATAAGGGTTTGCTGACCTTTACTTTTCAGATGATACTGTGATCTTTGTGGATTTAACAGACACCCTGATTGCAGCACTTGAAAAGATGAGTTAGAAGCCAGAATGTCTGGGTTTATGATGATCCTGGATCAAGACAAGATATATACTTTCATTAACTTCTGGACTCAGCCACCATAAGTTTATGTGTTCAGTGAAAGTGTCAAACTCAATGAGGGATTTTTCTATTTCTATTCATGTCTCTGGGTCCTCCGCCTTTGAGATGGTGAGAGACATCTGGGAAAAGCTTATGGGAGTTATAAGGTCGATGAACACAGGATTTGGCAATGCCAGTACTGTTTAAGGTGAATAAAGGTTCAAGTCTTTAGGCTCCCCGGTGCTTCCAGTCTTACGGCTGTGACATCTGGATTGTAACCAGTGACCAAGTGTGGCATCTGGAAATTTTTTGGTACTCCATGTCTGAAGAGAATCCTTGAGTACCACTGGAATGACTTTGGCCAAATCCCAGTACTCTTCCTTTGCCCACCACTTCATCCTTTTGTGCAAATGAATGGGTGATCATTACTTCAGGTGGAATCCTTGTAAAAATTGCAAGGGAACATTAGCGATGAGATTATGGGCATGTGGCTGTTAGGCAGATGTATAAATTTGACCCAAAATGCAGACACAGATGCTGAGCTTTTAGCAAAAAAGATGAAGAAATTTATTTTTCAAAAGTGCAGAGTTCAGGGGTGATCCAGCGTTGGTTCCAAGCGAGGTGGTGGTGGTGAGCAAAATTGTCCTGAAGGTCAGCAGGTCTGACGGCTCAGCGTGGGCAAAACAGGTGGCAAGGCTGGATGCAGCAGGCTGTGAAAACACAGGCAACTGAGCTAAATCCAGTCTATAAACTACAGCCAGAACTAGATCCAAGTATCAAACTGGTGAGGAGTGAATGAATGAGCTGGCCTTTTAACTGCACTGGAGTAGATGATTGATTGCAGGTGCGAGTGGCAAGCAGGTCAGCCATGCCCAGCTCAAGACTCACAAGACAAACAGACATGCAGGGGGGGGGAAGAACAGCAGAGGATACAAACAGAAAAAGGTAAAATCCCAACAGTGGCACACTTCACTGAGCATGAACCAGCATTCAGTTGCCTCAGTGCTGAGAAGCTCAGCAACTGCAAAAGTTCAAGAGGACATCTGTGAACCATGTAGACGACATGGTTTACATTCCGAAGATGGGGATGGATTAGTTGTCTGTCTTGGTTTGTTTCATGTAGCAATAACACATGCTCACAGAACTGGGCTCAGCTGACTCATTACAAAAAGCAAATGATATTTTAAATTGTGTTTTGTAGATTCCAAGAGCCAAAAGAACATCACGATGATCGCACAGAGACAATGCTGAAAATATGAAGACGCAAAACTAACTAAAAAATCAAGACAGGTATTAAAGCTTCACAGTATTTGTTTCCTTGACGTAAAGCCTCATGTTAATCAAAATTTGAAGCTGCACAATTACATGTACATCACCATCAGCAATGAAAACTGGTAGGTTGTGCAGCTACTTCTGTGATTTGTGCAAGAATGAAAGAAAAAGTCCTTTTGATGACTCATTATATACAATGACTGGAAGAAAAAATGAGTCCAAGCCCACTGGACTGGATTGAATAAAATAAAAATACTTTGATTGTATTTTAAGAAGGGGACCCTTCCTGTGACAGACTTTACACTGAAAAAAGTGAAACACAGTGCACTTCATTCAAAGTACTTATTTACATTGGTCTAATGGAAAATTGTGGTTTCCAGTTTAAATCTGCTGGAATCACTTTACAGAATCATAATATACATTGTGAGAAACTAAAAAAATTAGCTGTAACAAATTACATCAATTTTTTTAAGTTGATCCAAAGTATAATTTTTTTTCAGTGTACAGTAATGCATAAATCAGCAGAGTTTTGAAGGTTTCTTTTGAAATCTAATAGGTTAGGGTTAGTTACCCTGTTAAAATGTAGTAAGCAACATAATTATTTTATTTTGCTTCATCAGAGAAATGAAAAATTACTTGTGATTACTTTTCAAAGAAATGTTTTAAAGTGGACAGTAAAGCAGAAAAATATTAAAAACAGAAATTTAAGCTTGGCAGCGTAGATCTCGCAATGATTACTGTCAAACTGCCAAAGTACTCCAAAGTCTAATCGCCTCTTGATATATAATCTATCCAAGTAATATTCATACCAAGTTTGAAGGAAATCCATATGCTGTTTTTCTATTATCTTGTTCACAGATACACACAAATACACCATTGAAAAGAATACCATGCAATTGCCGCTTTGCCAATGTGCAGGGTAACAGTTGTTACGAAACTGACTGATTTGTGTGGAATAAAAGTTTCCAGATTTGTTGAAAGTTCCTAAATCCGGTCAAAAAGTCACTAAATGTAGTGGTAAAGTTTCTAAATTTGCAACACGACAGAGGTTCCTGAGCACACAGGAAGTGGCTGTGCAAATTCAACATACTGTAAATAACAGTCAGATTTATATCAGTGGTTTTTGGTGACCAGTATTATTAAAAAATATGTCATTCCTCCGTAGCAAATATTGAAAGCAACAGTCAGTGCATCTGGAAAGTATTCACAGTGCTTCACTTTTTCCATGTTTTGTTATGTTACAGCCTTATTCCAAAATGGAGTAAATTCATTTTTTTCCTCAAAATTCAACACACAACACTCCATCATGACAATGTGAAAAAAGGTTTTTTTTTTTGTTGTTTGTTTGTTTTTGGATTTTTTCAAATTTATTAAAAGTTTTAAAAATAATGTCCATAAGTATTCACAACCTTTGCCACGAAGCTCAGAATTGAGCTCAGGTGAATCATGTTTCTGCTGATCATCCTTGAGATGTTTCTGCATTTTAACTGGAGTCCACCTGGGGAAAATTTAGGTGATTGCACATGATTTGGAAAAGCACACACCTGTCTGCATATAAGGTCCCATAGTTGACAGTGCATGTCAGAGCACAAACCAAGCATGAAGTTAAAGGAATTGTCTGTAGACCTTCAACACAGGATTGTCTCAAGGCACAAATCTGGGGAAGGGTACAGAAACATTTCTGCTGCTTTGAAGGTCCCAATGAGCACAGTGACTTCCATCATCTGTTCAGATCCACCAGGACCCTTCCTAGAGCTGGCCTCCTGTCTAAACTGAGCGATCTGGAGAGAAGGGCCTTACTGATGGAGGTGACCAAGAACTTGATGGTCACTCTGTTCGAGCTCCAGCATTCCTCTGTGGAGAGAGGAGAACCTTCCAGAAGGACAATCATCTTTGCAGCAATCCACCAATCAGACCTGTATGGTAGAGTGGCCAGACAGAAGCCACTCTTTAGTAAAAGGCACATGGCTGCCCACTTGGAGTTTGCCAAAAGACACCTGAAGGACTCTCAGAGCAGAAACAAAATTCACTGTCTGATGAGACAAACATTGAAATCTTTGGCGTGAATGCCACACAGTAAAAATTTGACATTGGTGATTTTGCTGTGTAGGCATTATGTTTGGAGGAAACCAGGCACCATCCCTACAGTGAAGCAAGATGATAGCAGCATCATGCTGTGGGGTGTTGTCAGCAGCAGGAACTGGGAGACTAGTCAGGATTGAGGGAAAGATTAATGAAGAGATGTACAGAGACATCCTGGATGAAAACCTGCTCCAGATCGCTGTCGATCTCAGAGTGGAGTGATGAGTCATCTTTCAGCAGGACAATGACCCTAAGCACACAGCCAAGATATCAAAGGGGTGGCTTCAGGACAACTCTGAATGTCCTTGAGTGGCCCAGCCAGAGCCCAGACCGGAATCTGATTGAACATCTCTGGAGAGATCTGAAAATGGCTGTGCACCGACGCTCCCCATCCAACCTGATGGAGCTTGAGAGGTGCTGCAAAGAGGAATGGGCAAAACTGCCCAAAGATAGATGCACCAAGCTTGTGGCATCATATTCAAGAAGACTTGAGGCTGTAATTGCTGCCAGAGGAGCATCAACAAAGTATGTAGCAAAAGGTGTGAATACTTATGTACACGTAATTTTTTAGGTTTTTCTTTTAAATAAATTTGCAAAAAAAAAACTTTTTTCATGTTGTCATTATGGGGTGTTGTGAGTAGAATTTTGAGGGAAAATGACTTTACTCCATTTTGGAATAAGAATGTAACATAACAAAATGTGTAAAAACTGAAGCACTATGAATACTTTCTGGATGCATGAATAAATATTTTACACAGTTTTTTTTTTGTCATTATATCTAAATGTAATCCTTTTGTAATCACCCATATTTTAACTAGTAAATAATTACTTTTTTCCTCAGTAACATTTATTTTGTGATAGTGTGACCCTGGCATGTCTGCACAGTGACCTGTATTTACCTAAATGTTCTACGCTCTTCCTCCGCCCCCTTCACCATGATTACAATTAGTTTGTTACTTTTGCATTAAACAAATAGGTAAATATTGTTTTGTGGGTTTGGAGTTTTTAATGTGTAACATCTTTCATTTTCTCTGACAGTGACAAACAGATATCTACTGAACACCAGGACACACAGAAGAGCAGCCACTCACTGATCCTGGAGTCGGATAAATGCCAACGTATGAATTCTCACAGCACAAATGTCCTTATATTAATTTTGAAAATATATATTTTGTGCTGATAACTGTGGGAGGCTACAGCTTGGCTCCATCATTTTTCTGTTTCATTCTTCCCTTAAGCTCACAGCAGAAGGCGAAAATTGGCTTTTCCTTAGCGTATGGTCGCTCAGAACACTGCCCATAGTGGGGCCCATTTCTGAGTGTCATTTTGCCTGATACGTGCTCCGATGCCCACGACACAGCCGCTAACGCGCGGGAGGAAACGTGTGCAGAGCTTGGAGGATGACCAACTGGCTGGGTCTGTTTTTAATCGTAGATTCACACAAGTGAAGGAAAATCAAATCTTAAAGCCTTTTACATTTGTTTTCCCGATGCTACTTCTTTCGTGATGAGAGCGTTTAATTGGCTGTGTTGGGACGCCATCTGGATGCTGAGAGGACACCGAGAGGGTTGCATTCGTACTTATACCACTGCAACATTGCTTTGGGGCACTCAACAAAAATATAAACGCAACACTTTTGGTTTTGCTCCCATTTTGTATGAGATGAACTCAAAGATCTAAAACTTTTTCCACATACAAAATATCACCATTTCACTCAAATATTGTTCACAAACCAGTCTAAATCTGTGATAGTGAGCACTTCTCCTGTGCTGAGATAATCCATCCCACCTCACAGGTGTGCCATATCAAGATGCTGATTAGACACCATGATTAGTGCACAGGTGTGCCTTAGACTGCCCACAATAAAAGGCCACTCTGAAAGGTGCAGTTTTGTCACACAGCACAATGCCACAGATGTCGCAAGATTTGAGGGAGCATGCAATTGGCATGCTGACAGCAGGAATGTCAACCAGAGCTGTTGCTCGTGTACTGAATGTTCACTTCTCTACCATAAGCCGTCTCCAAAGGCGTTTCAGAGAATTTGGCAGTACATCCAGCCAGCCCCACAACCGCAGACCACGTGTAACCACACCAGCCCAGGACCTCCACATCCAGCATGTTCACCTCCAAGATCGTCTGAGACCAGCCACTCGGACAGCTGCTGAAAGAATCGGTTTGCATAACCAAAGAATTTCTGCACAAACTGTCAGAAACCGTCTCAGGGAAGCTCATCTGCATGGTCGTCGTCCTCATCGGGGTCTTGACCTGACTCCAGTTCGTCGTCGTAACCGACTTGAGTGGGCAAATGCTCACATTCACTGGCGTTTGGCACGTTGGAGAGGTGTTCTCTTCACGGATGAATCCCGGTTCACACTGTTCAGGGCAGATGGCAGACAGCGTGTGTGGCGTCGTGTGGATGAGCGGTTTTCTGATGTCAATGTTGTGGATCGAGTGGCCCATGGTGGCGGTGGGGTTATGGTATGGGCAGGCGTCTGTTATGGACGAAGTACACAGGTGCATTTTATTGATGGCATTTTGAATGCACAAAGATACCGTGACGAGATCTTGAGGCCCATTGTTGTGCCATACATCCAAGAACATCATCTCATGTTGCAGCAGGATAATGCACGGCCCCATGTTGCAAGGATCTGTACACAATTCTTGGAAGCTGAAAATGTCCCAGTTCTTGCATGGCCGGCATACTCACCGGACATGTCACCCATTGAGCATGTTTGGGATGCTCTGGACCGGCGTATACAACAGCGTGTACCAGTTCCTGCCAATATCCAGCAACTTCGCACAGCCATTGAAGAGGAGTGGACCAACATTCCACAGGCCACAATTGACAACCTGATCAATCAATCAATCAATCAACTTTTTTCTTATATAGCGCCAAATCACAACAAACAGTTGCCCCAAGGCGCTCAACTCTATGCGAAGGAGATGTGTTGCACTGCATGAGGCAAATGGTGGTCACACCAGATACTGACTGGTATCCCCCCCAATAAAACAAAATTGCACCTTTCAGAGTGGCCTTTTATTGTGAACAGTCTAAGGCACACCTGTGCACTAATCATGGTGTCTAATCAGCATCTTGATATAGCACACCTGTGAGGTGGGATGGATTATCTCAGCAATGGAGAAGTGCTCACTATCACAGATTTAGACTGGTTTGTGAACAATATTTGAGGGAAATGGTGATATTGTGTATGTGGAAAAGTTTAGATCTTTGAGTTCATCTCATACAAAATGGGAGCAAAACCAAAAGTGTTGCGTTTATATTTTTGTTGAGTATAAAAACACTAATTCATTGATTTACTCCACCAAGGCCGATAGTCCCCTCTTCAAAGGTACATGTTTCTAGCACAACTGTATATGTTACATTACAGTCAATGACTTAAGATCACCTCCACAAAAAGAGCACAGCAGGTAGATCTGTGGGATGGGACTTAGATTGTCTCTATGTATAGACCAGGGGTCAGTTCCAGGTTTATTTTTCAGGCTACCTGCCTTTATCATTGGATAATACACTTCTTCTGTATTGTCCCAGTGCACCCAGTTCTAAAAGGCTACTGGCGGAGTCATAGATTTTCATCCACTTCACATTACAGTATCTGGTGAAAGGCTCTGGCACCAATGGGCCTTGGGACCTTGGATTTGCGTCTTGTTTCCACAAAAAGGTGTTTAGCTCTACATATTCACAGAAAATTCACTACAAATACCCCGGAATGTTTAGACATAGTTTTTCTTGAGTTTTCTGCACAAGTACCTTTAATAAATAAAACACCAAGCGTTCAGTCACCAGACCATATACACAGTAAATTTTGCAGAGTAAAATATACTCTGCCAGGATAACATTTGGTCCCCGTCCAAACAGAGTTAAATATACTCTATCTCAGTGCTATAAATCAAATATATTATCGGGTAAAATCAACTTTGTCATGCTGTAAATGACTCTTATTGGAGTTGAAAACGTGATTTGACAAGACAGTAGAGCTGATTTCACTCTATAATACAGTGTATTTAACTCTATTTGGACTGGGACCAAATGTTGTCCTGGTAGAGTATATTTTACTCTGCAAAATTTACTGTGTGTAGTCACTGTGAAGAGCATCTTTTTTAGTTTGCAATTGTTATGTCTGCCAAGGAAGTAATAAAATCATCGGCATTTCTTTCTTTGTGTCTGTCTGTTAGCAAGATTACGTCAAAACTACTCCACAGATTTTGATGGAATTTTCACTATAGATAGATATTAGGCCATGGAAGACTCCATTAAATTTTGGAGGTGATCCGATCTGGATTCTGGATCAAAATTTCACTTTATATAGGCGTTTAAGGATTACATCAAAACTACTCCATGGATTCTCACCAAATTTTCACCAGAGATAGATATCAGGCCATGGAAGACTCTATTGAATTTTTGGAAGTGATCTGGATTCAGATTCTGGATCAGAATTTCAATTTGTACTCGTCACTTTGTTGGATTTTGAGGATTATGTCAAAACTACTTAGTGGATTTTCGCCAAATTTTTTACCACACATTGGTGTTAGACCTAGGGAGACTCTGTTGAATTTTGGAGGTGATGTGGATCAGGATTTTACTTTGTAGACTTTTAAGGATTACATCAAAACTACGTCACAGATACAACATCACAAGACCAGGAAGGCACTGTTTTGTTTCAGCTTGTGAATTAAATATTAGATTGCAACATCTTGATCAGTCAGACCATTGTCAGACATATCTTTTATTTTGAGTCCTAGTCAACCCTTGGCGGATGTCAGAAATCTCAGATTGCTCTTGTTACGTGATGTTTTGCTTCTGGGAAGTTGTAACTGCTTTATGACAGTCTTACGGCTGATTCAATAATTTATCAATTCTAACAGCTGAATTAAGCATGAAAATTCCTGACAAAAATCTTGCAACTTGACATTTTGAACAGTGCATGGAGCAAATCTTTGGAAAAAACTACATGAGGCTGGATCGATAGCTTGATCCTTTGTTCTGTTAAGAGTTGAAGAACCGTGTTATTAAATGTTAGAGTCACAAGTGAGAGAAGGAAAACAGCCCTGTTTTCTATGTGATCTCATGTCCTCAGGCTTCAGTCCCCTCTGTCCGGGTCTTGCCGTTCCCCGTCCCTGAGCGACATGCCCCTGGGCTCGGTGCTGGGCCGGAGACCCACTTCTCAGCGTAACATCTGTACCAAGGTACTGCTGGCTGAGGGCAGGGAAACACCCTTCACTGAGCACTGCCGCAACTATGAGAACAACTACAGGGTGAGTATCAACACGGCATTTTCCTTATTTGAGTGTATATTTGTTTATACATATTCACAATGATGTTTGAAACAAATTGTGCAAATCATGAATTTATCCAATCTGACTGAAAAAAATGAGAAGCAGCAAAGAATCCCAAAGATTAGGGTTTGCATATTTCAGAGTGTTATTAATCTGTCACCACAGAACTACATTTTTCAGACAAAATAATATAATTAGAGTGACAGGTGAAGAATGTGGCTAATATAAATTGTGGTGTTAGGTGTTAGTTTTGGGGGTGAAAATTTACAGGGTGATTCCATAATTTATTCCTCAGAATTGAGTGAGTCCATATTTTTTTCCTCTGCTTGTTCTAAAAAAGTAACCGTTACTGACTGCCACAATCTTTTTTTCTTGATTTCTTATAGTGTTTCTTAAAGTCAGAAAGTTGCCTTTTGAAATGACTTTAGTTTTGTGTCATGTCTGTGATCTGCTTTTTTTCTACAAAATTAAACAACTGAATGAACATCCTCCGAGGCCGGTGATTCCATAATTTTTGCCAGGGGTTTTAATATATATATATATATATATATATATATATATATATATATATATCAATCTATTCGAATCCCTGTTATTATTGATGTTGATTTTGACACATGTTGTTTGTTTATCAACAGCATATCTTAAAAAAGGATTTTAATGAAATTTGATGGACAGTTAGTCTTCGAGATAAAAGAGTTGAGTAGATTTTGAAGTCGATGTGCATCCGAGATAATCTGTGTACAAGCCATTCCACATTGCTTCAACAGTTCTGGCATCTGTCTTGCAAAATGGAATAAATAAAGTAATTTTCCACACTATGACAGTTTTTCACTTAGGAAAAAGGCTAAATTTGTCAGGTTAAAAAAGAGAGAGGTATTACATTGAATGCTGCAAAATGACAAATTTAAACTGCTTTGAGGATCTGGGGTCTAGTCTTATCATCTGGTTGAAGGATCGTCCCATCCGGAAGCTTTTTGGATGACAACTGCTGAGGACTATAATTAGACTTTTTTTCTTTTCTTGTTTTGTATCTTTGGAAATTCTTTGTTGGTACTTTGTTTATTTGATCTCTATTATTGTTAGAATGGCCTAAACAGTGGGTCACCCCTGTGAAATCTGGTCTGCTTGAGGTTTCTTCCTCAAAAATATGCCTGAGGGAGTTTTCCCTTCGGTACTGTCTCACTGGCTGCGACTTTGAGGTTAGTTGGAGATGCCAGTTTCACGACAAAACTGTTCAAAGATTATCGGAATGAACAAAGGTTTTAAAACTCTTTCTGTATCAACAGATCCTCCGTAAGGCTGAAAGCATCTTGGAACTGTAACTACAAGTGTGTAACTTTGCAAAAACAATGTCGGACTCTGTAGTTTTCTCTGGCCCCTCCCCAATCGGACCGGGAGTGACATGTCTCCTTGAATTGCTGGCTGTCTGAGTGGTGTCCAAAAAAATGAGGTGGGCTTCATAGATAATTGGCAAAGCTTCTGGGGAAAACCTGGTCTTGTTAGGAGAGACGGCATCCATCCACTTTGGATGGAGCAGCTCTCATTTCTAGAAATCTGGCCAATTTTCTTAAATCCTCCAACCGTGACTATCCAGGGTTGGGACCAGGAAGCAGAGTTGTAGTCTTACACACCTCTGCAGCTTCTCTCCCCGCCATCCCCTCATTACCCCATCCCCGTAGAGACGGTGCCTGCTCCCAGACTGCCAATAACCAGCAAAAATCTATTTAAGCATAAAAATTCAAAAGAAAAAATAATATAGCACCTTCAACTGCACCACAGACTAAAACAGTTAAATGTGGTCTATTAAACATTAGGTCTCTCTCTTCTAAGTCCCTGTTGGTAATGATATAATAATTGATCAACATATTGATTTATTCTGCCTTACAGAAACCTGGTTACAGCAGGATGAATATGTTAGTTAAATGAGTCAACACCCCCGAGTCACACTAACTGTCAGAATGCTCGTAGCACGGGGCCGGGGCGGTGGATTAGCAGCAATCTTCCATTCCAGCTTATTAATTAATCAAAAACCCAGACAGAGCTTTAATTCATTTGAAAGCTTGTCTCTTAGTCTTGTCCATCCAAATTGGAAGTCCCAAAAACCAGTTTTATTTGTTATTATCTATCGTCCACCTTGTCGTTACTGTGAGTTTCTCTGTGAATTTTCAGACCTTTTGTCTGACTTAGTGCTTTAGCTCAGATAAGATAATTATAGTGGGCGATTTTAACATCCACACAGATGCTGAGAATGACAGCCTCAACACTGCATTTAATCTATTATTAGACTCTATCGGCTTTGCTCAAAAAGTAAATGAGTCCACCCACCACTTTAATCATATTTTAGATCTTGTTCTGACTTATGGTATGGAAATAGAAGACTTACAGTATTCCCTGAAAACTCCCTTCTGTCTGATCATTTCTTAATTAACATTTACATTTACTCTGATGGACTACCCAGCAGTGGGGATAAGTTTCATTACACTAGAAGTCTTTCAGAAAGCGCTGTAACTAGGTTTAAGGATATGATTCCTTCTTATGTTCTCTAATGCCATATACCAACACAGTGCAGAGTAGCTACCTAAACTCTGTAAGGGAGATAGAGTATCTCGTCAATAGTTTTACATCCTCATTGAAGACAACTTTGGATGCTGTAGCTCCTCTGAAAAAGAGAGCTTTAAATCAGAAGTGTCTGACTCCGTGGTATAACTCACAAACTCGTAGCTTAAGCAGATAACCGTAGTTGGAGAGGAAATGGCGTCTCACTAATTAGAAGATCTTCACTTAGCCTGGAAAAAGAGTCTGTTGCTCTATAAAAAAGCCCTCCGTAAAGCTAGGACATCTTTCTACTCATCACTAATTGAAGAAAATAAGAACAACCCCAGGTTTCTTTCAGCACTGTAGCCAGGCTGACAAAGAGTCAGAGCTCTATTGAGCTGAGTATTCCATTAACTTTAACTAGTAATGACTTCATGACTTTCTTTGCTAACAAAATTTTAACTATTAGAGAAAAAATTACTCATAACCATCCAAAGACGTATCGTTATCTTTGGCTGCTTTCAGTGATGCCGGTATTGGTTAGACTCTTTCTCTCCGATTGTTCTGTCTGAGTTATTTTCATAGTTACTTCATCCAACCATCAACATGTTTATTAGACCCCATTCCTACCAGGCTGCTCAAGGAAGCCCTACCATTATTTAATGCTTCAATCTTAAATATGATCATCTATCTTTGTTAGTTGGCTATGTACCACAGGCTTTTAAGGTGGCAGTAATTAAACCATTACTTAAAAAGCCATCACTTGACCCAGCTATCTTAGCTAATTATAGGCCAATCTCCAACCTTCCTTTTCTCTCAAAAATTCTTGAAAGGGTAGTTGTAAAACAGCTAACTGATCATCTGCAGAGGAATGGTCTATTTGAAGAGTTTCAGTCAGGTTTTAGAATTCATCATAGTACAGAAACAGCATTAGTGAAGGTTACAAATGATCTTCTTATGGCCTCGGACAGTGGACTCATCTCTGTGCTTGTTCTGTTAGACCTCAGTGCTGCTTTTGATACTGTTGACCATAAAATTTTATTACAGAGATTAGAGCATGCCATAGGTATTAAAGGCACTGCGCTGCGGTGGTTTGAATCATATTTGTCTAATAGATTACAATTTGTTCATGTAATGGGAATCTTCTTCACAGACTAAAGTTAATTATGGAGTTCCACAAGGTTCTGTGCTAGGACCAATTTTATTCACTTTATACATGCTTCCCTTAGGCAGTATTATTAGACGGTATAGCTTAAATTTTCATTGTTACGCAGATGATACCCAGCTTTATCTATCCATGAAGCCAGAGGACACACACCAATTAGCTAAACTGCAGGATTGTCTTACAGACATAAAGACATGGATGACCTCTAATTTCCTGCTTTTAAACTCAGATAAACTGAAGTTATTGTACTTGGCCCCACAAATCTTAGAAACATGGTGTCTAACCAGATCCTTACTCTGGATGGCATTACCCTGACCTCTAGTAATACTGTGAGAATCTTGGAGTCATTTTTGATCAGGATATGTCATTCAAAGCGCATATTAAACAAATATGTAGGACTGCTTTTTTGCATTTATGTAATATCTCTAAAATCAGAAAGGTCTTGTCTCAGAGTGATGCTGAAAAACTAATTCATGCATTTATTTCCTCTAGGCTGGACTATTGTAATTCATTATTATCAGGTTGTCCTAAAAGTTCCCTAAAAGCCTTCAGTTAATTCAAAATGCTGCAGCTAGAGTCATGACGGGACTAGAAGGAGAGAGCATATCTCACCCATATTGGCCTCTCTTCATTGGCTTCCTGTTAATTCTAGAATAGAATTTAAAATTCTTCTTCTACTTATAAGGTTTTGAATAATCAGGTCCCATCTTATCTTAGGGACCTCGTAGTACCAATCACCCCAATAGAGCGCTTCGCTCTCAGACTGCAGGCTTACTTGTAGTTCCTAGGGTTTGTAAGAGTAGAATGGGAGGCAGAGCCTTCAGCTTTCAGGCTCCTCTCCTGTGGAACCAGCTCCCAATTCAGATCAGGGAGACAGACACCCTCTCTACTTTTAAGATTAGGCTTAAAACTTTCCTTTTTGCTAAAGCTTATAGTTAGGGCTGGATCAGGGACCCTGAACCATCCCTTAGTTATGCTGCTATAGACGTAGACTGCTGGGGGTTCCCATGATGCACGTTTCTTTCTCTTTTTGCTCTGTATGCACCACTCTGCATTTAATCATTAGTGATCGATCTCTGCTCCCCTCACAGCATGTCTTTTTCCTGGTTCTCTCCCTCAGCCCAACCAGTCCCAGCAGAAGACTGCCCCTCCCTGAGCCTGGTTCTGCTGGAGGTTTCTTCCTGTTAAAAGGGAGTTTTTCCTTCCCACTGTAGCCAAGTGCTTGCTCACAGGGGGTCGTTTTGACTGTTGGGGTTTTACATAATTATTGTATGGCCTTGCCTTACAATATAAAGCGCCTTGGGGCAACTGTTTGTTGTGATTTGGCGCTATATAAAAAAAATTGATTGATTGATTGATTGATCTTGTTGTTGTTGTCAGGTCATGTTCTTTCAGGGGAGTTTTCTATGTTGCCTTCAGGGCGCCGTCATGCTTCACCAGTTTGTAGAACCAATCGTTTTTTTTAAGTCATTTATACCTTTCGGCTATTTGACTTTTAAATGCTCCGTAGGTCTGGTGTGTTTTTATTTATTTATTTATTCTGGCAACCCATTTTTATTTCTTCTTAAAGTCTGTTTTCATTTGTCTTTTTTAGTTTTATTATATTTATATGCTGTTATATGTTACTGTGGTTTTTACAGGCTGCTCGAACTTAATTGCCCCTTGTGGGATTAATAAAGTTGTTTGATTGATTGATTGAAAACACAAGAATTAGTGACAAATTCTCAGTTGGTATCTCACTGAACTGCTACTAATGACATGTTAGCGCATGTTGCTTGAATGTCAACAAAATATCACACAGGTTATTGGCAAAAAATGACTGCATACATATTGCGCGAGTGCCACTTGAACACCGCGTGGCACTCTCGTGAATGTCGAACGCGGGCTTTGCAGGTGCAAGGATCACGCTGATTTGCATGGGAATGCTGCACAGCGCTCTCACAGATGTCGAATGCTGCTCTCAGAACAACTCCCGCATGTTATGAGTCGTAGAGACCGCATTCAGAGGGCTTTAGCAAGGAACTTTGTTGCCTCTCCAACTTTGAACTGTTCAAAATTCAGGCACAACACGAGTGACACCCTGCAACTCAAGTGAGGATAGCGACACCCAGCAAACTATGCATGAATTCTCACAAAATTCCTTTGCAAATGCTTTTCACGAGCTGTCGCAGCCCAGTGAGATAGTACCTTTATCACTGTTTCCTACGTGCTTGCTCAGAGGGGTTGGCAAAGTTAACTCTTACGTATTTGAAGCACCTTGGAGCAACTTTTGTTGTGATTTGGTGCTATATAATAAAATGAATTGAATTGATTGAATCGAGCATGGTCTAAAGTGCATAGTGCATAGTGCATAGTGCAAGGGCGTTTTGGGCATGTCTAACCTCACATTGCTGTCTGCATGATGTGTAATCTGAGTGTAATGTAGTGTGCCGGGTGCAAAGGCATTGCATGTGGTCATGGGTGTGTTTTGTGTTAAGCCTGGAATATGCCCATTGTCATTGTCATTTGTTGTTAGCCTTAAGACACAAGTGCATCAGCATCTGAGGCACCACGATTCAGATCATGGACTCAGAAGTAAGAGGTTTTCTGGTGAGGAAAGGGAAAGGGTCAAAGAGCACAACCTGTTCATTTACAGGAGCAACATTCATCCACCACAGCTCCCTGAGTAGAGTGTTATCTACCCATCTTTT
This sequence comes from Thalassophryne amazonica, assembly GCF_902500255.1. Classification (NCBI taxonomy): domain Eukaryota; kingdom Metazoa; phylum Chordata; class Actinopteri; order Batrachoidiformes; family Batrachoididae; genus Thalassophryne; species Thalassophryne amazonica. The sequence goes on from NC_047105.1 coordinate 16,769,128, forward strand.
GACAGCTTAAACTCAAAGCCCACGCGTAATTTTCTGCAATGACGGGGTTTATAGCCTGCTCCCATTGGACAGCGCGCGTGCCGTGGCAACCAACCAGTGCATGGTGGCATGTTGCTGCTGAGTATGCATTTTCATGCTGCAAAGCGAATGTGTTCAGGAGAGACAGTGGAGATGGTGGAGATGGTGGAGCCGCTGTCACGTCTTGTAAAGTTCAACGGTATGAGCTGCAAGAGCAGAGCAGCATCACAGAGCTAAAAATAAGCTCCAAGACGCTGCCTTCTGCGCTATGTGAACAGAGACAGTGAAAAAGAGAGGCTGTGGTGGAGAAGCCGGAGTGTGACTGTCTTCATCTGAAACAAAACTGTGAATCAGTCAAGCAAAACATTTTGTGATTGTTTCCCAGCGGTTAAGATGTAAAAAGAAGTGGACATACAGCAACAACAGCTTCTTCTGTCTGTGTCTCTGTGGCTGCGCGAGTGCAAATACAAGACTAACAAATTGCGGCCCGCAGGCCACAGGTGGCCCGACTTTTGTTTGTTTTGGCCCATCTTGACAATTAACACTCTCTCTGGAATTAACAAATTACTGTTAACCAAATTAAATAGGGCTACTGTGTGGAGTGAATAAAAGTCTGTGGGTCATAGAACTTTCTCTTATCGTGCCCCTGTTCTGTGGAGTGATGTATCAATAAAACAGTCAGATTCTGTAGAGACTTTCAAGTCCAGACTTAAGACGCACTTATTTTCCCTTTCGTATGGGTAGCATACTGTGGCTAGCATACTGGCATAGTAAGTTACTATGCTTTTTACCCTTTTATTTAATTTATTAGTAAAGAGAGCGGGCCGCGGCCTCAACTTTATCTAAGTCTACATCTTATCGTGAAGCTTGGGGCTAGTGGTGGGCGATCACTTAGTATTTCTTCTGTTTTTCTTGTTGCTTAATGCTGACAAATTAAACTGTATTGTTGTCTTTCTGATGCCTGATTCTGTTATTTTTCCTCTCTGTTTGAGGCGCGGCTCCATCCAGAGATGGAAGTGGGTGTCTTCTTCTGCAGGCCTCCCATCCTGGACACTAGCATGGACTCCCAAAATTTCTTGGATATTTGTTTTGTCAAGTGTGTCTGTAGCATAACCCAAACAGAGGGTCACCCCTTTGAGTCTGGTCTGCTTGAGGTTTTTTCCTCAAATCATCAGAGGGAGTTTTTCCTTACCGCCGTCACCTGTGTGCTTGCTCTGCGGGTTGGTAAGGTTAGACCTTACTTGTGTGAAGTGCCTTGAGGCAACTTTGTTGTGATTTGGTGCTGAAATAAATTAAATTAAATTAAACTTCATTATAGATTTCAGATGTCCATGTTCTATAAAATATAATGCATTTAATTTAAATTGCATGTAATTCACACAAGATGAATTTTTTTTTTGACAGGTGCCCCTCATTCCAGATTAATTTATAGCCAAAGCCAAAAATCTGGTAATTTCTCTTTTTAAGGGGGAGTACATACAACAACAGATCTATAAAATTTCTCATGGCAGACAGCACAGTAACACCCTTTTTTCCTCAAAATATTTCAGTTTGGAGTGGACCAGGGGGCATTTCAGACCTTGGTGATACAACACCGCTGACTGCCTCGCCGCTAGCTAGTTGTACATGAGGAAACATCTACGTTGCATTATGCTCTGCTTGGCAGCAGATGAACGTCAGAGTGCTTGAACTCAGACTCAGAAGATGAAGCATCAGAAATTTTTGCCTTACACAGGAGGAAATGTGAGACAGGAAATGTTATTCCATATGGCTAGCTCTCAGTAATAACGTACGACTGTAAAGCGGTAGGTCACAGCATTTTAGTAATTGTTGTTTTTGTTGCATTAAGCACTCTTCCTTTGCTTGTTAACATAACATGGGGCTCCTTCTTTAAATTCCTTTAGTAACTCAGGGTTTTCACCCTTCAAATGCACTGGACCTGACATCTACACACTGTTGTGTTTGCAGACTCTCCAAACAGAGATTCAGAATCTTAAGGATCAGGTGCAGGAGCTGCACCGAGACCTGACTAAGCACCACTCCATCATCAACACAGATAAAATGGGTGAGATCCTGGACAGATCGCTGCACATCGACACTCAGATAGCTGCACAGTCCTCCACTGTGGAAACTGCAAGAGTGATGTTTGAAGAGGTTGGTTAAGTTAAACCTCGATGCTGTTTCTACACCACAGATGTCTGACAAAACGTTTCTGTATTTGCCCTCAGTCAGCCCCCTAGCTTGCACCCTAATGAGCTTTCATTTTGGTATTCTGTGGGGAATAGAGATAGTAGACAGAAGTCTGAAGACGTCACCTGCCAAGATTCTGAATCATCATTGCTTTTTTTTGTTTGTTTTTTTTTCGCACACAGATCTGGGATGAGACTTTTCAGAGGGTCACTAATGAGCAGGAGATCTATGAAGGTTCGTCTCCAACAATTTCCATAACATATACACCACCCGGCCACTTTATTAGGTATATCGTGCTAGAACCGGGTTGGACCCTCTTTTGCCTTCAGAACTGCCTTAAATATTCATGACATAGATTCAACAAAGTGTTAAATACATTCCTCAGACTTGTTGGTCCATATTGACATAATGGCATCACACAGTTGCCCATTCAACCAGTCTGCCCATTCTCCTCTGACATCAAAGAGGCATTTTTGTCCACACAACTGACACTCAGTGGATATCTTCTCTTTTTTTGTGGATCATTCTGTGTGAACCCTGCAGATGGTTGTGCATGAAAATCCCAGTAGACCAGCAGCTTCTGAAACACAACCAACAACCATGCCACCTTCAATGAATTCAGTCCCCTTTCTTCCCCATTATGATGCTCAGTTTGAACTTCAGCAAGTTGTCTTCACCACATCTAGATGCCTAAATGCACAGAGTTGCTGCCATGTGATTGGCTGATTAGCAGAGGTGTCAAGTAACGAAGTACAAATACTTCGTTACTGTACTTAAGTACACTTTTTAGGTATCTATACTTTACTCTATTACTTATTTTTCTGCCTACTTCTGACTTCTACTCATTACATTTTCACACAAGTATCTGTACTTTCTATTCGTTACATTTTTAAAACAAACAGCCTTGTTACTCTTGGCTTCAGTTTAATGTTTGTTTATATATTAATAATCTAATGATTATTATATACAATTTTAGAGAAAGAGGCAAAAAGAACCCGAAGAAAAACACAACAGAAAATATAAAACCAACTAACAATGAACATACATACATACATACATACATACATACAGAAATAAATATTTCCTGTGAACACCTAGTGACTCTTACACATCCATTTCATCCCTGTCTTATTTAAGTTTAATGACAGTTTGTTTTGGTCAAAGCATATTTTCAATGTGTTAATTTCTTCAGTGATTTCCTCCAGAACTTTCTGCCAAACTAGAAAACTGCTGCATCCTTGTAAGAGCAGAATACTACTGGAATGAATTTGAATAAGGAAAGTTGTGTTTTTTTTTTTTCCCTTCACTAAATGGATGCTGCACTCACTCCAGTTTATTGTCTGGAATAGTCTCAGATTGCATTTCAGAGCTTCTAGAATTGAAACATTTTCGTGCAGGTGGTGTTTGGGGGGTAATTTTGGGTTTTGGGTCTTGGGCCACATGTAGAACGAATCAGTTTTTAAATTAAGCTTTCAATTCATATAGTGGCATCTACCTTTTTTTTTTTAAAGGTTACTTTATACTTTTATACTTTAAGTAGGTTTTGGAGCACATACTTTTTCACTTTTACTTGAGTAAAGAGGTCAAGTTGATACTTCAACTTTTACCAGAGTGTTTTTAAACTGCAGTATCTATACTTCTACTTAAGTAACAAATGTGTGTACTTTTGACACCACTGCTGATTAGCTAGTATTAACAAGCAAATGAACAGGTGTACCTAATAATGTGGCCGTTGAGTGTATGTACACTCAACAAAAATATAAACGCAACACTTTTGGTTTTGCTCCCATTTTGTATGAGATGAACTCAAAGATCTAAAACTTTTTCCACATACACAATATCACCATTTCCCTCAAATATTGTTCACAAACCAGTCTAAATCTGTGATAGTGAGCACTTCTCCTTTGCTGAGATAATCCATCCCACCTCACAGGTGTGCCATATCAAGATGCTGATTAGACACCATGATTAGTGCACAGGTGTGCCTTAGACTGTCCACAATAAAAGGCCACTCTGAAAGGTGCAGTTTTATCACACAGCACAATGCCACAGATGTCGCAAGATTTGAGGGAGCGTGCAGTTGGCATGCTGACAGCAGGAATGTCAACCAGAGCTGTTGCTCGTGTATTGAATGTTCATTTCTCTACCATAAGCCGTCTCCAAAGGCGTTTCAGAGAATTTGGCAGTACATCCAACCAGCCTCACAACCACAGACCACGTGTAACCACACCAGCCCAGGACCTCCACATCCAACATGTTCACCTCCAAGACCGTCTGAGACCAGCCACTCGGACAGCTGCTGAAACAATCGGTTTGCATAACCAAAGAATTTCTGCACAAACTGTCAGAAACCGTCTCAGGGAAGCTCATCTGCATGGTCGTCGTCCTCATCGGGGTCTCGACCTGACTCCAGTTTGTCGTCGTAACCAACTTCAGTGGGCAAATGCTCACATTCGCTGGCGTTTGGCACGTTGGAGAGGTGTTCTCTTCACGGATGATGCGAAGGAGATGTGTTGCACTGCATGAGGCATATGGTGGTCCCACCAGATACTGACTGGTATCCCCCCCCCCAGTAAAACAAAACTGCACCTTTCAGAGTGGCCTTTTATTGTGGGCAGTCTAAGGCACACCTGTGCACTAATCATGGTGTCTAATCAGCATCTTTGTATGCCACACCTGTGAGGTGGGATGGATTATCTCAGCAAAGGAGAAGTGCTCACTATCACAGATTTAGACTGGTTTGTGAACAATATTTGAGGGAAATGGTGATATTGTGTATGTGGAAAAAGTTTTAGATCTTGAGTTCATCTCATACAAAATGGGAGCAAAACCAAAAGTGTTGCGTTTATATTTTTGTTGAGTGTATATATACAATGCACATGCTGTTTTGTGCAAAAATCTGACATGAAGATTGGAAAGAAAATGTAAAAATTTGCTAAATACCATTAAAACCAAAGAAGAAGAATATACTGGGCAATCAATTTATGACTAATCGGTTGTCATCTCCTGGTTGTTGTCTTTGTGAAATCACACATAAGGCTGCAGACCTACAAAGTAGCCATGAAAAACCACATTTATACAGAGTGTTGAATGTGTTTCGGACAGTACACCGTGTGTTTATATCTCTGAACTTGCAGTGTACGTTTTGATGTTATTTTCTCATGATTCCAGCCCAGCTTCAGGACCTGCAGCAGCTGAAACAGGAGAATTCGTACCTGACCACGATCGCCCGACAGATCAGACCATACATTATGTCCATCGCTAAGGTGAAACAGCGGCTCGAGCCCAGGTGTCGTATTCAGAGGATGCACATAGTCCATTTGCTGCCATAGTGGCTTCATCTACATCTGGACCAATATTTCTAACTATTTTAGTTCATCATTCTAAAACCAAAGTAAACATCTTGATTCAAATTGTAAAACATCTGCATCTTACTGATTGCCTATAACTACAGTTTGGTCCGGATACAGATGATTATTATTAGAATTATTATATAACGACTGAGTGGATCCTTGTCATTTGATTGGTGGATTGTATGTCACATGACATGGATTAGTCATACCATTTGCCGTTGTGTTTCACTGACTGTGCAATAGTTCTTTTTAAGTGTGCAGTTTTGGTGCAATAGGAAATGTGCTATTGCACGCTCACACTACTGGGGGCGGTGTTTAGCTAAACATAGCGGAGATTGTTTTGCTGTCGGATGACAATTTGAAGGAGCTAATTGACACGCTAATTATTCTAACACACACACACACACACACACACACACACACACAACACACACACACACACACACACACACACACACACACACACACACACACACACACAAAAAAAACAAAACACAAATGTTAGCCATCTGGAGGCATGAAGAGCTGTTAGGATGAAAAGCTGGACAGATTTCTGATGCGATTTTTCGCTGGACTGAGGAACTACACAAAGTCTTTTTTTTTGGACATACACAAAGTCAGTCAGTGGACGGCATCACAGACTACATCGTCGCAATTTCGGACTCCAATTTAAAGTTCGTATCGGATTGTTAGCATCAGTGGAACAACAAAATGTAAGTCCCCTTTCCGTTGTTTATAATGAATAAAATATCAAATGACAAGGATCTATATTAGCTGTTATATAAAACAAATAATAAATGTTTTTTCATTCTTTCAACGGAACGAATATTTAATTCAGTGAACGATGGAATGTACCATTCAGTGAGTCACACTGAATGGTACATTCCATCTTTCACCTCATGAAATATTCGTACCATTGGACTTTTTCATTATTTGTATATTATTTTACAGGGGTCACATAGTTGTAGCTTGTTCAGATGTCCTGAAGTAAGTTCCTTCAGCTCCTCCCCTTTTTTCCTCACTTGGGATCACCAGAGTAGATCAAAGATGAACCTACATCTTGATTTGGCACAAGTTTTACACCGGGTGCCCTTCCTGATGCAACTCCATAATGCATAGAGAACAAAAAGTTGAGCACCGCGCTCACAGAGCACAAACCTCCGCCAACACTAGTTTCCAATTCCACAAAATTTTACTTTGAAAAAAATTTTCAAGGTCAAAGTCCTGTTAGAAGTGACTTTTCATAAGCAACATTAGATGTGATCAAAGTTAGGAGGATGTATTTAGTTCATGGACTTGAACTGAAGTTTTTTTGTAGTGTTGTCGGGTGTTTTTTTTTTTTTTTTAATTTTTGGTTTCTGAATTCTTTTTCAGATCATTTTCACAGAACATTGGTTGTCTCTGCTATACACAAATTGTCGTTGCTTTTTGGCATTTGACTGATACCTGGAAGAAAAACAGGCATAAAATTGGAACCTCCATCCAATTTTGGTGTTGTATTTAAATACATAACAGAAAAATTTACAATCTGGATCAGATCTGGATCAAATTTTGTCAGGTGATAGTGAGTGCCAGTCTGCACCTCACTTTCAAACATGAGAGTGATTGGAGCACATTTGATTAAGATATAATGCAAAATCTATATATTATGCTAATTAGCGACCAAACACGTGAATGAGTGTGAGTGTTACTGAAGTGGCCATTTGCAGTTGAAACAATGACACGTTTGCACACAAAGTGTTCAGCTCTTATTATCCTATTATCCATGTGAATAGACTGTGTAACTCCACCCCCCACCCCCCCAACGTACCCAGTAATGGCAAAATAAAATAAATAGTAAATAATAAATAATATGTTGATTTTCATGTAGTAATTGAGTCAGCTTATCAGGCTGCTCTGTGGGATGTCCTGAGTATTCACAAGTTCCCCAATAAATTGCTGGACTTCACAGTCATCCTATCCATGGGTACTGTGAGCGCTGTGTGGAGTGGAGGCGGAGTCTCTGACTTCTTCCCAATGAATTCTGGGTGTGGCTCCTGCTCTGTTCAATGCTTCACAGACTGGATGTTGTGGGGACACAGTGCCTCAAGACTTGATTGGCTTTGTCAATGAATAAGGGTTTGCTGACCTTTACTTTTCAGATGATACTGTGATCTTTGTGGATTTAACAGACACCCTGATTGCAGCACTTGAAAAGATGAGTTAGAAGCCAGAATGTCTGGGTTTATGATGATCCTGGATCAAGACAAGATATATACTTTCATTAACTTTCTGGACTCAGCCACCATAAGTTTATGTGTTCAGTGAAAGTGTCAAACTCAATGAGGGATTTTTCTATTTCTATTCATGTCTCTGGGTCCTCCGCCTTTGAGATGGTGAGACATCTGGGAAAAGCTTATGGGAGTTATAAGGTCGATGAACACAGGTATTTGGCAATGCCAGTACTGTTTAAGGTGAATAAAGGTTCAAGTCTTTAGGCTCCCGGTGCTTCCAGTCTTACGGCTGTGACATCTGGATTGTAACCAGTGACCAAGTGTGGCATCTGGAAATTTTTGGTACTCCATGTCTGAAGAGAATCCTTGAGTACCACTGGAATGACTTTGGCCAAATCCCAGTACTCTTCCTTTGCCCACCACTTCATCCTTTTGTGTCAAATGAATGGTGATCATTACTTCAGGTGGAATCCTTGTAAAAATTGCAAGGGAACATTAGCGATGAGATTATGGGCATGTGGCTGTTAGGCAGATGTATAAATTTGACCCAAAATGCAGACACAGATGCTGAGCTTTTAGCAAAAAAGATGAAGAAATTTATTTTTCAAAAAGTGCAGAGTTCAGGGTGATCCAGCGTTGGTTCCAAGCGAGGTGGTGGTGGTGAGCAAAATTGTCCTTGAAGGTCAGCAGGTCTGACGGCTCAGCGTGGGCAAAACAGGTGGCAAGGCTGGATGCAGCAGGCTGTGAAAACACAGGCAACTGAGCTAAATCCAGTCTAGAACTACAGCCAGAACTAGAGCCAAGTATCAAACTGGTGAGGAGTGAATGAATGAGCTGGCCTTTTAAACTGCACTGGAGTAGATGATTGATTGCAGGTGCGAGTGGCAAGCAGGTCAGCCATGCCCAGCTCAAGACTCACAAGACAAACAGACATGCAGGGGGAGGGGAAGAACAGCAGAGGATACAAACAGAAAAAGGTAAAATCCCAACAGTGGCACACTTCACTGAGCATGAACCAGCATTCAGTTGCCTCAGTGCTGAGAAGCTCAGCAACTGCAAAAGTTCAAGAGGACATCTGTGAACCATGTAGACGACATGGTTTACATTCCGAAGATGGGGATGGATTAGTTGTCTGTCTTGGTTTGTTTCATGTAGCAATAACACATGCTCACAGAACTGGGCTCAGCTGACTCATTACAAAAAGCAAATGATATTTTAAATTGTGTTTTGTAGATTCCAAGAGCCAAAAGAACATCACGATGATCGCACAGAGACAATGCTGAAAATATATGAAGACGCAAAACTAACTAAAGAAAATCAAGACAGGTATTAAAGCTTCACAGTATTTGTTTCCTTGACGTAAAGCCTCATGTTAATCAAAATTTGAAGCTGCACAATTACATGTACATCACCATCAGCAATGAAAACTGGTAGGTTGTGCAGCTACTTCTGTGATTTGTGCAAGAATGAAAGAAAAAGTCCTTTTGATGACTCATTATATACAATGACTGGAAGAAAAAATGAGTCCAAGCCCACTGGACTGGATTGAATAAAATAAAAATACTTTGATTGTATTTTAAGAAGGGGACCCTTCCTGTGACAGACTTTACACTGAAAAAAGTGAAACACAGTGCACTTCATTCAAAGTACTTATTTACATTGGTCTAATGGAAAATTGTGGTTTCCAGTTTAAATCTGCTGGAATCACTTTACAGAATCATAAATATACATTGTGAGAAACTAAAAAAATTAGCTGTAACAAATTACATCAATTTTTTTAAGTTGATCCAAAGTATAATTTTTTTTCAGTGTACAGTAATGCATAAATCAGCAGAGTTTTGAAGGTTTCTTTTGAAATCTAATAGGTTAGGGTTAGTTACCCTGTTAAAATGTAGTAAGCAACATAATTATTTTATTTTGCTTCATCAGAGAAATGAAAAATTACTTGTGATTACTTTTCAAAGAAATGTTTTAAAGTGGACAGTAAAGCAGAAAAATATTAAAAACAGAAATTTAAGCTTGGCAGCGTAGATCTCGCAATGATTACTGTCAAACTGCCAAAGTACTCCAAAGTCTAATCGCCTCTTGATATATATATCTATCCAAGTAATATTCATACCAAGTTTGAAGGAAATCCATATGCTGTTTTTCTATTATCTTGTTCACAGATACACACAAATACACCATTGAAAAGAATACCATGCAATTGCCGCTTTGCCAATGTGCAGGGTAACAGTTGTTACGAAACTGACTGATTTGTGTGGAATAAAAGTTTCCAGATTTGTTGAAAGTTCCTAAATCCGGTCAAAAAGTCACTAAATGTAGTGGTAAAGTTTCTAAATTTGCAACACGACAGAGGTTCCTGAGCACACAGGAAGTGGCTGTGCAAATTCAACATACTGTAAATAACAGTCAGATTTATATCAGTGGTTTTTGGTGACCAGTATTATTAAAAAATATGTCATTCCTCCGTAGCAAATATTGAAAGCAACAGTCAGTGCATCTGGAAAGTATTCACAGTGCTTCACTTTTTCCATGTTTTGTTATGTTACAGCCTTATTCCAAAATGGAGTAAATTCATTTTTTTCCTCAAAATTCAACACACAACACTCCATCATGACAATGTGAAAAAAGGTTTTTTTTTTTGTTTGTTTGTTTGTTTTTGGATTTTTTCAAATTTATTAAAAGTTTTAAAAATAATGTCCATAAGTATTCACAACCTTTGCCACGAAGCTCAGAATTGAGCTCAGGTGAATCATGTTTCTGCTGATCATCCTTGAGATGTTTCTGCATTTTAACTGGAGTCCACCTGGGGAAAATTTAGGTGATTGCACATGATTTGGAAAAGCACACACCTGTCTGCATATAAGGTCCCATAGTTGACAGTGCATGTCAGAGCACAAACCAAGCATGAAGTTAAAGGAATTGTCTGTAGACCTTCAACACAGGATTGTCTCAAGGCACAAATCTGGGGAAGGGTACAGAAACATTTCTGCTGCTTTGAAGGTCCCAATGAGCACAGTGACTTCCATCATCTGTTCAGATCCACCAGGACCCTTCCTAGAGCTGGCCTCCTGTCTAAACTGAGCGATCTGGAGAGAAGGGCCTTACTGATGGAGGTGACCAAGAACTTGATGGTCACTCTGTTCGAGCTCCAGCATTCCTCTGTGGAGAGAGGAGAACCTTCCAGAAGGACAATCATCTTTGCAGCAATCCACCAATCAGACCTGTATGGTAGAGTGGCCAGACAGAAGCCACTCTTTAGTAAAAGGCACATGGCTGCCCACTTGGAGTTTGCCAAAAGACACCTGAAGGACTCTCAGAGCAGAAACAAAATTCACTGTCTGATGAGACAAACATTGAAATCTTTGGCGTGAATGCCACACAGTAAAAATTTGACATTGGTGATTTTGCTGTGTAGGCATTATGTTTGGAGGAAACCAGGCACCATCCCTACAGTGAAGCAAGATGATAGCAGCATCATGCTGTGGGGATGTTTGTCAGCAGCAGGAACTGGGAGACTAGTCAGGATTGAGGGAAAGATTAATGAAGAGATGTACAGAGACATCCTGGATGAAAACCTGCTCCAGATCGCTGTCGATCTCAGAGTGGAGTGATGAGTCATCTTTCAGCAGGACAATGACCCTAAGCACACAGCCAAGATATCAAAGGGGTGGCTTCAGGACAACTCTGAATGTCCTTGAGTGGCCCAGCCAGAGCCCAGACCGGAATCTGATTGAACATCTCTGGAGAGATCTGAAAATGGCTGTGCACCGACGCTCCCCATCCAACCTGATGGAGCTTGAGAGGTGCTGCAAAGAGGAATGGGCAAAACTGCCCAAAGATAGATGCACCAAGCTTGTGGCATCATATTCAAGAAGACTTGAGGCTGTAATTGCTGCCAGAGGAGCATCAACAAAGTATGTAGCAAAAGGTGTGAATACTTATGTACACGTAATTTTTTAGGTTTTTCTTTTAAATAAATTTGCAAAAAAAAAACTTTTTTCATGTTGTCATTATGGGGTGTTGTGAGTAGAATTTTGAGGGAAAATGACTTTACTCCATTTTGGAATAAGAATGTAACATAACAAAATGTGTAAAAACTGAAGCACTATGAATACTTTCTGGATGCATGAATAAATATTTTACACAGTTTTTTTTTTGTCATTATATCTAAATGTAATCCTTTTGTAATCACCCATATTTTAACTAGTAAATAATTACTTTTTTCCTCAGTAACATTTATTTTGTGATAGTGTGACCCTGGCATGTCTGCACAGTGACCTGTATTTACCTAAATGTTCTACGCTCTCTCCTCCGCCCCCTTCACCATGATTACAATTAGTTTGTTACTTTTTGCATTAAACAAATAGGTAAATATTGTTTTGTGGGTTTGGAGTTTTTAATGTGTAACATCTTTCATTTTCTCTGACAGTGACAAACAGATATCTACTGAACACCAGGACACACAGAAGAGCAGCCACTCACTGATCCTGGAGTCGGGGGACAAGTCTGTCAAGACCAATGATCATCAGCGCTCAGGCAGGCAGAAAGACACCACGGAGACCTCCGGTCACAATGAGATGCCTTCATAAACACTGTCACTTCCTGTCTGCCCCCTGTCGCCTGCCTATCCTGAACAGAATGTGCTGTAATAAGCCCTGGATGGCATGCGGCGTACTTAGATACTGAAAGCATTTTCTCAGCAGTGGGCATCTGTCAACAGCTCTGAGGTGAACCCTTAGGCTGACTATGGGGGTGCAAAGCATGGACATACATGCCAACCTGGAAATTCCAAGCCATCACAGCGCCCTTCAGTAACAGGAAGGACACCTGTCATTTAGAATGATCCTGGTAACAATCAGGAACTGTGAACTGCATCAATGAGAGAGCCGGTGTGTTAATATCCACCTGTTTGTTTTGTTTTTGCTGCTAAAATGACACGTATGATGAGTTTGAATTGTTGGTTTGACATTGCTTGAATTACCTGTGACAGTATTTTGCCTTTGCATAAACTTTTTTTTTTTGGTAAATTTTGGTGGTTAGTTGAGATGGTTTTGGAATATGCAAATAAAAATAAATGCAGTGATTTTTACATTTTCTTTTACTTTTTCTTTCATTGCAGATTGTATGAACCCAAGATTTGTCATGTTTTTTTCTGGTCATTTCAAATGTTAATATACATCCATTCCTGCATTTAAGGCCTGCAATCCTTTCTGATAAAAGTTGTGCTGCAACAGGATTTACTGCTTTGTAATGTTGGCATTCCTTCTCACAACACTTTAAAAAACATTTGGCATTACAGATGCCTTTCTTCCTGTAAACATGTCTTGAGGTGTGCAACAGTATGGAATGTGGAATTGTTGTAGCTGTCCAGTCCAGTACCCGTACGTGCTTCCTCTGTAGCCATACCTTTGTAATGTGTGCAGAATGTGTTTTTTGCATTGTGCAACTGCATGGATGTCCCTGGAAAAGATGTCATCTTGAAAGCAGTGTATGTTGCTGTAAAATCAGTGGACGTTTCGGCATTAATGTTATTAAGAAGAGTAAATTACCTTTGCCATGGGCACTGACACAACCCCATACAATGAGAGTCTGGCTTTAGGACTTGATGATAACAGTCTCTGATCTGAAGCACACTGTATCCATTTCTTGCCCCCCCAAAAAAGAGATGTGGAATACTGATTCATCTGAACACAATACATGTTTCCACTATGTGATGGTCCAACCCAGATGCTGCCAAGCCCAGAGATGGTGATGCTCCTTCTGGACAAGAATTCCATTTTGCAGAGTGTAGTTTTACGTGGCATTTCTGAATGTAACTCCATATTGTAGTAGTCGACAAAATTTTCCCAAAGTAATCTCTTGCCCATGTGGTTATATGAGCTATTGATGAATGGCGTTTCTTCCATTGCCATCTTGCAGCATTTGTGTCGTGTTCTTGCCCTTTATGCACTGAAATTCCTCCAGATTTCTTAAATCATTGAATGATATTATGTACTGTAGAAGGAGCCATATGCTCATCTCTTCAAATCTTTCTTTGGGGAACATTTTTTTAAACATTTCAATAACTTTTTCACATATCTGTTGACAAACTGCTCATCTTTGCTCCTGAAAGACAGCCTTTCATAGACACTGGTCTTGCACCACATCGTAATTGTTGACCTCACCTGTTTGAAATAACATCTTTAAAAAAAAAAAAACAATTATGAGCCCAAAATTGCCCCTGTCCCAACATTTGTGGGATGTGTTGTAGGTCTGAAATGCAGGAATAGATAACAAATCAAATAAAGCTGACCACATTGGAGAGAACAGGCAGCTCCAGACAGGGGTTTACAGAAAACCTACTCACACTGACCAATATCTGCTCTTTGGCTCAAACCACCCCCTTGAACACAAGCTCGGGGTGATCAGGACTCTTCAACACAGAGCCCAACAGGTGCCCACAACTGCAGAGGGAAGGGCTAAAGAACAACAACTTGTCTGGAAAGTATGTGGGTACCCACGATGGTCCCTGGACAAAGTGCAGAAGTCCCAGAGAACAAAGAGACCAGATAGACAGGAGACGGAGACAAGAAGAAGAGTGTCTCTCCCTTATTTAGCAGGAGTAGGGGAAAAACTACAGAGGATCTTCAGACAGCACAAAATCCCAGTTTACTTTAAACCGGTTAACACCTTGAGACAGAAATTAGTTCACCCTAAGGACGGGATCCCTATTTACAAACAGAGCAATGCAGTGTATTCCATCAGATGTCAGGAAAACTGTAACGAACACTACATAGGTGAGACTAAGCAACCTTTACACAAAAGGCTATACCAGCACCGCAGAGAGGGCGCCAGTGGACCTCAATCTGCAGTTCATCTCCACCTTAAAGAGACTAACCACACGTTTGAGGACAAGGAAGTTAAAATCTTAGCGAGAGAGAAGAAATGGTTTGAGAGAGGTGTCAAGGAGGCATTCTTTGTGAAACAGTTGAAACCTAGCCTTAACCGGGGGGGGGGGGTCTGAGACACGCTTTGTCCCCTGTTTACAATGGGGTACTCAGGTCAAAGCAGTTTCAGGCTTTTGATCATGGTAATGAGTCATTCACGTCATTGGGAGAGTCGTCAAGGGAGCCACCAGGAAAGGCGTCGGTCCCATCATTAGGAGGGACAGCTGCCCTGTCATTAGGAGGGTGCTAACTAGAGCACAATAGTTGCTAATTAGAGCTATTGTTTAGTCACTAGCCAATAGCAGTCTGCCTCTCGGTAGGAGGGGTCTGGTTAGGTTTAAAACTCCAGCTTTTGTGGCTTCTGTTTATTCTTCGCTACAAGAGTCAAGACAGATGTCAGACTACCAGAACAAGAATTTTAGCTGAGGAAGCTTCTGCGATTTGAAGCGAAACGTCCTTGCGTCAAGAAACCCAGTCCAGTCAAAGATTCAAGCTTCTCTACTATAGAAACCACCTGGACAACTGAGAGCCTACACAGAAACTGACTACACAAAACATTTTTGATATGGTCTGCAATTAAACAAAAGTAAAAGAAAATGTAAAAATCACTGCAAGGTATTTTTAAATTTGCATTTTCTGACTTTTTAGGATTTGGGGTTGTAGCTTTTCCATGCATAAAGGGCATTAAGTGGAATATCAGACAGGCTGGATTATAACTGGCCTTACTTTAACCCCAAACTCTGTATCAGCTGTCTACTAATACATGGTGTGGTAATATACAGCTCTTGATTTGCCTCTTGACTTCATTGCATATCAGTGTCAGAAGAGGTTTTGAGGTGTTTACCCAGCAGCAATTCAGCAGGTACATATAAGTCTCCTGCTGCTTTATTTTGCTTTTCTTCTTCTTAAAAGACCATAGACTCATTCAAATAATTTAGCCCCATATACATATTAACCAAAAGTAGTGTTGGTGGTCCATTTGTGCTGTGACTACGGTAAATATTCAGGTCAGAGTTCAGAGTTACCCAGCAATGCTCTATGAAAAGCAGCAGAGCCGGCTCTAGCCATTTTGGTGCCCCAGGCAAGATTATGGTTTGGTGCCCCCCCCTCCCCATTTGCACACACCACCCCAAACATTACTGGACAACAGCCATATGATAGACCTTAAAGGTTTAATTGTTGATCAAACACACCAATACACACTAAAATAACACAAATAGTAATAAAATAATTTAATGAAATCACATAAATAAAACCAGAGTTCCTGGTCAGATATTGTGCAAATAATTTAGAAAGTCCTGACAGCTCCCACAATATGAATATGAGGTCTGTTAGAAAAGTATCCGACCTTTTTATTTTTTTCAAAAACCTGATGGATTTGAATCACGTGTGCTTGCATGAGCCAACCTTGAACCTTCGTGCGCATGCGTGATTTTTTTTCACGCCTGTCAGTTGCGTCATTTGCTTGTAAGCAGCCTTTGTGTGAGGATGGGTGTAGTCTCTCGTCGTTTTTTTCTTTGCAAGGAAATGGCGGAACGACTGGAGCAGCGCGACTGCATCGAATTTTGCCAGAAACTGGGCGACAGCCAGGTGGAAACCATTCGGATTATTCAGACGGCTTTCAGTGACGATCCTATGGGCATCACACAGATTAAGGAGCGGTACAACCGGTTTAAAGACGTCCGCACAACGGTGGAGGGCGAGCCGCGCTCCGGTCAGCCATCAACATGCTGAAATGACCAGATCATTTCCAAAGAACGCTGTGATGATGTGGGACCGTCGTGTGACTATCTGAGAAATTGCGGAAGAGGTGGACATCAGCACTTTTTCGGCACATTCCACTGTGACAGAAGATTTGGCCATGAAAAAAGTTGCAGCGAAATTCATGCCGATGGCTTCGGCACGAAGCTGATGGCGGAGCAAAAGCGCCACCGTGTTGAAGTCTCACAGGACATGTTGTGACATGCCCAGCTCTTCCACAATTTCTTGGATAGTCACACGACTGAAAATCCACCGAAAGCCGTCTGAATCTTCCGAATGGAATCTTCATAATGCAAAATGTCCACCAAATGGGCTTTTCAACATTAAATTCAATTGTCCACAAAATCCACAATCTTGATCAGATCTGGATCAAACTTTGTCAGGTGATAGTGAGTGCCAGTCTGAATCTCACTTTCAAATATGAGAGTGATTGGGGTACATTTGATAAAGTTATTATGTAAAATATACATTAAATGGGGTTTTCAGTGTTACCTTGAAAATTGAATCAGTTCTTGCTTATGAGGATTTGAATCTTCAGTTAAGATTTCATAATGATATATGAAAAATTGTGGGCTCCAGGCTGTTCACAAACAAACAAACAAACAGACAAACAAAGAAACAAACAAGGGTGAAACCATAACATCCTCCAACTTCACTGGTGGACTTAACAACAGATATGTCTGATGCCGCTTCCTTGCTTGTAGTTTTTCCTGTAGGAGTGAGTACTACTATCTTTTCTTTCATCTTATCACAGATATAATTAGCAAACATGACTGATGGTACTGGATTGTCCCAGTTCACCCAGCTCTAACTGGGTACCGGCACTGGCTGGGAGAGTCTTGGCAATCCCTCAGTAGTGACGAACATGGTCTCTTCTAGAGAGACCTGTGCGTGGGTTTGTTTAATATGGGAATGTTGTTGCACGCCAACAAATCCTTCGTCTGGTCCAGTGGCTGGGAAATTCCAGACGTTCAGGGTCTGAGGACTGACTGCACCCTTCATCTGCCTTCAACAGCCGCTGGGTTCCAAGCCATCACCTCTTCTACCTGACCCACCAGTGAGGACTTCTTGTTTCACCAGAGCCCCATTAGACGGCTTCTGTTCAGGGTTAATGACATAACCATCACACCCTTCATGTTTCTAATAATAATATGCCCTCAATACTACCACAGTGTTGCACTATATATGTGTATGTGTTTATTTTTTTCAAAAGTAACAACATTAATCTCACAGTTCCTGCACAACCCGAACTGCAATTCTAACCCTAACGCTAACATTTAAGCTTCATCTTTAACACCAAGAAGTCCTTCTTTATCTTGTGAAAAGTTTTGTGGTTTCTTGTTGGACGCTGTACTGTGAAAAAGGAAAATGATACAGTTTCAAGAGCCGCTTCATTTTTAAAAAAATGCATAACAGATCTGTTCACGTGTCAAACATATCGACTGGACAGCGTCTAATGTACTTGCAGTGTGTCCTGTGCAAGTTAGCAGAGTGGGACTCACTCTAGGACTATAAATGACTTAGATCAAAGCAAAAAAAAAGAAGATATCCATAGGATGCATCAATACCGTGGCTCATCTGGAAGGGGCATTTTTACTCGAGGCCAAAATATGGGTATCGGGTATTGCGAAGGCCAAAATATGGCCATCGTCTATCCGTCTGTCCATCCATTGCATAAGTCCAGTCCTATTACTGCCAGGGTCTTCAAATTCACAGCAACCATTGTTGGGACACAGACCTTGGACAAGTTCAAAAATGGCTGACCTTGACCTATTTCAAGAGTTGAAAAGGTCACTGTTGTGGGCTGGGGTGTTTGGCTGGCTTGGTTTTTGTTTTCTGTTTCTCCCACCAGGTGGTATGCATTCAGGACTGAGTGGCTGAGCATTAGGACCTCACCCTGAACACCTGAGGCTTGTCATCAGGACTCACAGCTGTGGTGTATTTTGTCTTGATCAGAGATTGCTGCATTTAAACCTTGAATGCACAGTGCGTGATTGCCAGAGACTCGACCTTGTGAGCAGACGTGTGAGATCGACGTCAGGAGAACAATCTCACCATCACGGACGCAGAGAACGCTCCAGGTTTGACGCCACAGTCTGTGAAGGAGGATTGGGTGAGGTCTCACGCTCTTCAGCACACTTCCTGAGGTAATTTGGTTTTGGTGACTTTTATGAAGTAATGACAGTGGATTTGGTGTCCCTCACACCTTGTGTTATTGAGCTGTCATGTTATGCTAATTGTCTAATCAGCTTCTGCTGCAGTGGAGATTTGAACTGAGTTGTTCCGTGCCTGCAGGGTGAGAAGCTGATGTATAGATTTAAGCCAGGAAGTGTTTGCTGATTGCGTGCACCTTTGAGTTGTGTCTCTCTGTGTGGAGTTGGACTCACCTCCATGTTTTCTTTCTTCACAGACTTGGTTTGTCGCGGCCACCTGGGGGGTGTCGGCGGGGTCCCTGGGTCCGAACTGCTGTGGCTCCGGACCGTTTGCGCTGTTGAGAGCGCGCCATGTTTCCACCTCACCAGACCGCGGACTTTTTAGTTGTTTAGCACGTCACTCACTGTTATGTTTATTAAATTCTGTTATCTTTTGAACCGTGCTCTGCTTATTTTATGCTGGGTCCTTTCAAACGCTGGGTCGGTGCTCCGACCGCGTCCGAAACATAACAGTCACATTCTGTTTCCCATTTTGATGCTCATTTTAGCATTGCGTTATATTTCTGTTTGCATATACTGCACTTGTCGGCAGCAAGATGCTGCTGTTTTAACTTTTCAACCAACAACGTTTCAAAGCAGGAATCCCTGTGGCTATTTTGCCGCCAGTGAGAAGCAGCGTTGTGCCCGCTGCTCATGAATATCATCAAGAGGAGGTGCCGTAATTTCATAAGGTGGGAATTCGAGGATGTCAAAGAGTGTATAAGATGTTCCTGAAGGACATTTTATTCCACCAGGAAAAGCGGCATCTTTGTGAGAAATGCAGGTGTTTAGCACGCGGCGGTGAGTCAAGGTGAAGCATCGCCTCCTGCTCGCAGAGTACAGAGGCGGAGGAGTGCCTTTATTTGGTCCAAGTGAGGATAATAATGAGGACTGACTGATGGCTTCAGCAAACAGCACGAGGAGGTTATTTACATTACACAGTGGCTTGGTGGAGAGCCACTGCTTCAGAGGAAATATCGGGGTCACAACGGCCTGAAGGAACAGCCTCTGTAGAGGAGTCGGAGGTGCAGATTCATTAAAAATACATATGTGACAGCACAGTAACAAATGAACGTGCTTGTGCTGTGGTCCTCTACTCCGTCCCTGTGGTCATTCATCATATGCACTCATTGAAGCACCACAGTCGTGTTCTCTATTCATTATTCTCTCTCTAGTTTTCTATCAGTTTCTGCTGTGCTCCCTCACCTTTTTCTCACGGGGAAATAAAACTGAAGGTTATTCCGCTGCAGCTGAGAGTTATTGTTTGTTATGGAGAGAGTTAGTTCTCATGTATTAAACAATTAAGGCAGGACACACCTTTGCTGCATTTGTCGTTTTTTTTTTTTTTTTTTTGGCATTGTAAGGAAAATGAAAAATCCTGCCTCAAGGGCAGCATTTTTAAACTGTAATATTTTCATCACATAATCATTGGGGGGTGGGGGGGGTGGGGGGGGTTGTCATTAAAAATACAAAGGATAAAGAAAAAAATACATTTTAATTAGCTCCATTTGAAAATTGGGTCACCCTTAAGAAATAAAATACTATAACATTGAAAAGAGCAAATACAGCAGAATTAAGGGTAAAACTATAAATGGTTCAAATGAAGATGAAAATACAGCGTTTACTACTTTGCCTTTGGTATCAAAGATTTCTCTCTGGCTAATGAGACGCAGCACAGGGGCCGGTGCATGTACAAACTGCACTCTCTGACTGTAGCCTTTATGAAATGTTACAAAATTCATAATCTGGAATGGATGCACATTCAATGAACTGTCCAGCAGGTGCCAGTGTGTTCAGCATTCACCTTCTTCGTTCATGCTTTTCCATCAGAGGGCATTGCACTGCTCACCACCACCTGCTAAGTATGTCGGATTATTTTTTAACCAACATTTCAAGATTATATCGTTCATAGCGAGATGGGTTTCCATTACCCTCCAAATTGAACAATTTGATTGAAGTCACGAATTGAAAATCTGCATACTGGAAAGGTGATGTTAAAAAAAAATACAAAAACATTTTTTTTATGCTCACATGAGGTGGTTTTCAGATGATTTGAAAAAGCCGTATTTTGCACAACTGCAATGGAAACACTTTTTCTGCAATTACATGTCACATGATGTACAGTTTGAGTCACATGACAGTCTAAAATCCATAGCACAGTATGTCTGGACAGAGGTAGCGCTTGTTATCAAATCCACGAACATTACACATTGGTGAGTTGCGACATTAGTGAGGTATGACCACTGGATCAATTTTTGTTATGTTACAGGAAGAAACCTCAAGCAGACCAGACTGTGTGGAGTGGCCATCTGCTGTGGTCATTCTGTGAAAACAAAGACTGAAAGGTTATCTCAGTAGAACATCCAGTAGATGCCTCATGGCAGCATTATGAAGAAGCTAAACATAATGTGTCTGGAAAGCTGTGCCTAGTGTGTTACTTTATTTTGATTCAAGTGTTCTGCAGGGTCAGAAAACTTGGCCGGCAACCCCTCTGCTAATTTGAGAACACCGGTGTTAATTAAAGCCTTTGTAAATCATGGAACATTGTTCTTTGCAAACCGCTCAATAAGTGACATGAGATATGATAATAATAATAATATGATAATGATATGAGAAAGTAAAAAATAAATAAGTAAATAAATCCCAAACCCAATATATCTGCCTACGTATACATAAAAAATGGCAATGATTCCAAACATTTCATGATACGGGGCAGGAATAGAGTTAAATTGAACACCAACTAAGCAGGTAGCCAGGACTCAGAGGAGTTGATACACAAATCAAGGAGCTTTAATACTCCAAGGTGAACGCAGAATATAATAACTGAGACAATGTGATATGACAGTGAGGGACCCAGGAGGAAGGACAAAAAGCAGGAACACCGTGGACGCAGAAGACACCAAAAATACTTGCAACTGTCGAGCAACACGGAATCGTCTAAGACTTACAATACTAACCATAACAATACGATACTGATACAATCGACCTGCACCTGAACAGAAAACAAGCAGTGACTAGAAAGACAGAAGTAATGACTAACAGGTGTGCTGGAAACAAGAAGGTGGAATCACAGACGCACATCAAAGAACAAAACACAGAGATACAATAAATAAAATGGCAATAACCGGAAATGGAAAACTAATGCTGACAACAAAAGGTGAGTAAAAAATAACAGTAAAAAAAAAAAAAAAAAAAAAAAAAACCCACAGAAAAAGAAGAATAACACACAGAAATAAAATACAACCTGGGAGGTAAAATATTATGACACTAATAATGAAACATTACAGATATCAAACATACATAACAATCAAAACAAAACCATGAACACAATCAAAGCCAGAATGCAACAGATCTAAAACGAGGAACTAAAAATAACCCGAAGTACAAGCACACAGATCAGGTGGAACGTCGGGACACCTCTCAGACAGAGAACAGGAACAAGCCGGTTTATGGTGAAATAACGTTCTTTCCATTTCCAGATTATGGCCCCAACAATGCTCACTGGAACATTCACAAATTTGGAAATCCTTCTGTTATCAGGCTGGTTGGTGAGAGACGGTTGGACACAAATGCACGGTTCGAACAAACAGCTCTGGTTGTAAAAAGGTTTTACTTGTGAGGAAAGCAGTGGTCGGTGCATGAATAGGCAGTCCAGAAAATACAGCAGTACAAAAATCATCAGGCTAGGCGTGGTTGATCAAACAGGCAGGACGTCAGCCAGCAACACAGTGAGGCAGGTAGGACAATGGAACAGAGCTGGGATGAGGCACAAGGCACATCAATCTGGTGAGGGACTAAAACACCCATTGAGCTTATATAACCCCAGGTGATGAGCTGCAAATCAGGAACAAGTGTACATGGAAAGCACCAGAAAAAGGGAATGGCCAGAGAGAGTGAAGCACCCACCACCAAGAACTAAGAGACAGACAAGAGAGATAGAGACAGACAGACCCAAGCAGAAAAACCCAGCAAGAGAATAAACATATAGAAAACCACTGAAAGAAAAAAATAACAGACCAAAAAATAAAAACAAATAACTAGCCAGAAAATCAAACCCTGACATCTGTAACCAATGACATCATCGTGTTTTGCAACAAAAAGGTCGTGAATATCTTGAGAGAGCTCTTTACTTTTATCCATAATGAAATGTTTCTTGTGTGACATCTTGGTAATGAGGTACCTTTTTATAGGCCATCAATTGGGACTGAGCCAGCTGATATTAATTTGCACTCACAAAGGGCAGGATTGCTTTTGAAGTACTGACAGACATAACTTCATTTGTGGACATTTATGGTTTCATTTCTTTGTATGTATGGATTACGTTGGTTGTTAGCGACATCTGGTAAAAATTTCATGTCAGTAGCACCTTTGGAAAAATATTTTCTGAGGAAAATGGTGGCATGTTCAATACTTATTTTACTCGGTGTACATCAGTCAGGCTCTAGTGAGCTTGCTAAAAAAAAGTGTACAATATGACCCTATTCATAGGTTCATTTCTGTCATTTATTTTCCACTGCCATATGCTACTCAACATTTCAGACTCATACGTCGATCTGTGCTCATGAATTCTGGGTAGAAATTGATGAGAAGGATGTTGGGGGCTACCATCATTAACCTGCTGTATCGTGATGCAGCTCCAGATAATTGGTAGAACTGCAGAGCAATCACTGACGTGCTCTGCAGCAAGTCCTGGGTCAGTTTTCAATCTTCTGCTTTCAGCTGTCAGGCTTTCCTCACACCTTTCAGCTTTTCTATTTGTCTTCTTTCTGCGTGCAGCTTTTATTTTATTTCACCCAACAAATGAAAGTAACCACTTCCTTGTCTAATGGTGAGGGATTTGCTGATTCCCAGTCCTGCTGGTTGCTATGGACAGGGGAGTAATTGGAATCAATTTTGATGCCGTTATCACCAGAGGCAGACACATGCTGCCAAAGTGTGAAAAGGTCAAAGGTTAGGAGTAGTGCACTCCCTGGGGGGAGCCTAAATGCTAGAGGTATAAAAATATCATTCCTGAATTAGTTTCACATTTGGAAATTGGTTTCATCGACAGAGGGTTTTTGCGTTCCCAATGAAGGGCAGGAAAACCGTCAGGAAATCTCTCAGGTTCTCTCTCCTGTGCACCCAATTAGCATCACAAAGGTCAAAGCACATCAATATTCTTTATCACCCACTGACCATAATTAAGTGATGAATCATAGCCATGGGTGTTAATTTGACCTCAGCTGCTTTGAAACTCATTTTCTTGGCCTACATGTGGAACTGCGCTCAAAGATCTGCTCATCGTCCTTCCTGAGAAGACAGAAAATGGAGTGATTGGAAGATGAGAGAATGGAAAAAGGATTAGAGGTTAAAGAGAACGCATGGAAAAGGAGCATTAAGGTAAAATAACAAATAATTAAAAACTAGAGAGGCATTCGGTAGAGTGAACACGACCTTCAACCTTATGAGTCTATAAATGGACCTACTTCCAGAACAAATGTTAAAGATTTCTATTTCACACCAGGAAAAGAAGAGCACAAGTAAATGAGATATACTTTATTGATCTCACAGTGGAGAAATTATGTTTACACTCCAGTTACCTCAGACAGCAATTAGTCCACAATTATTACTTGTTTACCGTAATAATGGCACACATCAGAATTAAAGACAACACATACACATTTGACATTGTTTATGTGCACTAAGTTTGAAGAAGTCCATTATCTGAATTGAGGCAAAGTGGGTGAAGGCCACGCAGCAACCCTGAGATGCACCGCTGTCAGCTTGGGGGGAAGAATGGGGGCTGCAGCTAAAACTGCACCGCCCCTGCCGAAGGGGAAAGGAGTGACGTTTAGCAGGCGCCAGAAAGGGGAGTGTTGCTGGGGGATAGGAGGCGGGTGGGGGGAGGGAATGGAGCATGCTTCAGTCCTGTGAAAAGCAGTTTATTGTCTTTGTGAGTTGAGATAAGAAACAGCCAATGTTCCCCAGGCCGAAAAAAATTCCTCTGGAGGAAAACAGTTGGGCAATTTGACCCTCAAGCTTGATAAGCCTTTAATGCAATGGTTTGAGCAGTGAAAAACACTTTTTAACAGTTCCTCTTGCACAAACAAATCCCAGTTATGAATTAAGAATATTCACAGCCTCTGAAATCTTCAACTTCAACTGCAAGGCACGCATCTGCTCCAAGATGTCATCCAATTTGCGTCTGAGTTCAAGAGTCATTGCAGTCTGACAATGCACTACCTTGCCAACCTTGTTAATCATGATGGACAAGCGAGGGGCTGTGGTTCTTGATGCTGCCGTCTTGCCAATTTTCCGGTAGATCAGGGCAGCACATAAGCCAAAAAGTACCAGCCCTGCTACCATAAGACCAAAAATGAATAAATCCTTGACTTCCTCAACGGAGAAAGGTGCCAAGCATGCAATATGCCAAGACCCCCAGGAGTCGAGAACATAGCCCGCAGGATACGTTCCATCCCCGGTTCCCCGGTCCTGACCTTCTTGTAGAAAAAATGGTGTCAATAGCGTTCAGAGACTAGCTGATCAATTCCATGGTTAATCCAATAGTAGTCCAATAGATCCAGAATCAAAAATAATTTGAGGAATTCACAGTCTGGTGAAGTAGGGACATGAAGGTTAAAGCAGAGAACAGAGATAAGGGAGAGTGGAGGATATGCGACCGCCCTCGTTGGAGTCTCAAGCTTAGTAACTAAGCCATGTACATCCATGAGTGTCTGTGGTCTGAATTTAACTTTGTGACTTTAATTTCAATAGTCAGTTTCATTCATTCATTTTGTAAACTCACTTACTCCAGTGGGGCTGGAATCTATCCTGGTGGTCATTGGGCGTGAAGCAGGGTACACCCTGGATGAGACACCAGTCCATCGCAGGGCCACTTGTAGACAGACAAACACATTAACATGCACAATTTAAAGTTTTCTGTTCACCTAACCTGCATGTTTTTGGAAGAGGGAGGAAGCTAGAGGGAACCGATGCAAACACGGGGAGAACATGAAAACTCCACACAGAAAGGCTGCAGGTGGGAATCAATCCCACAACTTTCTTGCTGTGAGGCAACAGTACTAACCACTAAGCCACCATGCTGCCCAATAGCAGAGGTGTAAAACTCCAGCTTCAGAAAGTAAAAACCCTCCCATGTGTTGCTTCTACCTGTTCGCCGAAAACAGGTGATCTCAATAATTAGCTGATGCACCTGCCTGAAGAACTGAATTAATTAAAATCAGCTGGTTTATTATGAAGATGGAACAAATATGTGGTTAGACTCTTACTTTCTGAAGCGAGAGTTTTCCACCTCTGCCCAATAGTCAGTTTCAATTTGTGGAATTCCCAAAGCTTTAGTTCCAGTATGTTTGGATACAGGAGAGGTCAGCCCCATGCTAATCCGGCCCCTGGCTAATCCTACCACAAACCCCTACAGGCGGACGGATGAAAAATCCTTCTTTACATTGCGTTCCAGTAAAATCCTTCTAAATGAGCTTTACGCAATAATTTTGATAAAAATATATAAAAGTACATTTCACAGATTTCAACTCAAAAAGTCTGCACAACAGCGAGATATAAATGCAAGAAAAATTTTTTTTTTACTGAGAAGCGGAACCCCATGTGATCCTTCTGGACCAATCACTGCTCGGCTTTCACATCCTAGCAGTGTGTAAACAACGTGGTGAGTGAGGCTCACTGGCTAGAGAATGAGAAATGAAATGCTTTTTTCACCATGAATCCATAAATAATGAGAAATCCAGCCCAGTGACTGCAGCGAGGTTGATTAAGGCTGTCAATTTCTGTAAATTCTGGCGAAATGGAGGGAAGTCATTTCATGATGTCACAGAACACCCCAACTTTGGGTTTCATCCAACATGTTATCGTCAACTCACTGACATAAAATTGATCGCCATGGTACATTAGGAGAATATTTCATAATATTTTTGGGCCCATTGTTGATGGAGTACTTGAAAGGCCCTGTTTACCTGTTTAAAGGGTTCTTCCTTTAAATGTACATGGATGCTTGTGGTCACTGTGCAGAGCACAGAACATATATACATGTACATTTAGTGCGATTTTAATTGAATATATTTGTACCCAGTATTTAAATGAGATCCTCCTCACTGCTCAGGATGAAAAGCGTGTAGCAGTGAAAAGAACCAAAGATCAAGATGATGCTGCATTGAATGACCCACCAGCCAAACAAACAAACAAACAAACAAACAAACAAACAAACAAACAAACAAACAAACAAACAAACAAACAAACAAACAAACAAACAAACAAACAAACAGTGTTAGTACCAGCCTGGTTCAGACATCAACTATTTTGCCAGCAACCTGTATCATATGCAATAAAGTGGACAAGTGGATAATCACCGGTGTGTTTGTTACAGTTCATGAATTCCATGTAAAGAGTTCAGATGCAAAACCCAGTAAGTTTTTTTTTTTTTAAATGGAGAAAAATGCAGTTGAAAATTAAGATTTAAAGGAAACCATATTCGGAAATGCAAAGACTTTCATCAATAAAATGAAAACATGTTGGCCTCAACTAAAAATTGATGGTTTTGGAGATAATGCATTTGAACCCTTCATGTGATCCCTATGTTTGTCTTGATAAGAGTTAGGCCCAGTGCCGACACTGAGCCCGTTACCTTATTAACATCAAATGTATCAAATCAAAACACTGCAGGCTTTTACTTCTAACTTCTGCAAGTCGTGCCAAGAGAACTTTTCAGCTGCAACAAAATTGGTTTGGTATGTCGTTACTGTTTGTATGTTAGCACATGAATGCACTGCAATTATTTTGCATTTCGCCAATTTCTCACCATTATGACATCTCTTTGTATTTTTCCATAGATTGTGACATTGAAAGCTGTCTTTTTTTTTTAGTTTGCAGGTTTTCCGTGTTTCCTAAATTCAAAGCAAATTATTTTTCTTCTGTGATTCAGTTGTGTTGGTGAGCTCCATCTTATCATTACTGTTCTCATCGCAATTCATTTAAATTCTCTTTTGGAAGATCATTTTGTCAGGAATAATGGAACCTGGCAGAGCAGCAACAGATGGACGACCTGCATGGAGACAACTTATTTTAAATTATGTGCTCTACATTTGCGCTATAGACAAAGAAAGCATGGAAAAGGTTTTTGCTATAACAGCAGAAAAGGAAAACAGGAATTTAGAAATGAATCTGAATTGTAATAACATTTATGACATTTAATTTGTTTTGGAAGGGGGGGGGGGGGTTCTTCTTCTATCAACATGTAAAAAGTTGATATTTTTTAAAAATGAAAAGTTACAAGTGCTATAAGTCTACACAAGTCAAACATATCTAAAAACATGCAGGGGGAAAAAACGCGAGACGAGATCCAGATTACTTTCTTTTAACTTTGAACAGATTATCAAGAATAATTTTCAATAAATAAATGGATCAAATAAAATTATCATGGCTGTTTGAGTAGAATATATATATATATATATATATATATATATATATATATATATATATATATATATATATATAAAGTAACTGAAAGACAGGTCAATAATACACATCAATCTGCATGAATTGGCATGTCTAATATCATTTATAATATAATATATAATATAACGCTGACATCCCATGACCTTCTTGCTGTGAGGCATCAGTGCTCACCACTTGGCCACCGTACCGTGGCTGGAGACGTAACCCGAGTTGGACTGACTTTCATCATAGGCCTTCATTTGCTTCATGCTATGGAACCTGGTGATAAGCACTGGATACCAATGGGAATCAGAGCCTATATATAGGATTTGCTTCTTCTCCGGCACTGCAGAACATCACCGTGTCATATGATATTAAAACCTGCAATCAGATGGTCTACAATCCCAATTCCAATTAAGTTGGGACTTTGTGTAAAATGTAAATAAAAACAGAATACAATGATTTGCAAATCCTCTTCAACCTATATTCACACCACAAAGACAAGATATTTAAGGTTAAAACTGATAAACGTTATTGTTTTTGTGCAAATATTTGCTCATTTTGAAATGGATGCCTGCAACACGTTTCAAAAAACCTTGGACAGTTGTATGTTTACCACTGTGTTACATCACCTTTCCTTCTAACAACACTCAATAAGTGTTTGGGAACTGAGGACACTAATTGTTGAAGCTTTGTAGGTGGAATTCTTTCCCATTCTTGCTTGATGTATGACTTCAGTTGTTCAACAGTCTGGGGTCTCCATTGCTGTATTTTGCGCCTCATAATGCGCCACATTTTCAATGGATGACAGGTCTGGACTGCAGGCAGGCCAGTCTAGTACCCGCACTCTTTTACTACGAAGCCACGCTGTTGTTTGGACTAATTGGCTGAAGGCTTCACTGGTGCTCATGACATGTGACGTCTTGCTATTTTGAGAACTTCACATTTTCTGTCTCCTATTCCTCTCAAAGGGGATGCAAATAATTGATCTCCTTCTGGCAGCTATAAGGTCACCATAAACGTTAAACTGTGACTTGAAAAAGGCTAATGCCGCCACATCTGCCATTGCTGTCACGTCACTGGTGCTATGGGATGTATAATTTGTCTGAGTTTAAGGTGATCTCGTTATACTCTATCCCTACAGTTGCCGGCAATTCACTCAGGACTACCAAGTCGGTGGGAGTTGATCTGGAATAATGTTATATTCAGTTTCTTCATTTAGTTGCACATTGCTTTATGACATCGGAAATCTTTTTTTACTTCTGCCACATTGTTTATGGCATTTTATTGAGTTTATTGTCATTGCAATAACAACAAAACTTCGTTGGTAACAAACAGTCAGTAGCAGCATTTATTATTACATACGAAAAGAGAATAAATAAAGATAACATTGACATTGATTTTAACATTTTCATTAATTAACAAGCGCGTCGTGCTCATAGAGCTCAAACCTCTGCCAACACTCATTTCCAATTCCACACACTGACCTTGGAAAAAATTTTTTCAAGGTCAAAGTCCTGTTAGAAGTGGCTTTTCATTAGCTAAAATATAATACAAAATATAGATCAAAAGGGCTTTTCAATATCCGCTCAATCAGCAATCCGGATCAGATTCTGATCAGACTTTGTCAGGTGATGGTGAGTGCCAGTCTGCACCATACTTTCAAATATGAGAGTGATTGGTGCACTTTAGATTAAGATATAATGTAAAATATACATTAAATGGAGTTTTCAATGTTAAATTTAAATGGCCATAAAATCTGTAATGTGGATCAGATCCGGATCAAACCTTGTCAGTTGATAAAGGATACTGTCCTACATCAGGCTCTGAAATATGAAAGAAATGTGATCTTTCCTGACAGAGTAATTTTTGAAAATTTGTTCAATGTTAAAGATAGGGACTTTTCCAATTTTCCAATATTTTCCCTGACTTTGACCTCTGACCTATCATCTTGAAAACTGAATTTGTTCTTGACTATTTGGATATGAATCTTCTGTAAAAATTTCCTAATGATATATGAAAAATTGTGCACTCCAGGCTGTTCACAAACAGGCAAAGAAACAAACAGGGGTGAAAACATAACCTCCTCCAAATTTCTTGCTGGAGGTAAAAATCCACTACATCCACTCCAAAATATATCTGTTTCTTTCTTCACCCACGTTGTGCCTCTCCACTATGTTTAATGAAAATCAGTTAAGTTGTTTTTCACTTTTTCAAATGTTTGTGAAAATGTAATCTGTTGTAGGAAAAATATGACTCAGTTATTGAGTATTGCTTTGGTCTGGATTCACGTTATTATGAAGTTTGACTTCTCTGCCGTCAAACCTGCAGCCTGTGAAAGTCTGGATGTTATTTTTCCTTACGTGCTTCAGCCAGGTCCCATGAGAGGTGCTGGATATTCTATACCACAGTTATGAAGGACTACAAATGGCTGATTTCAACAGCTTCAATTTCAATAATAAGATTTCAATAACAGCTCTGACAAGTTGACTTCCTTTTATTGCATCGAATAACAAATGCAGCGGATGAGCGTGTCCTTGACTTGTAGGATTCACAGGTGTGAGCCCAAGGACGCATGCAAGGCTCAGGAGAGGAAGCACCGCGGCAACATATTAATCAACAGCTTGTTGGCCTGCGGGTCATAATCCCCTGTTCCTCCTCCTTTCCATTACTCCTCCTCTTCATTCACAGCCACACTCTCCCATTTTGGTCTGGCACGTAGCACAAAAGGAATAACAGAAGAATAAAGTTGTACAAAAATAAAACCAGTCAGTGACTCAAGGGGGACTGTACCGAGCAGCTCTGCTGCCGAGCGAAGCGAAGATGACAGACAAGTTAGAGTGTGTTCTCGTAGCCCATCCATTTCAGTTTTCCTGACTGCAAACAGGAAGTTCAATATGGCTGACCAAGGTGCATGATGGGAGAGCTTTTTCCCCAGATACATGTAGAAACGGCATTACCTGGTTACCGCATTTGTTTTGCCGTCTTCACGCTGGACACCAACGAAAGGCCAGCGTAGGGATACACACAGCATTACCGCCGTAACTCTATAGCTTCGATCAACAAAGTAGTTTGGAAAAATTAATAAGCCAGTTTTGAGTTTCTCCGGTTCCCACGTCAGTGCATTCAAACTGGCTGCCAACGCCGTTCACGCTGGTAAGAAGACAGTGTTTTTGAAGCAACATAACAGCTTAAAGAGCCAAAAGAAGTCACGGTGTGGACAGAAAATGGTATGAAAACATTTCTAAAGTCAGTACTTTCGCTCATCCTTTGGCTTCCCTCAAGGGTTTATTCTGGGCCATTTTTTTCAGTCGATATGATCCAATTTGGCAAACATTGGTATGTTAATGTTAAATTCTGAAGAATGACTGAACACCCTTCAGTTAAATAAATAAATGAATAAATAAGTAAATAATTTGGGTTATTTGGAAGTTATCTATCTACTCTTGTTAAGCCTTTTACATGGACATTTAGCGTTTTCTTTTTTAAAAGATAAATACAGTTGTTAAATCTATTTTTTCCATCTTAGGACTATTGAAAATTAACCCCTTAACACCTGAATTTATATAGCTGTATATAAAACAATGTTTTGTGTGTTTTTGCCTTTAAGTAGATGGTAAATAATGTTGAGATTATTAATTACACTTTTGCACAAAAATAAATAGTAATTTTGGTATTTTGGTAATAATTTATGTTATAATGTTATAATAATAATAATGGTATGTTGCAAATTTGCGACAACAGGCATACTGGTCAATTTGGTATGTTGCATATTTGAGTCAAATATTGTAGCATATATGCAACAATAGGCGTTAAGAGGTTAAACATCTTCTCATATTACCCAATGTTAAAAAAGTTATCCACTTATTCATGTCCCTTATACTTCCATCCATCCATTTTCTATACCCGCTTATTCCAGTGTTAAGGGTCACATGGGATGGGTGGGGTTGGAGCTTATCCCAGCAGTCATAGGGCATGAGGCGAGGTACACCCTCGACAGGATGCCAGTCTATGGCAGGCCCACATAGAGACAGATCCCTTATACTTAAACTGGAACAAACCATTCAACTGCCATCCATCTTCAGCTTGTCCAACATGCAGCCAGCCTGCTGACTGGAACAACTCCTGTCCCTTAGCCTCACTACACTGGCTTCCAGTCCAGTTCGGGATTCAGTACAAGACTCACATGTTCTTGAGACCAATGAGTGCTGATCATCAACAGCTGACTTGTAATGACTAGTGCAACGATGAACGGGACTGGGGGCTAAGGTAAGCATCCAAATCTATCAATCATCTTAAAAACTTTAGTTTGATAAACATGCCCATTTTGACCTTTGTAGTGATCGTCCCCATGCTACCAGATACGTCGAATGACATCTGACTTAGTGGCGACAAGAAGTAGTTTAGATTGCCCCGTACAATAACATTATGTTTGTGTTCTGTATCAATATGGCACCTGTTTTTGTCCTGAGTGAAAAGCTATACCCTAAAAACGTGTGAATTCCCCTTGTAAGTACAGAATGGCATGCAGGAATCAATCCAGCAACCTTTCCGTACTGTAGGTTTATTCTGGTACATAATCAAGTAAATTGGCATTAAGGGCAAGGGACACAACTGTAAATTGATTTTTGGCTGTCAGCCCCTCTTATTTTTGCCAAAGTTTAACTTCTCAAATGAATAATCCATCTGCAACTGTATGATGGCCTGCGCTCTCAGGACATCATACAGTTGCAGGTCCTCAGAGTCAGAACCGAACTGGGCAAAAAGGCTGTTAAATTTTCTGCCCCGTCGACCTGGAATGATGTGCAGAAGGACTTGAAATGGACACACCTTATATCTCTGGGGAAATTTAAGGCAATTATAAGAGACAGAGAAATAAGCTCTGTTGGATCTTGTGACTGCACTGGGCAATCATGAAATTCCACTCTTGTTGCAATGTGTGAAATTGTGACTGTATTTTATTTGTGTTTTGTGTGTTTGCTGTAATTTTTGTGCTGCCCTCTTGGCCAAGACACGCTTGAAAAAGAAAATCTCAATGAGTTTTTTTTTTAAATCTGGTTAAATAAAGGACATTATTGATTTATTGCTAAACAGTCAAGACCTTGCTGCACATATGAACAGCTTTTGTCACTATCTCGTGGACAATGTGAGCACTGTGGGGCTTCTGTACACTTCCTACAACCCCAGTTCCAATGAAGATGGGATGTTGTGTGAAATGTAAATAAAAACAGAATCCAATGATTTGCAAATCCTCTTCAACTTATATTCAATTGAATACACCACAAAGACAAGATATTTAATGTTAAACTGATAAATGTTGTTGCTTTTGTGCAAATATTTGCTCATTTTGAAAAGGATGCCTACAACACATTTCAAAAAAGTTGGGACGGGGCAACAAAAGACTGGGAAAATTGATGAATGCTCAAAGAACACCTAATTGGAAATAGGTGAGTGTCATGATTGGGTATAAAAGGAGCATCTTCAAAAGGCTCAGCCATTCACAAGCAAAGATGGGGCAAGGATCACCACTTTGTGAACAACTGCGTCAACAGTCAACAGTTTAAGAACAATGTTTCTCAACTTTCAATCGCAAGGCATTTAGGGATTCCATCAACTACAGTCCATAATATAATCAGAAGATTCAGAGAATCTGGAGAACTTTCTACACGTAAGTATCAGGTCTGGAAGATAGTTCAGGCTGGACACAAATGCAGGACTCTGACAACAGGCTGTATATGTAAAAACAGTTTACTGAAACAGTAAACGGGGTCCGGTACACAGAAAGGCAGTCCAACAGGAATAACAAAACTAGGAACATCAGGCAAAGGCGTGGTCGAGGAAACAAGCAGGTGGTCAAAAAACACATGAAGCAGGCCAAACAAGAAAACAAGATACAGAGCTGGAGAGAAGGCACTTGGCGCATCAATCTAGCGAGGGAGTAAAGCAAAATGAGGAGCTTAAATACACCCAGGTGATGAGGTGCAGATTGAGAGCAGGTGTGCATGGAATACACCAGAATGATGGTGTGGCCAGAGAGAGGGAAACACCCACCACCAAGAGCCAGCAGAGACAGACAAGAGAAGAAGTGACAGACAGACCCAAAGAGGAAAAACTCCAACAAGAGAACAAACAAAACAGAAAACAACTGAAAAAACACAAAGCCAAGAAATAAAAGCAGACAAAACTCAATTCCTGACAGTAAGCAGCAAGGCAGAAAACCAACATTGAATGCCTGTGACCTTCGATTCCTCAGGCGGCACTGCATTAAAAACCGACATCATTGTGTAAAGGATCTTACCGCGTGGGCTCAGGAAAACTTCAGAAAACCATTGTCAGTTAACACAGTTCATCACTACATCTATAAGTGCAAGTTAAAACTCTACCATGCAAAGCGAAAGCCATACATCAACAACATCCAGAAACGCCGCCACCTTCTCTGGGCCCGAGCTCATTTGAAATGGACAGAAGCAAAGCGGAAAAGTGTGCTGTGGTCTGATGAGTCCACATTTCAAATTGTTTTTGGAAATCATGGACGTTGTGTCCTGAGGAAGAAGACCATCCAGATTGTTACCAGCGCAAAGTTCAAAAGCCAACATCTGTGATGGTATGGGGGTGTGCGAGTGCCCACGGCATGGGCAACTTACATATCTCATGGCACCATCAATGCTGAAAGGTACATCCAGGTTTTGGAGCAACACATGCTGCCATCCAAGCAACATCTTTTTCAGGGACATCCCTGCTTATTTCAGCAAGACAATGCCAAGCCACATTCTGCACGTGTTACAACAGCGTGGCTACATAGTAAAAGAGTGCGGGTACTAGACTGGCCTGCCTGCAGTCCAGACCTGTCACCCATTGAAAATGTGTGGCGCATTATGAAGCGCAAAATACGACAACGGATCCCCCGGACTGTTGAACAACTAAAGTTGTACATCAAGCAAGAATGGGAAAGAATTCCACCTACAAAGCTTCAACAATTAGTGTCCTCAGTTCCCAAACACTTATTGAGTGTTGTTAGAAGGAAAGGTGATGTAACACAGTGATAAACATACCACTGTCCCAGCTTTTTTGAAACATGTTGCAGGCATCCATCTTAAAATGAGCAAATATTTGCACAAAAACAATAAAGTTTATCAGTTTGAACATTAAATATCTTGTCTTTGTGGTGTATTCAATTGAATATAGGTTGATGAAAATTTGCAAATTGTATTCTGTTTTTATTTACATTTTACACCACGTCCCAACTTCATTGGAATTGGGGTTGTACTTGAAACCAAAAATTAACTACACTCTACTCACATTACTACTTTCTAAACTATAAAAGTGAAAGTTTATTCACAAGTGTAAGTTGTGCTTCTCAAGAGCAATTGCTGTCATTCTATCTGTGCTGCAAAACCTTCTGCGTCCTAAAACTCAAGAACCATAAAACCCTCAAAATTGAAATGTTTATACCAGTAATATGTATGTATTTGTGCTGATTTTGGATGGTGGGCTCAGACACCAAAAGTGCTGGTATGTTCCTTTGAGAAACTTTCAGAAAGCTCAGCTCTTGTACACAAGTCTCTGAGATGTCAAGAAACAGGAACATTTAACACTTTCAAAAGAGAAGTATAAAAGATGGAAGTGAAGCAACCAGTTGTTGTGGTGAAATAACAGTATGCATGTTTCTTTACAATCAGCTGCAATCACCATTACACAACATGCACACAAAACCTTGCATCTGCATTTATTTAATGTCACTGCATAAAGCTTTAAATATTTTACATGGAACATTTCCAAGTTAAACACACACACACACACACACACACACACACACACACACACACACACACACACACACACACACACACACACACACACACACACACACACACACACACACACACACACACACACACACACACACACACACACAAAACCCATTTAACATTTGCCAAGGCACACATATACGCTTGTTTCATTGGACCTATTTTAACAACTCAACATAATAATAAATATTATAGTCACATTTATGACACTGTAAAGCTGACAGGAAAAGATTTGACATGTAGAAATACTTTATCTTCACAGTAAATAGCTCATTCCTCAATCACTGTACAAATTGTAAATTTGGCTCTTTAAAAAAAAATTGAACTGCATAGAAAGTTTATTTAAAAAATTGGCTGCCCTTCATCTTGTCCATCATCAAATTGTTGCTCATAATCACATTGCCTGAAATAAAGCTGTGTATATCTAGAAACTGCAGTTTTGGTTTTCACTGTCATGGTCCAGTACTGAGTTAGAAAACTCACACGGGCATGGGCTAAATAACTCGACAATGGAATGGTACGGCCCAAACACACAAGCAGAAGTCAATAGATGACTTGTAACTTAGTGTCAAACCGTGTTGCCAAAGCAACAGGCTAATGTAGGACACCAAGTGTATAATCAGTCGTTTAAAAATGTCTTAAATACAAGGTCTGTTAGAAAAGTATCCGACCTTATTATTTTTTTCAAAAACCATATGGATTTGAATCACGTGTGATTACATCAGACATGCTTGAACCCTCGTGGGCATGCAAGAGTTTTTTCACGCCTGTCGGTTACGTCATTCGCCTGTGGGCAGTCTTTGAGTGAGGAGTCGCCCACCCTCTCGTCGATTTTTCATTGTTTAGGAATGGCTCAGAGACTGCTGTTTTGTTTGATAAAATTTTTTTCAAAACTGTAAGGCACAACTGAGTGGACACCATTCGATAAATTCAGCTGGTTTTCGGTAAAAGTTTTAACGGCTGATGACCGCGGGGGGTCGCGACAGGAAAAACACCTCAGTTGGAAACCTTAACGGACAAGTTGGAACATGCCCAAGCTGTTAAACAATTTCTCAGTTACTCACTTGTTGAAAGCCATCAAAAGCCGCCTGAATTTTACAAATGGTTTTCAACACAGAGGTGTTTTTCCTGTTGCGGCGCACACAGATTCGCCGAGTCATCACAGAAACGACTCGGCGAATTTGCGCGCACATCTTTCATTACAAAATGTCCTTAAACAGTGGAATGTCCGCATAAAGTCCTCATACCGGCCTCTTCTGAATCTTCTCTGTTCTCTCACAATGTCCTGGGTAAATTAAGCCTTAAATTAGGATGTTTTCAGGTCAAAACAGGCCGACGACGGCGCCTGGAAGTGCTGCGCAATGTCCCGCTCCGTGGGAAGTCCTTACAGCGACAGAAACACCCCATAATCTCTCATCAGCCGTTAAACTTTTCATCAAAAACCAGCTAAATTTCTCAAATAGTGTCCACTCGGATATTCCTCACAGGTCCAGAAAAAATTTTGATAAAGCAACGCGCGCCGTCTCGAGCAGCGTGTGAAACAAAGGAATTCAGCCGAGAGGGCGGGACCACATCTCACTCAAGGCCTGCCCACAGGGAAATGACGTCACCGACACACGTGAAAAAACTCACGCATGCGCACGAGGGTTCAAGCATGATTGGTGTAATCGCACGTCATTCAAATCCATATAGTTAAAAAAAAATAAAAGGGTCGGTTTCTTATCTAATACACCTCGTATACACACATGTACATCTTTAGGAATCTTATCCATGATACTCAACACTTCTAATGATATTTTCATCTATTCTGTGGTGACAAGAAGCAGTTTATTTTGAGGGTTACAGCTTGTATAGCTGTTTGAATTGTGATGGAGTCGGCGTTGTAACTCAGTACTTGACTGATCAAAATCATTTTCGTCAAGAGCAAATAATTGAACCCTAAAACCTCCAAAAATAAGACCCAGATTGAAAAAAAATCCTGGAGTTGCCCTGTACCTACAAATAATTTATTCATGTGTTCATGTTTATTCACATTAAAATTATTTTTTTCAATGTATGCCTACTTTAATTGTAGAGTGTTTCTGGCATTCCATTAAAATTTGGTTAAGTTTAAACATACATGATGGGTTTTATGAGAAAATATGCACATGGGCCACTGGAGCCGACAGCCCACACTGCATCAGACGATATCACATATTGTGGAAATTTCACCATCCTTCAGTGTGCATTAA
Organism: Thalassophryne amazonica; assembly: GCF_902500255.1. Taxonomy (NCBI): domain Eukaryota; kingdom Metazoa; phylum Chordata; class Actinopteri; order Batrachoidiformes; family Batrachoididae; genus Thalassophryne; species Thalassophryne amazonica. Next base: position 16,807,270 of record NC_047105.1, read on the forward strand.
ATAATGTACACATTACAGAAGGTAGCGCCTATAAGTCATTCATCCCAGTTCAGAACACTGACTCAGTGTTCAAACATTATGGTACACTGTGAAACCTGATAAGTTTAACTGTAAACAAAACAAAACAAACAAACAAACAAACGGGTGCAAAACAAACAGATGCTATTAAGTTTTTTAAGTGGTAACAAATTTTTTTTTAAGTTAAAGAAAGAAACATTCTTTATGTAGTAGCTTTAAAAAGGAAGTAAATAAAGTTTATTTTATATAGTACGTTTGAAGATAAAATCACAAAGTACTTTACAACAACAATAAAATAAAAATAGAAATACAGAAATTACAGCAGTAACATTAAACAAATTAAAAGAAAAGCCCGTACAAGTGGGTCTTGAGCTTCTCTTTAAACGTTTCAACAGTGTCCACAGATCACACATGAAGTGAAGTACATTCTATATATATATATATATATGCAAACCTGATTTAAAAACTATGCTTTAGTAGCTGCTTTTGTGCATGATTAGTGGCGTCAAACTCGTGAGCGAATTTGCAACTTTTGCGGAATCTATCAATACGAAATATGCAGATTGTAAAAAAAGTGATATAATAGATTAAATATGAGGTCAGATTTGGATTCAGCACCCCAAAATTACCCTAAATCAGTTCTCAAAGTCCATGCAAGAAAAAAATTAATGTTTTGTTGACCAGTGTTATTGATAGTACACATGGGCCAATTGTGTGGATCACCATTTTGAATAATGAGGTAGGTGTGACATCAATTGGGCAGAAGGGGGCAAAAAATTACTTGGTGCCACATAATTATTACCCGAGGCCAAACATATGGCCATCGGGTATTGTAAAAACCTGGCGTCCATCCGTCTGTCTGTTCGTCCGTCCGTCTGTGTACAGCACAAATCCAGTTCTATTACTGCCACTGCCATTCTTGGGACACAGACATTGGACAAGTTTGAAGATGGCTAACCTTGACATATTTTAAGAGGTATCTTGAGAGGTTAAAAACTCACATTCTGTGTGAACCTGTTCTGTTTTGTTTTTGAGTGGCAGGCGTGACAGTGTTTCTCATATATTATGTAAAAGCTAGTGAGAAATAAACATCTAAAATTGAAAATGCCATTTTTGGAACCTAACAACACCTCTGAACTTATTTTGTAGACATTAGCATGGTGATGTCACAGGCTGGTAGCTAGCTGCAAAACTCAGTTTCTTTGTATGTAAATATATCCTCTTTTACATATATTCCGTAAAAGATAGTGAGAAATAAACACTTCTAAAACTGAAAACATCATTTTTGGAACCTAATAACACCTCTGAACTTATTTCGTGGATGTTAGCATGGTGATGTCACAGGCTGGTAGCTAGCTGCAAAACTGTTTTGCTTGTGTAAATAGATCCTCTTTGTCATATATTATGTGAAAGCTAGTGAGAAATAAACACTTCTAAAACCGAAAACAGCATTTTTGGAACATAACAACACCTCTGAACTTATTTTGCGGATGTTAGCATGGTGATGTCACAGGCTGGTAGCTAGCTGCAAAAATGTGTTGCTTGTGTGTAAACAGATCCTCTTTGTCATATATTATGTGAAAGCTAGTGAGAAATAAACACTTCTAAAACCGAAAACACCGTTTTTGGAACCTAATAACACCTCTGAACTTATTTCGTGGATGTTACTATGGTGACATCACAGGGTAGTAGCTAACTTCCTATCCGGTTGTTAAGCACTGCCGTAACGCATCACGTGATAAATCTGTTTCCGGGTCCAAAGACCTGCAAGTTTACAAATAAAGTTACGTCTGTTTGATCCTTTTAAGGATTTACAGTTTAAGTTTAGTTTGTGTTTACATTGTGCGCAAACCTCTGTCCCTCCCTTCTCCGCCTCCACCTCCGTTAACCGCATTCGGCTGGTTCTATGGTCAGAACACTTAATAAAACTTTTTTTTTCTTTTACTTTACATATTTTATTATGCACAGGTAAAATATACATGTCTGTTTGTTAATAAAAAATTATTTATTACAATAAACAGGACGTTAAAGTGCAAACTTCACTTTCTCCCCGAATGACATGAACAGGAAGCGATCGCAGCTTGCAGCAACTCCCATTGAAAATAATGGAGAAACAACCTGAGTGTCTGACATTTTTACATAAAACAAACGCAGTAACAACGTCTAAAAACCCAGTTAATATATCCAGGAGAGTTTTAGGCACAATATACAAAGAGTTTTATGTTGTGATGTTAATGCTGTTGTCCATGTGCAGCGGTTTAAGTGCAGCCTGATCAGATCGTCTCAGTGCAGTTCTCAATGTTAATAACAGCGCGCCTTTTTTGTTTGGAGCCGGAAGTTGAAAATCACATGATGCGTTACATCACACTTAACCAGATGGCATTAAATTTGTCTCATTAATACCAGCAAATGCACAGAGTGAGCTACAAATATTCCTTGATTTGCACAACTTCCGTTTTTGTCAAAACCTCATGTACACGCACATGCAAAGCCTCCTGCAAATGATATAAAAACGTAAATATTGTTTTTGATTGACTGACTGATAGAGGGGCTTTATTGAACATGTACAAATTGTATGTAAGACAACACAATCTTATTTATTAATTAAACAACTTCAAATTATAAAGAACACAAGGCTCATACAGCCGAGGGTATTTTAGCTTTGCATTATATTTATTATTATTATTTTTTTTAATGGAATAAGTTTCAACATTTTTTTCTTTTAGTTAATTCAACTTATCGGGTTTTACAGTGTACCAGAAAGCAAAAACTCCAACGGAAAAACAAGTCATAACAGGAAAATACAGTCATCTAGCAAACAAGAAAAGAAACTTTAAGTGCCACATTTACTAGGAAAACAAATTTTTTTTTGGGGGGGCTACAGACTCAAAACGATTCCTGTGTATTTATTTAGCAGTTAACAGCTCAGCAAAGCATCTTTAAAGAATAAACTGAAACAATTTGAAATTTGCCACATTTTTTTTTGTTTTTTGTCTAAAGCCCAAGTACACAGGTTTTATAGTGCTGGAACCTGCCGCAGAGCAGGTGTGTAACCCCCAGGTCCAGTGTGGGACTCGTTCTAAATTTGCCCTCAAGCACTCCTGCTAGGGGGCAAGGCGAAGCAAGAAGAAAGCTGTAATGTTCACCGTGTTGGTTTCCTCGTATCTGCGGACTTCTGCTTTGCTGTCTTAGGTCTGGTTTGCAGAGTTGGAAGGCTGATTCTGGTGGTCAATCGACTCGTAGGCACTTCTGTTTCGTGTTACAGTCGGGAAGCCTGCAGAGACAAAACTAAAGTCTTCAACACATATTTACCCCCTACAGCGCAAATGTTTTATTCATAATCACCGGCTAATCAAGCCTCTGATTTCAAGCACAGACTATTACTGTACTAAAAACTCCTTCCTTAAATGTATTATTAGTACATTTATCTAATCAGCTATGCCACTGGAGGGGTATACTCTGATGATCACGCTGTCTCTACTGTTTGGTCCAGTAATTATTTGTACAGTGAAATCATTTTTGTGGGTGTACAACACCACATTGGAGCCAAAATAAAGCAAACAAGATGTGCTTGTAGTGTTGACTTTTAGCTTTTAATTCAAGGAATTTAACAAAAAAGTCACTTTAACCATTTAGGAATAACAACCATTTTTCCACATACAGTAGTAAAAAGAAGACGAGTGAGGAAAGCCACCAAAACACACATGACAAATCGAAAAGAGATATAGGCTTGTGTGGATGTGGCTGGATAATGTGGTGATCGAAATAAGTGGCGTGATGCACTTTTTCTCCACTCACAGACACAGAAAACTTATTTCCTTAATTAACAGCTGTCATGGGTGTTTCGGTGGTTACCTTGACTAGTCTCTTCCTTGCACAGTCACTCAGTTTTTGAGAACTCCCTACGTCAGAGAGATTTACCATACAGTACCACACTGTTGTTCTTAATATGCCATACTGTATTTCTTAATGTTGTTATTTGTCTTTTGGTTGCTTCCAGTTCCTTAAAGTCACTGAAGCAGATCCAGCACAGATCTGCATTGGGATTTGGCAATATTACATATTTTTAGTTTGTCCAGTTATTTATGGTCTAGACCTGGGAACCTTCTTTTTTGGACGTAGGTGAACTGACCTCTTGGCCACCATGCTGCCCTTTTGCAGGATAGCTTAAGACCACCTAACACGATTTTGATCAAATTTGGCAGGTATACTGGGCCTGAAGATGGGAAGAGATTATTTAATTTAGGTTATGATTAGTCAACAATTAAGGTCAGGAAGGAGAAAGTCAAATTTCTGGCTCCATGCTAATAAACAGGAAAATGGTTCATTTTATGCAAATGAGTTTATTATTATTGTTGTTGTTGTTTATTGCCTCACACCCTATGAAATGGTAAATGGACTGCATTTATATAGCGCTTCTCCATCTGCATCAGACGCTCAAAGCACTTTACAATTATGCCTCACATTCACCCCGATGTCAGGGTGCTGCCATACAAGGCGCTCACTACACACCGGGAGCAATAGGGGATTAAAGGCCTTGCCCAAGGGCCCTTAGTGATTTTCCAGTCAGGCGGGGATTTGAACCCATGATCTTCTGGACTCAAGCCTCCACTGGCTCCACTGGCCCCTTGATCCTTGATTGGAGGTAGCAGGTGTGGAAAATGAATGAAGTACAGTGCATCTGGAAAGTATTTACAGCGCTTCACTTTGTCCACATTTTGTATGTGGAAAAAGTGAGAATGACTCAAACGCCTTATTCAAAAATGGGTGAAATTCATTTTTTCCTTGAAATTCGACACACAATACTCCATAATGACAATCTGAAAAACGTTTTTTGAGATCTTTGCAAATATATTAAAAATAAAATAATAAAAAAAAACTAATAAATCACATGTAGTCACAGCCTTTGCCTTGAAGCTCAAAATTGAACTCAGGTGCATCCTGTTTCCACTGACTATCCTTGAGCTGTTTCTACAGCTTAATTGGAGTCCACGTGGTAAGAATTCAGTTGATTGGACATGATTTGGAAAGACACACACCTGTCTACATATAAGGTCCCACAGTTGACAGTGCATGTCAGAGCACAAACCAAGCATGAAGTCAAAGGAAATGTCTGTAGACCTCCGAGACAGGATTGTCTCAAGGCACAAATCTGGGGAAGGGTACAGAAACATTTCTGCTGCTTTGAAGGTCCCAATGAGCACAGTGGCCTCCATCATCTATAAATGGACACATTAGAAATATTATTAGGACTGCTTTCTTCCATCTGCGAAATATAGCGAAGATTCATCCCATCCTGTCTATGGCTGATGCTGAGATCCTGATTCATGCATTTGTTTCTTCTAGATTCGGCTACTGCAATGTTCTGTTTTCTGATTTACTGCAGTCCAGCATTAGGGGCCTCCGATTGGTTCAAAATGCTGCAGCCAGAGTTTTGACACGAAGCAGAAAGTTCAACCACATTACACCCATTTTGGCATCCCTTCACTGGCTTCCTGTACCAGTGAGATCAGATTTTAAGGTTCTGCTACTGGCCAATAAAACTGTTCACAGACTGGCACCTCCCTACTTAGCTGACCTAATTAAACCTTACGTACCGGCCCAAGCTCTGCTTTCTCAGGGTGCAGGTCTACTTTGTCTCCCTAGGGTGAATAAAAAGTCTGCGGATCACAGAGCTTTCTCCTATCATGCCCCTGTTCTGTGGAATGATCTCCCTGCATCAATAAAACAGTAAGATTCTGTGAAGACTTATTTTCCCTTTCGTATGGCTAGCATACTGGCATAGCTGTTGCTATGCTTTTTACCATTTGAATTTCATTTTATTAGTAAAGAGATCAAGTCGCAGCCTCAACTTTATCTAAAGTCTGGGTCTTTTAGTGAAGCTTTGGGCTAGTGGCCGGCGATCACCTTATTATTTCTTTTGTTTTTGTTGTTGCTTAATGCTGACAAATTATACTGTATTTGTTGTCTTTCTGATGCCTGATTCTGACCTCTGTTTAAGGTGCGGCTCCATCAAGAGATGGGT